>NW_027137444.1:1288389-1374778 GCF_001889945.1 Aspergillus brasiliensis CBS 101740
TAGTAGTAGTAATAGTAGTAGTAGTATACTATTCTATTGACCCAATGCAGCCGCTTATATATGTGTAGCAGCTATGTAGGTAGTACTCCCTGCCTAGTACCAAGGCTTCCTAACTAACTCCATAGAATTCTATAATGATTGGACAGATCTAGTATAGAGTCTCTGGAAGCCTCTATACAGGCAGATATTGGTTCCATATTAATAATGTGTGTTTCTCCAGGCTGGATATTTCCAGGATCTAGATCCCATGCTTGTTCCTTTCTACCGTGTAGTTGCTCTTCCTATAATTCTTTATACAGGGGTTGATTCCAAAGCTAGCTCTAGATCTGACTATCTATACAGGATATATTTAAAGGAATTATAGTGAGACTACGTTCCCCTCCCACCAGCCATAGTAGATATACCCTACCTTGGGTCTAATATTCAAATTCTAGAGGAAGTTACCTCTAGGTAAAATAGGTGCCTGCAATGGGATTCAAACCCGTAGTCCCTAGAATGTTAAGAAAAGGGCCCCCTACCTTCTCTTGACAAACAAGGGCCTTCCTGGTGACGTTCTACCATTACGCCACCGCAGGCGTCCACTCCTAGTGCGCTTTAGCAGTGAATCCTCCGGATTCATACCATTCGGCCATCCGGTAAAAGACAAGAATTCTGAGTCACTAGACTGAACATGCATCACTTGTAAACCTACTTTTGCTAGGTGAATGTGAGATCGACCGGATCCTCACAACCGGCCATCATGTAGTACCATACAAAAGACGCCTTTTTCAGATTTAGATATCTCAACCACCAAATAACTATAAAGGTTATATAGTATCATGACTATATAGATGGCAGATAGTGACATTAGTAACATTTTTTTTCCCTCCATCATGAATATACTCTGCTTTCGATTAATTTACTATCTTTCCTGCTCTCTGAGTGTCTCCCAAATTACAAAGACATATCAATAGCCTTTAGAGCCTTGACCTTTAGAGCCTTGAACTTGTGTCAAGAGTTGGATGTATCAAAGGTACTACAGTGTCCTTCGACTTCGAGGTATAATTTCTATACAATCTTGTATAGAAATCAGCAGAATGGGATTTTTGTGATCATTACGGGAACCACCCATCAGCATGTAAATGCCTGCAACGCGACTACCTAACTGAGTCACTGACCTCAAAACGCTGGTTTATATCGAGGCAGGACCTGGAGAATAACTGTTGCTAGTACACTGAGTAGCAATTGTCATCATCCAAATATTGCATAATTTTAAAATGGGCTTAAAACCGAAAGTGACCTGACTGTATATCTACAGATGTCTTGTATATATTTGGCACTAATTAATACTATTAAACTTGTCAGGACTTTTAATCTCCCCTATATACAGTACGATTGCCATTCCCTCATTAGATGGCATCCTTGGCCAAGGCACTACTCTCCAGTGCAATAGCCTTGGGTCCGGTATAGCTGCCCTGACGAATAAACCAGAACAACGCAATGAAGATAGTGAACCCACCCGTGATCAGACACGTGTAGTTCATAGTTTCCGCATCCACAGGCATCGAGAACGGGAAGCAGAAGATGACAATAAACACGATCATGTACAAACAAGTGATCGTGTTGACAATGTATCCCGTGATGCCACTCATCCAGAACCAGCCACGGGGAATGCCCTGGCGGCCACGAAGAAGGTGCGGCAGGATAGCAGCAGAGTAAGACAAGGTAGTCAGGACGACAAAGGAGCTGACGAAGGCGCTGAACGCGGTGGAGTTACCGACGTAGATACAGCCGAGAATGATGGCAATCAGGCCGCAGACGAGCACCGAGTTGAGCGGGTTCTTGAAGCGGTGGTCGACCCGGCTCAGGTAGCGGCTGAAGGGAGTTGCGCGGTCGCGGGCCAGAGTCCAGAGCACGCGGCTGGAGGTGAGGTAGCAGCCGACGATAGCGACGAAGAGCGGCAGCATAGAGACGATGATCAAGCCGAGAGAGCCGCCGCGACTGCCGGTGATTTGGAGGTAGATCTCGGTGAGAGGGAAGAGGTAGGGGGCTTCGAGAACGGCGTCCAGGTCGGTGATGCCGTAGAAGATGACGATCAGGTAGAGGAAGGCCGTGAAGAAGCCCATCACGTACTGGGCCAGCATGCCCAAGGGGATGTTCTTCCCCGGTTTGGGCACCTCCTCTGCTAGATGAGAGATGACGTCGGGCGTACCGACAGCGAAGGCACCGTTGAGCATTCCCAAACAGAAGACGAAGCCGTTGCTGCTGTATCCGGCCTCGTTGAGCCAGTCACGCCAGACGAAGTCGTCCGTGGCGTACGATTGCCCGTTGACAT
Organism: Aspergillus brasiliensis CBS 101740; assembly: GCF_001889945.1. Lineage (NCBI taxonomy): Eukaryota > Fungi > Ascomycota > Eurotiomycetes > Eurotiales > Aspergillaceae > Aspergillus > Aspergillus brasiliensis. Next base: position 1,290,704 of record NW_027137444.1, read on the forward strand.
GGGGCATCACGGCACAGACAATGACGGTGACGAGGAAGCCACCTACAACCAGGAATCCGCCCAGTGACTCTATCATGGGCAGCGCACGATTGGCGAATGCCACCAGAAAGCAGCAGAGGATGGAGCAAATCAGGTAGGCGATAAAGACGTGCCAACGCTCAATGGTATAGTCGGGGTGGAACAAAGCGTATGCGGACACGACCTGCGTGCCCAGAATCTGCGTCGTCGAGGCAGCACCGAAGATCCAGGCCAAGAAATTCCACCAGCCGGCAAACCAGCCGCAGACGCGACCATACCTTCCTGCTGTGATGGATGCCCAATGATAGACTGTAGAGGATTAGTTCAAGTCCAAGAGTATATAAGGTGGGAGACGAACCTCCACCGGATGATGGCATAGACGAAGCCAGTTCGGCGAGTGATGCAGCAATGAACCAATAGAAGAATGAGGCTGCGATCCTATGAGAGCATTAGTACGAACTCTTGTGCAGGAATACTATGGCAGTGGAGCATACATCTCATAGATCACACCGGGCGGACCTCCATCATAGATAGCCGTGACCTGATATTACCAACTGTCAGTTATCGGGACGGTCGGAGAGTGGCAAGTCTGAAGATGACCGAAAACTGAAAGCAAAAACATTGGCAGAAAGGCACTCACGATACTGCCGCCCAAAGCAATCCAGGTGTTTCCGCTGGTCAGAGCCAAGCCACAAATGTTAATGAAGCCAAAGTTGCGCTCGAGCTCCTGTTTGTGGCCAGAAGCATTGATCGGCACGTTCACAGTGGACGGACTTTCTGAAGGATGTAAATCGGTCGCCACAACAGGATCGACCTGCTGCTTGGGCTCGTGTTCGAACTCCATTGTGCTTGTCGATTCCAATGAATCTTCTTCAGCACCCAAACATGAGAAGAAGACAAGGATGGAGAGATAAGCAGGGAAATGTGTGATTTAAAGATCGGCCAGGAGCAGCAGCAGCAGCAGTAGCAGTAGCAGCAGGCAAAATTTTTCCGAGCTAAAGCACGATTAAAATGCTGGTCTCAGAACCTAAATTGTAAATGAACTCAGATTTCTTCAATTGACTTGATCGTACGACGAGGGGGGAAGGCCTGTCGCTAATGCATGCGCGATCGGAGGCCAAGAGGCACCGGTTGCCAACGACGGGACGAGATAATTCCATTGTGGATGGAACCGGTTTGTTAGTCTCTGCTTAGTTCAATGCTAGTGGTCGGGCCTGAAAGTTTATTTGATGCGTTGATTAAGATTGTCTGGATATGAACTTTGCCTGGAGGCAGGGATCGACATGGTTCCGGGGGTCGGAATGCAGGATCCAGACGAGGAGAGAGAAGAACTCGGGATAATTTATCTATTATGGTGAAGGCGAGCTTATCGATCAGGCACGAGGTCAGATTCGATCGGTCTAATGTCCCTGCATGCAGTCGGAACTGATATACTTCTATGGAGACGTTACCACTTGTGCTTCTATTGTTCTTCTTCCATATCCTACATGTTGTAGACTTTCTGCACCACCTCGCCCTTCAGATCGTGGATTGACCTGTGGGAGATGAACTGATTTAGAGATTGGACAACACATATTCGTTGCTACAAGTCAACAGCATACAGGAATCATGCTGGCCATGGACAACTTGCTTCACCATCATTCGAACAGCGAATCCTACGTCGCTATCCCTTGCGGACAACTCTGGCGTGAGATTTCGCCACATCATCTGCGAGAGCGGACAAAGCTTATATACTTGAGGACTAAGCGGATTAACAGTATCTATCCCTTGCTGACTATGATGAGTGCAGGTGGAAATGCTATCCCCACGTCTGAGTGGAGTGATTCAACTGCATAATAAACGTCCCCCATGCATTCCTCAAAGTGACCTGATCTCGCCATCTCATCAGGCTTGTTGAACACCTGCTGCTGAGCACCTAATTAGCGACTGATAGAAACAGCAGCCTTTGGTGGCTATGCTCACAGGCTATGCCAGTGCTCGATTCTCAGGCACTTACGAGGCGTCTCCAGCTGACGGGACTGCGAGGAACAACGCACTCAACATTCCAAGTTTCAACAGCCTGGACTGTAACTTGTTAGCCAGCCACTCTCCTTGCCAAGCAGTTCAATCAAATTCATAGCGAGCTAATCAACTTGACACGAAGCTAACCATAAGGCTAGTCTCGAGACCAAAGAGACCGGTCCGTTCCCACCACTAGTCCATGTAACCGTGGAGTTCGCCTACAAGTCAAGGGCAGCACAGCACTACTCGGCAACAATCCTGAACTGATCAACCAGTATCACTCCCTCCATAACACCATTCGCCCAGCAGAACCATACTCTGTATACGAAGTCTGTTATATCCGTGGACCAGCAACATCCAAAGCCAAGCAACCGAGGGCCGCCCGGACCGAACCCCTGAGCACAGATCATCCGGGGGCAGCAGCATCCGCTTAGCCAAACCAATTTGTCACCGCAATCGGCCATCATCCGTGATAACTAGTTAACTACTGAGCTAGTTCAAACCCACGCATTGGAGTTAAGTAGAGTGACTCCACTTCAGCCAGGCAACCCTGACAATAAGCGAAGATGATTTGTCCTGCCTCAATGATTTGAATAGATCGTTTAAGCTGGGCTAAAACGCTGCGTAAGACGGAGGTTGCGCTAGTGGACTTCAATTATCCTCCGCGGTGGAGACTTGCGTGTGTTCCACTTCCGACACGCTAAAGTTGAGACTGGTTGAAGTTTAATTCATTGCTTTTGGATTCTGGACCTGTTCTGTTTGTCTTTGTGTTAGTACTTTGATCGGTTTGGGTTTGGATGGCCGGGATGGTCGGATGTTGGTTAGCGAGGGTTTGGTCTAGATCACAGGGCTGGACGGAGTAGGATTCTCTGCTGAGGGTTTGTGGAGTCGTGCAGGGATGAGGATAGGTTTTACGATCGTGGAATTAGCTTAGGCTCCTGCAGCTAGGGAGGTCATTTCGGTTAGCTAATGGTTCCTTAACTAATGGTGTAGGTGGTAGGGATACTCTGTACGAACTGGGATCTGCTCCAGGGTTGAGACATCGGTTATCTTTGAAACTGAGTTCAGAATGAGCTGTGTTTCAGACTACCACAGACAAAAATGTAGCGACGAGCATCCATTGCATACCTTGTTTCGATGCCTTTTAGGCTATTGCCCTAGTCCATTGTCTGGTCCACGTGCACTTTGAGGCCTTTTGGAAATGCCTCCAAAGATATACGGAGACCTAGATAGAGCCCGTCAATGACACACAGACACACACGCACTTATCATGATAATGAAATATCTCGCCTTCAACCTCCATGTCCTTGAAACAGCTCATCTCCAAATAATCTTCTCAGTAATAATCCTAGCATGGAATCTATCTGCAAAGATATTAACAATATATGAAAAAGTGTATTGAGCAATTGTCTCATGACTTCAATGAAGAGCAGAGCACTGTCGAAATGACACTAACATTCATAGTGTAAAATTTCGAGACCGTCAGAACTGAACGGTCTTTTTCAGTAGTATTCACTATTTTCCTCAAAACACGCACCCATCATCAGCACTCGACGTCACATGAAGACCGCGAAAGTTACGGGTGCAACTAACAACCATCCTTCAGCAGGCTATATGATTATTTCGAGTTTCAAGCTTTATAGCCATCTAATGGAATAGTAGCAGCCGCAAGAGCAGAAATATTGATCTGAAACGAATTCGCCCATGCAGGGGATACACCTTCACTTCATACATACCTGCAACTAAGTTATGAAGCTAGGTGCAAGAATTCTGCAAAAAGGTATCCTCCTCAGAGTCGTGGATGAAGTCCGGTTCGGCAGTGTCCGTATACTAGGGTTTGTTAGATTCATGGAATACTTGAACCTTGAGGTTTATCTTGTTCAGCTCATGTTTGCTCTTACTTGGTCTGCATACAGTCAACGAATATCCCTACTGACCGAATGTCGATGTCCACGAATGATGATATAACTCCGTTGGCTGAAATGTGCCTAGTAGTGGAATATTTGACCTGGTGACAGGATTCATCAGGTTGTTTGTTTAGTATGAACGGCCTGTCTGTCTGTCTGTCTGTCTGTCTTGTGATAGGGTGTTTAGTATAGGCGATCGCAACTTCATGCTATATCAGTTCGATGGTATGAAATATGTTTGGTGTTGTTTACGGTCCTACATGAATGGTGGCTTATTTTCACTCTGCCTGGGGTAAAGAGATGCAAGTAAGGTATGTACTAGACTATGTACTGATGGCATCTCGTTTCATTCTGGGTTACCTTAGAGAGGCTAAGCAATAGAGCTTTGGCATGGTTGTGAAGAATTGGACTCAGAAGGCAGTCTTGCACTCTTTCAACTCACTGTGAACATTGCGACCAGCCATCGTGTTCACGGAAAATGATTAGCACATGTCTTGCTGGACATACTACAGCACCATCCTGCATAAGCGATGGCTTGACAAAGGAACAGATATTAACTGAGGGGTTGCAGTGATTCCAGGCAGGTAAAGGCGTTCTCCTCTGTGATCAGGCAGGATAACATGTGAATGAGGTTTTCGGAAGAGGTGACTATAATGGGCCAGTCGAAACAACAATGCCATGACAGCCATCCTGTCAGTCCTACTGTCATGTGAACGGCAGACGATGCCATGTCTAGAAGCTATCTGAAGGACTGTATCTGAGTCTACCACCTTTGGGCAGAGCGACGGCGTCGTCGGAAAATGATACTCATGATATCCTACAACGCCCAATGACACCGTGCACGTCCCGATAGCTATCAGCTATGGTCATCATCCGCGCGCCATGCAGCCTGGCACTAACTATGACCTCTCCCACACTCTTGATGACTTGTCGCGGTTTATCAAAGACATACCCGCGATAGCCCCGGATTCACACGTGTCAAAGGCTAGGAGCCAGCCGGATGTGTGAACTATCTGGCCGGCATGACTGGACGAGTAACATCCCAGGCAGATGAGCAGCGTGTGTCCGGGCAGGCCCGGAGCAGGCTAGCTGCAGGATGCGGGGTATATACACACCCGTCGACTGGCACCCTGTCTTGAAGCTTATAGCGGTGACAGCTGGATGTAAGACATTATTCTTGGACGGAACAGGTCAATGCTCACTCAACCTGACCTGGCATAATCCCGGTCTGCTTCCTGCCTTGGTCCCGAGTCCGTAGCCGCTCTCAGATGACGCACGGATTGCGTACTGGACGGTCGACACGTGTCCGTCTTCCCGCGCATCTGGATGCGTGCAGATCTTGCTTGTAAACAAGATACGGCCAGACTCGGAAAGTCGACGATGTACACTTCGTATCGAAAGGAATCGGAACAAAAGAGGAGGCGGGAGTTCACGCGTGACTCAGTATGGCTGCAGAGGCCCTGGTTGGCAATCCTCCGAGCGCAGCGGTTGCTTCTTTGTCAGGCTGACCCTGTTCGGCCCGATCGTTGGTCTTTGTGGCTGATGGATCCATGTTTGTGAGCGAGAGCGACTCCCATTGACGAAGGACGATTGTCTGTCAGCAGATGATGAGCGATGACAGACTGCGGGGTTCCTTCGATCTTATCTCCAGATACCAGGTTATGCCCGCCATGTCGAGTCGGATGCAGCAGAGGGGATTCCAGGATATAGACTCGGCCGATACGTACTCCACCGAGCTGGATCATCAGCATCAAGGACAGAACAACTCACCGTGCGGCCCGTAGGTGCATGGAGTGGTCAGTCAGCTCAACACCAATGCATCCATCCATATCTCACGAAGAGTGAGAGATGTGATGTCAGCTGAGTTAGCGCCAATGGCGGCCAGACGCGGCTGGCGATTGTCTATCAAAATTCAAAGTGGAAGATGATGATGCAGTGAGGGGTAACTGAGAGACACCCCGCCATTGACGCTTTGGGCACCAACAAGCAGCCGTAGAGCAGTAGAGCCTTGTCTAGACTATCGACTATGTGGACTGTATCCTGTTAGTTAGGTAGTTAGTATTCACCGGTCGCCTGCAGAACAAAGCACACCATTCTGCCAGTTGCCCCATCTGAGAGGAACTAAATCAAGTGGGACTGATACTGTGTACTGTGTAGACTGTAGATTGTAGATAGATTATAGCCACCGCCACAGCGACGAGGAACAGCACTAATCCAACGCCGGTCACGAGACAGACAGATCCAACGCCTGAGGAAACTAACTCGGACTAGTGCTTCCGCGTCAATTCAAAATAGTCGAAGTCATGACAAATTCAATATGATAATTTACGGCAAAGAATAACCTCGCCTACGTATCTATCCCAGGTTTCCTCATTTGCCGCCGAGACTCCAGCTCGATCTCGATCCCGATCTAGATCCTCGCCTCCTTGGTTGCGCGAATTTACTGTATGTTTTCTGTCAAAGAATCAAAAACCAAATGTGATGTCCGAAGGCGGCGATAACTACTGCCTCCATCTTCGGATTAATAGCGGGGCTCTGGTGGCATCCTTGGCGGGGTAGTAGTAGTTAGTATATTCCAAGGTGACAAGGATGTGTCTAGTTAGTAGCTTGGATGCATCGTGTCCGTGCAGATGAGTTGGTCACTGTGAATCAGCTTATCCTTTGACTTCTAACTATCTGGGAAATACTAGCATGTGATGGTAGTTCAGGTATCGATCCATGAGATGTGTATTCGGTCTTGTAAGTATACACGCAGGAATTAATGGCTTCTTATCACCTGTAAGACCACTATATTGAAAGTAAATGAATGTATCCAATCCCGAAAATACAATAGTAAATACACCTCGTCTCAGCCCATTAGTACTCAACTATATACAATGCTTTCAGCTATAGCACCTCACTCCCCTCCCACTAATACCCAAAGGAAGATATATCCATACCAGCCCAGTCAATAGTACTAACTTCCTACTAGTGACCATCACCACTGCAGCTAAAAACCTTCCTCCCCTCAATTTCATCCTTCGCTACGTAGCTACTATCATACAACTTGTCTAAAGCTTAAGCACAGATACCTCAAGAGACCGTGCGCACGAGCAGAGCAGCACCGACTTCGTACCTTTTAAACTTCCCGAATCGCGAAGGGAAAGGGTAGTAGATTGGGTGGTAATAATAGTAGAAGGTTTTGATAGCCAGCCTTATTCGTATAGCTTGAACTTTCTACTTCGCTTGAGGAGAGAGGGGAAAGGAATGAATGAACTTTAGAGCCTCTTGGTGATCAGCGTATTTCTTGCCACTGGTCAGTAGTAACTTGGTAGTTAGTAGTGGTTGTGGTGTTTTATGCTTTGGCTTTGACGGTACTTTGTTGATGCAATGGTGTGTGTTGACGAAGGGTAGTAGGTTTTACTTTGTGGTTACTAGCTCCAATGGAGAACTGTTTACCGATGTGTGTTCAGGTCGGCCTCTTGTTTATCTGGTACTACTAAGTGATGAAATCACTCCTGTAGAAGTGTTTTGCTACTATCTGAATTATCGTAGAAGCGTTGGAGGGGTAACAGCTGCGCCTTGATTCTGAGCACTACTGGTATATATTTGTGCTGCGAGCCGTTGATAGTGCCTATGCATATATATGCACAAGTGCAAGTCCCCTGCTTAGTTGATAGTGTTAGTAGTAGTAGTATGCATTCAAATGGAGAATTACTACTAGTAGAAATTAGACTAGAGTGTATGCTGTACACTCCTAAACAAGCAAGTGAACGTTAATCCAAGTCCTATGTTAAGGAAAGCTAAAAAGCCAATCAACCAACAGTAAACACTAGAATCGAGCTAACCTGATCAGGATCCGGATGCATCGGATGAAGCAGCGACCCAATAATTGGGCTGCAGCAGTTCTGCAGCGCACTAAAATCTCCTGGTGATTGATGGTCACACAAAGACTCAAAAAGAAAATAACATGCGGCATACGTTAAACCTCAGGACGCATTGACTGACGATGGTGTTTCACCGTTTGAGTAGAAACCACAGCCAAGAACATACGTATACTCGACTCTATTTTAAGGTTGTAAACAACAAACAAACATCCACGAGGGGTACGAAAACTAGACCACCTGACTACGCGGTCTCGGTCTCCATCGCAAATATTGGTTCGCTGCCCCAGCACTGTCTATCTAGTATCTACAGTCGGCAGAGGGCTTATCTTAGTGTCGTCGGCTCGGCTGTGTCTACGGTAGTAACTTTAGTCTAGTGGCAGTGAGTGTGTGGCACGTATGCACATCCACTTTGCTACTGATCGTATCATGTGCTCGGTTGGCCCTGGCCCAGACATCCACCGCCAGTGATCTTCGGATCATCGTTGTTCATCGCCCCGAAATTTTGCCTTCGAGTTCGAGAGGGGGCGGCCGGGCAAGGCATTTCCTCGGTGAGGGGCAATTCTCGGGCACGGAGGCTTCGACGAGTGTTCGATGAGATTGCCTGTTTGGGTGGGATCGACGTTGAGCTGTCTGTCCCGGCTCTGGGTTTGGAACCGCGGTTCGGGGTTGGGGAGGGTGTCGGGTTACGCGGATGTGGTAGGGTTTGGAGATGCCGAGATTCAACCACGTCTCCTTCTCGTGTGGTTGGGGATGGGGGGGTACACGACTCGTATACAGTATGGTGCCCGCGTTATTATTATTGATGAAGTGGATATGATTGGTTGGTAGGTAGTCCCCCTGTTCTGAAAGAGAATGTTTTTGTTTTGCTCTCTTCGTATCGAAGCCCGTTAGTAGTAACCAGAGGGGGGTTCATCTCGAGATGGGGGAGCGATGTACCTGGTTGCTGGGAAAGGGATCTCCTAATCTGATGGATCGACTGTTCTTGATGCTTAGCTTGGCGCTTAAACACGGAGTCGCCTCAGTTATCAGCACCTAACGCAGGTGCCTGCTCTGGGTTACATCTGTGTTTGATGTCTATCTAGCGGTCGATCCGGCGAAGCGCTTAAGCGGCCTGCCTCACGATCGTATCGTATCGCCTCGAAATTGAGACGCGAGCGCATTTTCCAGGCGCTTCCACATAACAAGCAGCGATTATAGTTCTCAACTTGCCTTAATCCCTGCTCGGAAACAAAGCCATCGTCGTCATTTCCCAAGCTGGAACAAATGAAGCAGCTAATACTCCTGGGTGCCTCCTTCGAGCAGGGAAGGGATCCTGGGTAGTCAGGTACTAGGTAACTAGGTCACTAGGTACATCCTGCCACCGCCTCGCACCCGGTCTAGAGCTGCAGCGGCAGGGATGTTGCCTTGAGGATCGTTCACGGCCAGGCTGTACGGTGCATGTAAGTCCGCGGATGTCTTACATCCTGGGCTGCACGTCTGCACCAACCAGCAGGCGGCCTGTCAGGAGTGGAATCCTCTACCGATTTAGACTCACCGTAGCGGCTGCTAGACTAGGCGGACTAGAATATTCGAGGCGGGTTTCAGCTGGGTACAGCACTAAGTTGCACACCGGGCAGGGTAGTTTAATTCCTGACTGACTGACTGGCTTGCCTCGGTCGTGTGCCGCCATGATACTTTTGACAGGCCGAAATCCACGAGGCCAGTCCAATCATCACGGTTTCAATAGTCAGGAGCATCCACCGGGCGCAGGGGAAGCCGAAGAAAGTCGACAGCGGCAAGTCAAAAAGGCTCAACGGCCGAGGTGCACCGGAAGCGCTAACCCGAAGCGGTACCGAGGGTGTCTACACGCGACGCGGATTGTTGTATCTGTTACATAATCTCCTCGAGGTGGTTTGCCCGACAAAGACACCAAGCAATGAAAGTTATAGTACGGAGGACTAGTAGAGAGCAGGCTCAGTAGAAACGCCCTGGAGAGGCGACTGGTTCGGGGACTGTCCGTGCTGGTCTGGAGGGGGCACTGACCAATGGCAACGTGGCAAGACCATGTGAACCAATCATAGTGCAGCGATAACGAGCTGCAGGAGGACTCCAATCCGGAGGCGAGGTTCAAGGGATCCACCGACTTTGGGAAAAGCGGTTCTCCAGTTAATTGGTTTCCACTCCCACCGGTGCAAAGGCCCCATTCTGAGCAGCCATCCATCCAATCCAACCCAAACCCAGTCCATGCTTTCCGTTCCATCTCTTGTTCCCCCCTTCACCACCCTGCTTCTTATCCGATCGGATTGATTGGCACGGGAGAGCAGTCGGACACAACGGTCGGTCTGTCACCGCCAGAAAAAAAAAAAACGTTGGACTCTTGATGGATTCTGGCTTGCAAGGGGAATGGAGTCAGTACTAGTTGTGGGATGTATGTGGGTGTGTATGTTTTGATCGTGGTTGTAAGTTGTAACTGCACACTGCCTCCTCTTCTTGTGATCCTACTTCCGAGGCTTTGGGAAGGGAACACCCATGTACACAGTAGTATGAGCAGCTGGTCTCGTGAACTCTTCCTAAGAGAGCAAGTCATCGCGGTCAAGGCGTCCAGTGGGTCTTCTACCTCGGGGGGAGTCCGCTCCCCAATGAGAGGCCACCCTATTTTGATTTGATGGGAGATTCACCGGTCGAGCGTTCCGTGGTCTGTAGCCGTCGCGCAGAACCGTCTCTCTCTGTCTCTTGGTGTCTCTCTCCCTGTCTCTCTTTCAGCTGCAACTATTCCATACTAGTCTATCCGATGGCGGTTGGAGACCGTGTTAGGTGTCCGCTTTTTTGAATGGAGAAGCGGATCCTCATTAATCATTATTATGGTACCTTAGACTATCTAGTATCTACCGTGCTTACAGCAGAGTAAGTGAGATTGGCATTTGGTGGGCTTGGTGAGGAGAATAATGGGGACAGCTGTGTACATCGTGAGGAGGAGTGGGGGAAGACCATGGAAATCGCTCAAAGGGGAAAGTTATCAGATGCTTTAATCCATTTTCGAAGATGATGCCGTGTTTCCAAGTGCGCAGGGCCAATAAACCTGTTGCCACTAGACCGGGATGCATACTTGTTTGCTTCAAGGTCGAGAGTTCGGGAGAGATGATACAACTACAAGATTGACTCTGGCCCGCCCTGTGCATACCACGGGGATGAATCATCGATGGGCGGTATGGAGGGGGGAAAGATACGGAAGATCCTCTCGATCGCAGGAATGTCCGGTGCGGGTGGGAAGGAAGAGGCGGTCAAGGAAGGGAGAGAGAACGAGAGCAGGGGCGTGTGTGTGTGGTTGTTGTCATCATGACTTTCGGCGGAAGGGGGGGGAAAAAGAATGGATGGATATCGAGTGGTAGTGACTGGTTGGAGCTGCAGCCATCCTCCAGTCTGGATATTACCGTGGACGGGCAGCAGCGAGTAACACCGCACTTGTTCATCCCACCCACCCGGTACATATGTCATGAATCTGCCAAGAACCGGACAGAAGTAAGTGAGTGGATAGATAGATGTATGATTTTCATTTCCATCTGACTATCACGGAATTACTGGCTGTATATTGCGTCTCTCGTCATCATTATCATCATCAGTATAATAATAATACCAACTATTAAGAACAACCAGAAACACCTAGCAGAGTAACACTCCGGCGTAGTATCCGAGATTCGACTAAATCCCGGCTTGGAGATTATCTTCTTTCTCAAGGCGACGGCCTCGGTAAAATGCCGTGCTGGTTTGGGGTTAGTCTAACCTGAATCCGTCCGATCTGCTGTTACGGATTGGTAACGCCGGACGATCGGGGAGTCCGTTCAGTTCCAAACCTCCTGGATTTTCCCTCCAGTCCTCGGCTGCGGATTCGTCAGGGGGAAGATTAAATAGTATGGTAACAGGTAAGAGTAACGAATGAGTGTATGGGAACAGAATAAGAAACATGAACAAGATGAACTCTCAGTAAGTCATGATCACATTCCCATGCCTACATCTTGCAGGGGAAAGGGGGAGAGGAATATTATCCGAAGAAGCAAATAATCCTCCCAAAAAGTAAAGTAACATCCAATACGGAGTAGATACATCAATCAAAGTAATAATTCACTGAATTTCCCTTTGTTACTGACTATGTAGGAAGGGAAAGTAACTTCAGTCATCGTCACGATCAAGCGTAACTTCTGGTGGATGAAGGTCGCCTCCGATCCTCCAACGGCTCCACTCCCTTGCCTTTCTTCGGGACTTTCTAGCCTCAACCTAAGCCGCCGTCGGAACTACCTATCGAGTCCAAGCAGACGAGAAGGCACTTTGTCGGGTTAATTTAGCGTGTTCAAGGGTGATGATAATTATTATTATCATCGGGGTCTCCATCCACTAGCGCATCTCCACAATGCATGGCAAAAAATCGCCCATTCCCTATTGCCCCCTCCCCCCAATCCCCGTCCGGCGGATGCCACTTAATAATTCATTCATTCCTGCTGGGAGTGTGCCTGTGTAGAGTCTCGCGCTCTTATTAGTAGCCCTTCATCGCCCACGATCTATCACCTGCTTCTCCCTTTCCCCTTCACTCGTCCCGATTCGTTTCGAGTACCAATACCACCCACCACCACAACTACTACAACTTATTATCTTATATTATCTCACTTACTACTACCCACCCCACGCGGTTTGCTTGTGCTGCAATCCGATTCCCTGGATCGATCCTCTCTATATCGCCTATCTCCAGATCCCAGCGTCATCGCGAACCTTATCCCACCCTTCTCCCGCTTGCCACCTGCGATGCTCTTCTGGTTCTGTCCAGCTACTCTGTCAATGGCCATTAACTGATCTATTCCACTCTGGTTACTGTTGGCATCATAACCCATCAATTCACTCTCGATCCTGCTGAAGGCGATAATTCATAATTCCCTCAACCTCCCGCTGCTATTAGTACTTGGTTTACTGTCACCTTATTCTTCTTTTTGACTTCCATTTCCTCCAACTACTCTCCGCTCTACCGACCACTTGATAATCACCCTTTCCTCCTCCGCCATCCACACCCAAACTCTTTCTCAATATTTCAACACTTCTGATATCATCTCAACCAAATGGCTACCCACGTTATGACTGCGACTACTACGGCCCCTGCTTTTACTGGCAAGCAAATCTCCGTCTACGGTCAACCTTCTCCAGTCAACTCGGCCGAGACCTCTCCCGCAAATAACTCTCCTACTTCTCCTCGCTATCAGCCTTTGCCGCTTCAGTCGAAGCAACTCCGTCCTCTCAAGGGCCCTCTCTATGTTCCTGCCGCTTTGCGCCCGACTGAGCGTCCTCAGAAGGCCTCGTCTCCCCCGACTCCTCCTCGCAGCGTCCACGGTTCTCACGGTTCTCTCGACAGCCTGAACGAGGGTGAAGTTGGGGTACCTGTTACTCGTCGTTCGACCATGGAGAGCTACAACAGCGGTCCTGCTGTCAGCAAGCTGGCAGAGGATGAATGGATGAAGAATGAGCATCTGGGTGAGGTGACTGGTCTTCCCACCCGTGATCACTGGAAAGTAAGTAAAACCACTTCTTCAGTCCCATCTCCCCTGGGTGGACGCGTCTACTATATAGTGTTGTCATGGCGCAAGCCCAGCTCCGGGTCGCGCCATATTAGCGTTGCGCGATATCGCGTGATCGTAATGACGACATCCGGACTGCCTCACAACAAACACCCCTTGCTCAGGGATTATGAAAGGAAGTGAATCTTGTGCTAACAAAACCTCTTTACAGGCGGACGCTGCTTCTCCCAACTGCGACTCTCCCACCTGCCGCTCCTCTTTCGGCCTCTTCCTCCGTCGCCACCACTGTCGCCATTGCGGCCATGTCTTCTGCTCCTCTCACACTCCTCATGTCGTCCCGCTTGATCAGAATGCTCGCTTCCACCCCGATGGAGTTCCCTCGCGCGCATGCGACCTCTGCTGGAGCGCCTACCAGCGCTGGGAGGAGTCGCGTGCGGAGCGCCTGAACAGAATCCAGAGCTTGCTCGATGCGCAAAGCCGAGCCTCTGACAGTGACAATGAAGACGACAACACCGCCTCCGACCGCTCGGATAGCTCGCCGGACGAGAATGCCAAGCCTGCCCTCACCGGTGTGATGGCCCAGAGCACCGAGATCGCCGCCAGCGTCCCTCGTGGCTGGAACTGGAGCACTTTCTAAACCATTACGACAACTACGGCTGATGAACAACATGTCCATACCTCCCGTGTCGGTTGACACTACGACACCGGGACGCAACTTCGCTTCGTACATACCTGTTTTAGAACATACTTTCTGTCGCTTTTTCTCGATCTGTTTTACACCGTCTGGGTTTTGTCTTTCTACGGTTTCGGTCATTGCTTGGAGTTTGTTCGGATGACAATTGCGGATTAATGGCTAATGGGCTTTTACGGGCGTTTCCATTTCGTTTCTATCTGTGTGAGCTGCGACAGATCGTCGTCAGAGATGCGGGGGGTTTCTTTTCCTTAATCGTGTTCTCCTTTTACTACTCAGGATACCCCGTCATGGTTGCTTATGCGCGGCGATCTCTTTGTTGGTTCCTTGTTTTCGCTTCACTTTTCACGGTGTGTGTGTGAAGTTTATGAGTTGTGGAGTTTGACATCATCATGATATGCAATAGACTTGATCACCAACCAACCATCTATCCAGTATCCAAGTAGTACTTTGTAGCGTCTATCCCCACATGTAGATCCCCCAACCATCCAATCCATATTTACAAAAGTACCTCCTACACAGTACATACAAAATAGATACACAGAGATCTTAAGAACTTAAGAAGAAACCTGAACCCTCCTCCACATCCCGACATGCTCAATCCCCTCCTCATCCCACCTCCCCAGCCCTTCATCCGTCTCAAACCCCAACCTCCTATACATTCCCTCAACCTGTACCTGCGCATGCACCAACACCAACCCCTTCCACTCCCCCTCCACCCCACCAGTAACCTCCCTGAATGCCCTCTCAATCTCCCCCCGGTTCTGCACCGCCCACTTGAGCGCCTCATCAACCAACACCCGTCCCAGTCCGCATCCCCTCCACTCCTTCACCACCGCCACCCTCGTCAACTTCACATATAGCTCGCTTTTCAGATCCCATTCGGGAAGACTCGATGCTGTCTCGGGATGGGTGAGGATCTCGTGCGGTGCGTGAGGAGGTGGCACGAGCCGGATTACGGCCACGGGTGTGGGATTAATTCCTTCACCGTTTGTATTAGAATTGGTGTGTTCTTGGTCGGCGTAGACTACCCATTGCCAGCTGCGGGGGTCGTCCGAGTCAATTTCGCCTTCCGGCGTGCAGTTTTGTTCTCGGATGAAGACGTCGCGCCGGATGGTTAGCGCGGTGGTTAGGGGTGTGTTTGTGGGGGTGGTGAGGGTTGTGGTTGGTGGGGGGAGGGTGAGTGGTGTGTTGGTTGATGAGGGGGGTGGGACTAAGGTTGTTGTGAATTTAGGCATTTTCCTTTTGTAGAGGTGGTGATTCTGGTGAGGTAGGTGAAATTGTATGGTGTTGTGGATGGAGAGAAGAGTGTGGGATGGGAATGGGGATATGCGGGTTTAAGTATAGATCGGACGGAGATGCGGAGATAAGGCTACTTACCACCGTTGGTTTGCTTCGTCTTCGGTTGTGGTTGAGTGAGATATGACAAGGTCGTAAGTGTATACGGTGTACCATCTTTATACGCTTGATTAGTTGCTGTAGTCTTAGTGATAGCACAAGCTACTTATAATGATTTCTTTTGTGAAGCGTTGTTCCTTGATCTGAGAATAGTTCATCCTTCATACTTATCTACGATAGCAACCAACCAAACAATGCAAACATCAAGTTTTCCTTTTCCATCGCATCGCAATTATCGCATCGCAACTCACAATCGCAACCATACTACCATGCAATAACCACAACTACTCCTCCCATAATGTCCCTCTACTACGACGCCGTGTCTATTCTCACGGCCCCCTCTACTACCGGTGGCTCCTTCAAATCCCGCATCTACAACGCCCGCAACATCAGATCCGCTCCCGCGCAAATCTACGCCCTCATTATCGAAGCCTCGAAATGGGATATCCTACTCAAGGAAGTTATAGAAGCTGCGGGGATCCTTAAACTCGAACCGAAGGTATATTCCCAGACACACATTTGCAGCCATACATACTCCCCATCTACACACCAGCCCATCCAATTCACGAGAATACTAACTAACCAAGTCCTCCAAATGAACACAGTTGACTCCCCTCCTCTCCCTCCTCCTCGTGCACGACCACCTCCTCGCCAAATCCGGCCTCGCCGCAAAAGCCACCCACCCCCTGCGCCAAACCATCGAGCGGCACAAGACCCGTCTACGCGGCGAATTCACCAAAGCGCGAGTCCGGCGCGGATGCGCTACCATCCCCGAGCTAAAAGATGCCATCGCCCGAGAGAAGCTCGCGCTTCAGGGCGCACAGGGAATAACAACAGCAATTTATCCGCGTTGGGTACGAGTGAACAACATCCGCACGACAATGGAGAAGCAGCTCTCCACCACGTTCGCGGGGTACGAACAGGTCTCTTCGCTAGCGGAGCTGACCCTCCCGAAGAGAATGGTTCTTGACCCCCATGTCCCGGATTTGATTGCCGTTGCGCCGGGGGCCGAGTTTACTTCTTCGCCGGCGTATAAGAACGGGGAGATTATACTACAGGATAAGGCGAGTTGTTTCCCCGCGTATCTCCTTGTCGGGGACGAGGAAGAGGGATGGGATTCTCGTGGTGAATTGCTGGATGGGTGTGCTGCACCGGGCAATAAGACGACGCATATGGCGTCGTTGTTGGCTAAACAGCAAAATAAACAACAACAACAACAACAACAACAACATAAAAAGGGAACCAGGCATGAGGACGTGAATGGCACCTCCTACCACATCTTCTCCATGGACCAATCGCCCATCCGAGCAAAAACCCTCCAGAAGATGGTCTCCACCGCTGGCGCAGATACCATGGTGACTGTCCTCCCGGGACAGGACTTCCTCGCTCTGGATCCGACTGATCCCCGATTCGAGAACGTCTCAGGCCTATTACTCGATCCGAGCTGCTCGGGAAGTGGAATTATCGGACGTGACGATGTGCCCAAGCTTACGCTCCCTGAGTCTACAACCTCTTCTGCTGCAGGGGCAGGAAAGAAGCGCAAGCGCCGCGGCAACGATAACGATGACGACGACACCCGCGGAGGAAAGAAACCCCCTACCACAAACACCGCAGAATCACCCTCCGCAACAGATGAAAACGACGTCCCAGTGAATGGGATGACCGAGGAGCGACTCATCAAGCTATCAAATCTGCAGACGCGGATTGTCGAGCACGCGCTGAGTTTCCCAGCCGCGACGAGGGTGACGTATAGTACGTGCTCGATCCATTTGTTGGAGAACGAGGCTGTGGTTTCGAGGATCTTGGCGTCGGAGGTAGCGAAGGAACGCGGGTGGAGGGTTCTTAGGAGGGATGAGCAGCCGGTGGGGATGAGAAAGTGGGTGCATAGGGGGATTAGGGAGGAAAGGGGGGTTGGTGGTGGTTCTGCTACTGGTGGTGATCAAGGGCAAGATGGGACTAAGGTTGAGGTGACTCTGTCGGACGAGGAGTTGGAAGGGTGTTTGCGGTGTTGGCCTGGGGATGAGGAAGGGACTGGGGGTTTCTTCGTTGCTGGGTTTGTGAGGGAGGAGGGGGCTGGGGAGGGTTCTTCCGGTATCAAGGAGGATGGAAATGAAGTAGACGAGGAGGTGGATGAGGATGAAGAAGAAGGGGAGGACGAGTGGGAAGGATTCTCGGATTGAGTCATGGGTCTATCATAGAACAAAGTAAACGGACATGTACAGTATAAAAGCATAGTCATGTATAGGTAGGTATAGAACGATCAAGATGACAGAAACTTCCTCTGCTTATTCCGCGTTCGCTGCAAAGTGAACACGTCCAACTTCACCGCAATCATGACTATATCCATTCCATCACCCTTGGCCCTCGGTTGCATGCACAACCGCCACTGTCCATTGCGCACAACCCACGGACGATTGATGGAAGCCTCTTCAACGCGCTTGCGCTTCCTCGACGGCTCCTCCGACAAACTCTCTGAGCTAGACATGCTGTCCCGGATGATGTCGGGAAAGTACTCCCTTTCCCCATCGACTGTCATGTCGGTATCCGTCGACAAAGAAGCCCACAGACGGTCTTCCGGTGCACCCTCCTTTTGTCCCGCGGGCCGGTTCTGGTCTCCCTTCTTGCCCGCAATCACCTGCAGAAGGCTGCTCACGCGGGCTTTCGTTGAGCCCAAAAAGGTGGGACGTCTGCTGGTGATGTCGATGATGGTACTCTCGTCACCTATCTCGAGGATCAGATCGTACTTCTTGTCATCGACAAAGGGGCGACCGTAAGTAACCAAGGCTGCAGACACTGCTTCACCCTGGTTCTGGCCGGGAGGAAGAGGGATGTCTTCTACGTCGATGCCCGACCGACGGACGTCCTCGAGACGGATGACAATCTCATCCCGTTTGCGGATCGGATTGAAGCTGATATGGTGCGGTATCAGCTGCTGCTCCAGACCCCGCAGATGGAAGTAGCGGCAATCCCGCAGGAGCTCTGCCCGATGCGATTCATTCCGAATATCCAGAGGATACCCGCGAAGGAGATGGAGGAGCTGCGCAAAGACCTCCCCTGAGCGGCTGGGAACGCTGGGTGGAGTGATTGCGGGAGGTCGCAGGAGACCCTGACGGTCCAGCCCGGGAAATACTTCCATGGGCGAGGCAAAGAAGGCGGCAAAGCCCAACGTAAAGAAATTGGGCGAATCCCCCGGGCTGGAGAAGATATCGCGAGGAATCTGGAAATTATGCCCACCAATGCGGACAAAAATCTCCGACTCGAACAGCTGGGAGATCAATCGAGGAACTAGTTACATCAGTACTTGCTTTCTCTGATGACAATGGCTGGGCTCTCCTACGGCTGTAGAACTGGGCATCCGCGAAGAACTTGACGAACTGGGGCCCATCTTTGGGCTGTATATGGTAGCCTAGATGCTGACAGTCAGTTCCGACGCTGCAATCCCGCGATCCGTGCTGCTTACCTTGCAGATGCCTGGCAATCTCCTGGAATGTGGTAGGATCCCGGTCGATATACAGGGTCCTGACGTTGGAGGTGTCTCCGTTCAGGCGAAGCTGCTCTTCGAAGAAGCGGGAAAAGTATGACGGGGCTCCAGGATATTTAGCAAGGAACAGAAGGAGGGCAGCTCATTGGGTCGACTGACCATCAGAAGCAATGGAAGCCCCCGAGAGACGGAAGAGCTCAGTTCCTATCTGAATTGAAAACACCTTCTCCAGAGGAAGGGTGCATTTGGGCTCCGCTTTGCTGGAGGATCGGCTTAGCGTCGGTCGTGTAACGTCACTTGACATCTTGGACCGCGAAGATGATATTCCGTAGTGGAAGAAGGTCTTGTTGGGACTGAATCGGACGTATTCAACGTGGAATGCACGGCACGTATGACCACGCCTGCAAAGGGTCCCTCACTCCACGATGCACGGTCGGAAATAGAGCTAGCCTCACCAGGAGGTCTATAGTACAATAGTCTCACTTCTCAAAGAGTGTATATGAATAATATAAGAAACGAAACCACCAAGGAGCTACCGGTTCCGGGACTTGAAGTGCACAAAGGTCGACTGCTCCCGATCGGATCAGTGCTGGACAAGAGAAGTTGATGCTTCGAGTACAATTCAGGAGGAGCAAGTCGACAGTTATAAGCAAAAATCTCAGCCGTGAGCTGGCGAGAGGACCAGTTGAATCACATCGTGATCCAACAAACCGCTGGATGTCTGGCAGCGGAATCAGCCAGAGTTACGCGCTCGGAGGTTCGGCGCGCGCATTCCGGGGATGGGATTGTCACGCACAGCGGTTAACTTTGGCTTCTGTCTTCTCGCTGTGAGGACCGGCTGTTGGACCAGGGTTAGTAGGGAGTTAGATTCAGCGGATATCAGAGCAGCAGGAAGGCTGGAGCAATCATCATGGCGTGCAACGTCCTACTCCTCGCAAGCCACCCGTGGATGTGCCGCGGGAAGATGGCATCCCGAACCGCGTAGATAGATGACCGGATGACCCTATGACTCCCTCACGACATGGTGACGGCTAAGGGACCGCAGTAGAGGGAAGAGTACGGAGTAACGTGCAACGTATATTAAACCAAGTAGTCCAGCGAAGATATCAGAGACAATCAAGCTGGATAACCGCATGCACGATTCACATGGCAATGATATCCGCCAGCTAAGAGCATTCCCCGCACTCAAAAGAAAGGCCCTCCCTTCCTTTTTTCACCTCGGCGGATCCGCCAAACTTCCCCTCAGCCAACCAGCAGGACTTTAACAGCTTCAATCATCTTCTGATGGCTCCTACTTCGGTCATTCTACTCCATATTGACTTTCGGATGGCCCCACTGCTCTCCAGTTCAAGTCTCCTTTTTCTGATGTGCCTCGGGTGCCGTGCGCTGATCGTTTTACTCGCCAAATCGCCAAAAATATGGGGATTCCGGGAGCGCTCCGTGTTCGCTAAGTTGGGGGAGGAAGAGCGTTTCCGGCGTGCCTGGCACATCCAGCCTTCATCGATCGCCCTTGCCGACTGGCAGCACTGCTAATTTAGTCACTTGGCCCCCTCTCATCTCGCAAGTATTACTTTTCTGGGAGTTAACCATTGCGTTGGCTGACTGCTCAGCGGGCTCGTCTCTTTCCCACTATTTGAAGGGAACTGCAGCCGTGGGCCTTCTGTGCTCCACCCCGTTTCCTGTTGAACATGGTTCCGGGCCATCTTTAACCTCACGCATTGATCTGTATAGATACCTAGTATATATATCGCTATCCTAGCAGGGCCCCTACACACCATGGCCGAACCAGCCTCTCAGTACGTCCCGTTGGACGTGCCTCTGCCGCCAGTTCCAACCACCAAGATCTTCACAGAGCAGCAATGGACCACTCTCTTGTCGTTGGCTGACACCGTCATTCCTTCGATCCGGAGTCCCACCGCATACAAATCAGCCTCTACCAAGGTCATACCGCACTCTGAATTGAACAGAGCTCTGGCCACATTGACTAAAACCATTCGCTCCCCGGATGCGTCCACCATTGCAGCACAGTACCTGGAGGAAGACGCGTCGTCGAACCCTCTGTTCCGAGAAGGCTTGCAGCGCCTATTCTCGCAATATGTGCACGACGAAGGCAGAAATGGCCTGGGGTTTATCCTCAATGCTCTCAAGTACGGCCTCCATTCCTTGACGTGGCCTTGGTGGTCAGAAGCTAATATGAGAATAGTACCCGGGCGGGATCACTGCTTCTGACAGGATCTGTAACCCCGATCCACGAACAACCGTTACATGTTCGGGAAGAGATCTTTCGAGGATGGGAGACTTCTCGGCTGAGTCCGCTGAGAGGTGTCTACAGGGCTTGCACTGGAATGTTCAAGCAAACTTGGGTGAAATTCAGCCCGACTCTTGCTCCGGTTCTTGGGTTCCCAAGGGTGCCAGTGCACGGCAAGCCTGCCGATGGCTTTAAGCACACCTTCCTCCAATTCCCCGCGGCAGATGAGCCGGAGACCATCGAGACTGACGTCGTCATCGTTGGTAGTGGTTGTGGCGGTAGCGTGGCTGCGAAGAACCTGGCCGAAGCAGGCCACAGAGTCCTGGTGTTGGACAAATCCTATCACTACACGTCTAACCACTTTCCTATGAACTTCAACGAGGCCTTCACCAGCATGTTCGAGTCAGGGGGTGCCGTCGTGACGGATGATGGCTCGATGGCTGTTCTGGCCGGTTCAACCTGGGGTGGTGGTGGCACCGTCAATTGGTCCGCTGCCCTGCAGACCCAGGGATTTGTCCGCGAGGAATGGGCGAAGAACGGCCTGCCTTTCTTTACCTCGATGGAGTTCCAGAATTCTCTGGACCGTGTCTCGGAGCGGATGGGGGTCGATGTTGAGCATATAAAGCACAACACGACAAACCGCTTCATCCTAGAAGGGGCTCGAAGGTTGGGCTATGCTGCGAAGACCGTGCCACAGAATACGGGCCACACTGAGCATTATTGTGGCTACTGTACGCTCGGCTGCCATTCGACGGGGAAGAAGGGCCCCACGGAGACTTTCCTGGCAGATGCCGCGATAGCCGGCGCAACCTTCATTGAAGGCTTCCGTGCAAACAAAATCCTGTTCACTGACACTAAAGATGGCCAGGTAGCATCGGGAGTTGAGGGGGTGTGGACATCCAGGGATGCATATCTCGGTCGTTCAGGTGCAACTGCAGTTCAGCGAAAGGTCACCATCAAGGCGAAGCGGGTAGTTGTCTCCTGCGGCACTCTGCAAAGTCCTCTGCTGCTCCTACGTAGTGGACTGAAGAATCCTCATATTGGCCGGAACCTCCACCTCCATCCTGGTAAGATGCTCCCTGTGAGGAAGAAAGGCGATTACTAACGTTATCCACAGTTGCTATTGCGGGTGCAGTGCTGGATGAAGAATTCCGCCCTTGGGAAGGTGCTGCCCTGACAACTGTTGTCAATGAGCTCGAGAATCTAGATAACCAAGGACATGGGGTCAAGATCGAGGCCTTGTCAATGGTGCCCGCAGCTTTTCTCCCGTTATTCCCCTGGCGGAACGGTCTCGACTATAAGCTCTGGGTGCAGAAATTGCCCCGCATGGCTGGTCTTATCATGCTCGCTCGCGATCGAGGCTCTGGGCGAGTTTATCCAGACCCAGGTGATGGACGGATTCGCATTGACTACACTGTTTCACCCACGGACCGTAAGCACATTGTCGAAGGCCTGATCGCCAGTGCCAAAATGGCATATGTTTCGGGGGCGAAAGAATTCCACACTTCGTGGCGCGAAGTGCCCCCGTTCATCCGCCCTGCCGATTCCGACACGGAGGATGCAGAAGGGGCCAACAATGCAGCCCTTCAAGCCTGGATCGCGGAAGTGCGTCGCAAGAAACCCCTTGATCCGGAGCGAACCATGTTTGCGAGCGCGCATCAGATGGGGACGTGCCGAATGGGCAAGTCACCAAGGACCAGTGTGGTTGACTCGGACTGTCAAGTCTGGGGTACCCGGGGTCTGTATGTGGTGGATGCGTCCGTCTTCCCCAGCGCCAGCGGTGTCAACCCCATGCTCACCAACATGGCCATTGCCGACCGGGCCAGTCGAAATCTGGCCCGATCATTGCGGAGAGGCGATCCGAACTTCCATGCTCGATTGTAACGTGTATCAGGTATACGTTGCTTGTATCCTACTGCTCGTGCAGCAAGCCCTCCCTGTCGTTTTGTTCATACATCCATACCCGACACATTCATAGCAGGGGCTGCTGGTTGTGGCCGGACCCATGATGGTATATATCGCTAGCAGAGAATCAATACATCGTTAATTCGGTTGAAACACGGTCAATTTATATTACTTTTCCTTAGTAACAAGTCAAGTCATAAGTCATGATTGCGGACCTGCCCCAATCCATTCCCCCCTTAGTTCTCAGGGCCCTTTCTCTTCTCAACAAAGGTCTTCGGACCCATGGCCTCCTTAACATGCTCACTCTCAACAACCCGCTCATACCAAGCCACCACAGCCGGATATTCCTTCCTCATCTCCGCATCAATCAGCATCGAGAATCCCCAGTACAGCGCCGCCGCAATACTAATATCCGCCAAGCTCAACTTCTCCGTCGCCACCCACGTCCTCTCCTTCACCCTCTTCTCCAAGTACGCCAATGCCCGGTTCAACTTCTCCAGACCGCTCTTCTCCGTCGCCTCGTCGTACGCCCTGATCCCGAGCCGCCACAGCACCAGCGTCGTCACGCTGCTCAGCACCTCGCCGTCCGCGAAGCAGATCCATTGACGGATCAAGGCCCGCTCGGCGGGAGTCGCGCCGACCAATTGGCCAGCCGCGGGTCCGCTCTCGGCGACGTACTGCGTGATAGCATCAGATTCGACCAGCAGAGTGCCGTCGGCGCCTTCGAAGGCGGGGACCTTGCCCATGGGGAATTTGGCGAGCCAGGCGGGGTCACGGTTGGTTTCGCCCATTTTGAAGTCTGCGGTCGTGAGGGTCAGGTTGTTGAAGTTGGCGGCCGCCTGGGTCTGGATTTTCAGATTGCATTAGTTGGGGGGTTTTAAGATTGTTGGTTAGGTGGTGGTTTGAGGATGGGTTATGAGAATTAGTGGAGATGGAAGGGGAGAGGGGTGAGTACCTTCATGACCCGGGGGTTGTTGGGGTAGGTGTAGATGGTTCCGAAAGACATTTTGGTGGTTGTGAGGGTTGTATGTGAAATTGGGTGATTGGGTTAGAGAGGTTTGATATGCTTCGAGGAAAGATGAAGCACTGGGTCTGGTTTAAGTATCCAGAAGGAAGAGTATAGATCGGGTCAAGGCGGAGATCGAAGAGGGGTTGATTCCTAAACGTAAAGCTGAGATGACAAATCAGCGGAATGGCGGTGGAGGTTTCTTACACATTGATGGAAAGTGATGGAAAGTGGTTTGAATTCTGTGGCCTGATCTGATGTATGTTGTTCAACTCTGATGCTTACTGTGTTCTATAGTCGTTTGCTTTTTTTTGCTTGGGATTGAATGACTATGACTTCTGGGAAGGTTTGATTGGCGTCAGCAGGCTTGTTACGTGCCGAGTGGCTTGCTTTTGCAGGAAAATGCCGGGCTAGCGGGCTAAGCAAGGGTGAATTGTTGAATATTGTTTTCTAGATATTGAGAACTACCGAGTATATGGTTTATTTATGTACTATATCTATATCTACGATAAAGTTCATGGTGGTGATATGTTTACTATATGGCGTCATCAGAGCTAAGCCTGGTTCATCCGGTCTGATTGGTATATCCGCACTTAAGGTTGCTGGATATTAATTCTTGCCCCTGGCGTGGCGGATACTACTGTCCTCGTTAGTCATCTAATACGAACGGCAACTATCACTTGAAGGATTGAATATTTGCTGTTTGCGTCTGTGTATAACTCAATTATGGTGCCTCTATCCAGTTGAGGATTGTGTCACGGGTATAGTGTTTAACACGATGACAGTGGCCAGATTGATCCTGCAGTGCATTGCATGGAAAGAGTAGTTTCTGACATCAGCCGTTGAGTCTCTGTCTGCGCGTAATTGACATTTTTCAACTTCAATGCTATCTATAAGAGCGCCTTACCAATACAATATTCCTGAGTCCTTGTAAAGAACAACCTCTGAACAGAGTGCCGTCCATCCCATCCCGGAAATATACACGTGCTTGGTATCACCGATACCAAAAGGGGCTGTTTCATAGCCTGGGAACTATACCCATTCACTACAAAAGCTGGATCCAGTATTGGCATAGCAACCCAGCTCTAATCCACCATCTCGAACATATACAACATCAAATATATCTTTCTCCACAATGTACCACAAACCATCACCATATTTCACTCCTATGGCCAATCTGCAGTCATGGATTCCATCATCAAAATGCCTGGAACATATCCTCGAGACTACACTGACCACCGATCGAGACCCTTGACCGGAAATCTATTCATCAATGGCGCACACTTTTCAGAATTCACTCCTCAGGATACAGCCCTGCTATCGAGATACGATGCTCGCGTGCCATGCGAAACTGCGCGTAGCATCCTCGACCAGCAGTCAAATGCCACCATCATGATGCTTGTTCATCTGACTAGATTTGTTGGGAGTGTCTTCACCACCGCCTATTCGGTTTTGTGTTTTTGGTACTCTAGATATCACGATCCCGGAAATTCCAGGTATTTCAGTTGTGGATTAGTACCTCATTTATCAGACGCTAATATTGGTTCACTATCCAGCAAATTCCAGTCCTCGCTTAGCAATATTGACTACGGAACAACTACCAAAATGATCAAGCCCATACTTCTTTTGCTCGCAGCCTATGAAGCAGCCCAGGTATACTCAATCACCACAGAGGAAAAGGTCCTGACCGGGGAGATTACGGTTCACGCTTGGGGCCACGATTACAATTTTACTCGTACCATGAAGCAGTATGAGAACTCACTGGCGCATGATGAGTGTGAAAGAGACCATCCCTCCAAGACCATGGGTAGGGTTATTCGTGCCATGGGACACAGTCAGAACAAGTAGGATCTTATCTCCAGCATGTTATAGTATATAACAGGTAACTGATTCATCCGCAGGCTCACCTACATCATGGCCACAGCTGTCCTGACCGAATGCATCTGCAACATTCTCCGGGTTGAAAGCTGCTATGGACTAGCGGTCATGATGGCATGTATTCTTACCGTCCTATTCGCAGCTGCAGAAGATTACGCGAAATGCTGTACTACACCTGTTAAAGAGCATCAGCATCGGGAAGCGACTCTTCGAAATTTGATGATCGATGCATTAAAGAAGGGTAGTATATGCTATGCTAACGTCGAAAGTATATCGGCATCGAACACGTTGAGTGCGAGCGACACGGAAGTACTTGAAAAGTACCTTATCAAGGGATTGAAGGCGCCTTCCACCGGAACCGTTCATGATGTATATGTGACACATCATAAACGTGGGGTTGTTGTCCAGCGATCTGCCCCCGAAGAAGATATGGTATCTCTCGCCAGCCCTGCTGAGTCTCCAAACGTCGATCACGACGGATACAAAGTCTCCTACGGCATTCGGTGTCTGGCGGAGGTGACACCGCAGGACCAACAAGCCATAGCAAAGGGTATCGGTAGATCGTGGAGCTGTTTGGACCAGAACAATACAATGATATTGACCGAGTGTGATCTCTCTGACGAGCACGCGGACTTTTACGTCGACTTTGATGCACGAAGTGAAGATGACGATGACAATGATGACGAAAAGGAGGAGGGCATTGAGATCAACGGCTCGCTGAATGGATTTCTATAATGTTGGAATCTGTATCCTGTCACCTTGTGTTAGTATCACCATGTTCAGTTATGTTGTCAACTAAAAGCGCATACCGCACTACTTACCTCTCCTATCCCCACCTCATTTCCAACACAGAATAAACAATAAACATATATTAAATGGGTATCACACAACACACAACACACCACCCCAATCCCAGCCCATCTCATAAAGACATTAAATTAAATCCACCCCGCCACCCCCCAACACCCCTCACAAACCACCCTCTCCCTCTTCCCCCCAACTCCAACAGCACCAGCAACCCCCAACACCATCCCCACCCTCCTCAAACCCCCACAGCCACCACAAAACACCCTCAACTCCCCCTCCACCCTCACCAGCGCCCCAAACCCATACCTCGCCTCCTCCCCTTCCCCCTCACCCCTCGGCATAACCCCACAATCAACACAGAACCTCTTCGCCCTATCCCGCCCATACCGACCTCTTCCGCGCCGGAGCATGCGGTCCGCGAAGACAGATCCCGGTCGTAGTCGGAGACAGTATCTGCAGGCGTAGAGGTCGTGGGCGATGGCGAAGTCGGTGGTTTCGGCTGCAAGAAGGGCCGCGAGAGTGGGTGGTGGGAGAAGGGTGTAGAAGTAGGTGCAGGTTGCTTGGAGGGAGTAGATGTCTGGGAGGAGCGGGAGGTGGGTGGTTATTTGGAGGTGGAGTTCGGGGGGAAGGGTGAGGAGGGGGCATTTCTTTCCTCGTTCTTCTCTTTCGTCTTCTGTCTGGTGGTGGTTGGGGGTGGTAGGTTGTGGGTGTAAATTCATGAAGTGTGGTCATTGTTGTCGTTGAATAGTTGATAGGTAGTATGGGAGTGGATGGGTGAGAGGGGAAGGTGGAGGGAATGCGGGGGTGATGTAATGGGGTGGAGTCGGGGTGGTGCGGACACGTGCTTATACGTCCTACGCAAGGGACTGATATTGTATATTTGCTTGCTTCATTTTGTGTCATGTCTACATTATTGATCATTGCCTAGTCCTGTCTGGCTGGGTCTTGGTCTGGCTTGTTCTGCAAATACTCGTCAATCTCGGCCATAATCTCCGGTGTCAGGCGTGGGAGCAGCTTCAGACTCTCGACGTTGTCAACAACCTGCTCCGGTCGAGAGGCACCGGTAATCACGGCAGAGACATTCTCGTTCTTAAGGCACCATGCCAGGGCCAATTGCGACAGCTTGACTTCCATCTTGTCCGCAATTGTCTAGAAATTGGTCAGTCAATATGCCTTATCGGATCTAGGGGAGTGCATACCTTCAATCCCACGATCTTCTTGATGTTTCCAGCCCATTGTTCGTTCTCCCAGTCCTTGCGCACGCTGCTTGCGAACTTGTCGTTGCTCTCAGCGAAGCGAGATCCCGGTGGAGGCTGCGTCGTCGCATCGTTGTACTTGCCACTGAGGAGACCCATCTTCAATGGCGAGAAGGTGGTTAACCCAATGCCGCATCGGGAGTACAGTCGCTGGTACTGTCCTTCCACCTTCTGTCGGTCCAACATGTTGTACAGGGGCTGCTCGACAATGGGCGCGATCAGCCCCAGAGACTTGGCAATACCGCATGCCTCAGTGATCTCGTCCGCGGACCATTCCGATGTACCCCAGTAGAATGCCCAGCCTTTCTCGATGACGTGGTTGAAGGCTCGCACCGTCTCTTCCATAGGTGTTAGGCGATCGGGGCGGTGGGCGTATATGATGTCGACGTATTCGAGCTGCAGACGCTCAAGAGATGCTCGTGTGCCTTCGACGATGTGTTTGCGGGATAAACCGTGGTTGTTGATTAGAATTTCGCCATTCGCTAGACCCCAATTGAGCTTCGAGTGGTTAACTTGCGTCTATTTGGGAGGAAGAGACAGTAACGTACCTTGGTGCTGATGACGAGATCGCTGCGCTTCCAGCCAAACTTCTTGATAGCCTGCCCCATGACGATCTCCGATTGTCCGCCCGCATAGCTCTCAGCTGTGTCGAAGAAGTTGATTCCCAAGTCGTAAGCCTGCTTCATGCAGTTGAATGTAATTTCTAAGTCGAGCGATTAGCTATTGGTTGTACCTTGGGGCAACCATAGTAACTATTACCGTTGTCGACATGACCGCCAAATCTACAAAACATAGAATAATTAGCCATGTACCCATTTATTTCTGTAAGGCAGAAACTCACGTCAACCAACCTCCCAATCCAAGTGCAGAGACATGTAGACCAGAATTGCCCACCCGCCGGTAGAGCATATCCTTGTTCTTGTTCGGCCACGCCATGATTGTGTGTAAGAATATTTCTCGAGAGCCAGTGGATCGTGAACAGGAGATAGAGAAATCAAGACAGAGCGTATTAATGCAATCAGTGAGGGGTCATGGAACCAATTTATCTGCCAGGTTGCGACAGCAATTGCGTCGCGCCCGAGAAGCTGCCATCGCGATCTGACTGCGATTGGTCAAGCAGAGGTGGCCATTGTACAGGAACGAATGAGCGCTGTCCTTGACAAGGCCCCCAGGTCCTCGTGCTTCGTGAAGGCCAATCAAAAGAACAACAAAGTCGAAGAGGGGCAAATGCGGAGGCCAGCAAAGGCGTCGGAGGAATACTCGGAGGGTCTGGCTCTGCTTTAGCCTGGATCTTTTAGCATAGGCACTAGTGGACTTAGCCAGTTCCGAGGGACACTGCTCAGGGTCTATCCGTCTCTTCCCAGGCACACAATGAAGTGTAGCAAGGAGAATACAGCGTTAGCCACGATTGTGGCAGAGAAGTCGTAGTAGTAATAATGGGGGTAGATGAGTGCAGTCCATGGGATTAATCCTTTGGGGAGAGTACGCCTGTCAGGTGACAGCAGGCAGACAGCCGTTTATAGTCCAGCCAGCGGCGACCGAATTCCTACCAGTACATCCATTCCCCTTTGCTGAAGATGCTCAGTTTATTTGGGCTCTCTTGCTTCTTCTGTCGTGCCTTCCATGTCCTTTACAACTATGTCCCAATTACAACCGTTTGTCCTATCAATTGCTTCGTGATCGCCAGATAGAATGTCGAAAAGGTTCTTGTGGGATATTCGATGCCGATGGAGTATATGCGTTCACCTCCAAACCACTTCATCATCCTCTGACCGTTACAGCAACTGACTTCCTCCGCCAATATCCTTGCGCTTAATCTCTATATCTTCAGCTTTGTGTCTCTATTTTCAAGGAGATGGTTCTTTCCATGGGACTCATCTCCTAGTGTCGTGATGGACAGTCCAGGCACACTGGGTGGGTCTCGATAATGGCGTGCCGCGTGGAGTTGAAGGCGCAATCACCCGCTATCATTAGACACCCTCATCGTATCATTGCAACACTTTGCCGACAAGAAAAAAAAAATCACAAGTCAAGCAATACACCACCAGCTTTCACAGCGGAGTCACCCAGAACTGCTCCATCGAGTCACTCGGATACGCCACGTTTGCACAGGCGTCGCTTCAAGCTGCACCACTCAGGGAATGCGTAGGCTTGCCCCGCAATGACCTCGGGTTAACTGTCTCCTCTCGCATCATTTGGGATATGCAGCGTTACGCTACTGGCTGATTTTCGGCTCAACTGACTGCCCATTGCCGTTCAACTTCTCTCGCAACGCCATTCTGTTCCTTTTGTCATGCATTCAATCAGAGTCATTTGCGCTACACCTGTGACCTGACAACCGCAAAGATGTCCTCCAGAGCAAGCATAACAAAGAAGGCATGCGACGGCTGTAAGATTCGGAAGATCCGTTGCGGTGGTGGTCAACCATGCCGGTCCTGCTTCAATGCACGCATCAAGTGTACCTACATCCGAGTCCAGCAACCTCGTGGTCCTCAGAAACTGCGCGCAACAACCAAGTACCTTATAGACCAAGCTCAGCGCGGTATCGAAGTACATACTACTCTATCCTCGGTCCCTCAAAGCGGGGAGGTACTAGAAACCGACCACACCTCGACACCAGTACAGCGAGAATGCGGTGCGAAATCGGAAAGGTAAGTTGATGTCTGTTTCTGTATTCCGGGAGTCGCGCGAGAGATTCCCCCGCCAGAAGGTGCCACTTTCAGTGCCTACACCCGTCTAACTTGTTGAGCGTCATAGATCTCGGATACCCACCAACGTTCTCGCATCCCCGCTCTATATATACCACGTGCGAATGTATCCAGTCTGGCCGATAGTGGATGTCGAAAGTGTCATGTCCAATTTGCAGCAGAATGTTGAGGAGAATGACCACGAGACATATGCATTGGCAACCGCTGTGGCAGCGGCCACGATCGCTCAGTTAAGGCTAGGACAAAATTCTCTCCCTGACAAATCGGTAACTGCCGAAACATTTGCAGCGGAGTGCATGAAAGCCCGCAGATCCTGCGATTACCGGTCAAGGCTCAATTTAAATAATGTTCGAACGGCCTTTTTCCTGCATGTGTACTTCGAGAACCACCAATCGGGCGCAAGCGAATCGCTATTGTACTTGAGGGAGGCTATTACATTAGCCCAGATGATGTGTCTGCATCGAGAAGTCTCGTATGCCGGGCTTCCACCGGAAGAGCAACAAATGCGCCGCCGTGTGCTTTGGCTGTTGTTTGTCACCGAACGGTAATTTCCCTGTCTCAATGAGTGCCATTGCCCCTAACATTCTCATATAGCGGCGTCTGTATCCTCCACAAACTCCCCGTAGTCTTGAAGACAGATATTTCAACTCCAGAGCCTGATGCGAATGATGAGCCCCAGGTTCTACCGGCCTTTCTGAAATTACTCAATCTGTTCAGATTGTTCGAACAGTCGAAGATGTTTGACATTATCGAGGACGATCATGGGAACTTTGAACCACTTGCCAGTGGAGTCCCTAACCTAGACAAGCGTTTCCTTAGACTACTGCAAGACAATTTGCAGGACGGGTCAGCCCTCTTGGACCATATTTCAGACGTACAGAAAGCAGATCTTTGTGTCACCAGACATTGGATGCGCATGATCTTGTGGAAATTCTCATCCAAGAAAAGCGCCCATGGATCGTCTGCTTATTGGCCCACTTCTCCATCCTTTCCAATCTTGGTCGCAAAGGAGCTCTTGAACATAGTGTCACAGCTACCAAGAGCGGCGATTGAAGCCCATGGGCTCGGTATGGTATGCTACTTTCGGCAGCTCCTGTGGAAATGGCCACTGACCAAGTCTTCCAGGAACTGAAACTCTACGAGATCGCCAGCTCACTCGCCGATGCCGTAATAGATCTCGCAATGTTGCCACGAGCGCCTTCTTGGGATAATGAAAGCCGCCCCAGCAGCATTTTAGCCCGATTACACTCCATCCTGTCCACTTTCAGAGGTGGGGGGAACAAGGAGCTAGCGGAACTACTGTATAAGAAGATGGCAGATGCCCAGGCTAGAAGTGGTCCTGCATTATCGCCTCCAATAAGAGAGCCGCATCAACCAGTTAAGAGTAAAATGCTACCTGCGACCACCACTTCTGTGCCAGGTGGAGAGGATTTAGCCCATAAAGGGACTACTACTGCAGTGGAAGCTGCAGGCCCCATATCTGACGACATCAACCCGTGCAATAATTGGCCTGCTGCCGCTGAGGCTCAGCTGCCAATGCAGTCGGTGGGCCAAGGGCAGATACAAGATAGTCTTAGTCTCGAAAACCATGTGCAGAGTGGGTACGATGGTCTTCATTCACTGGAAGACATGCTGTTTCCCGAATTTTCGGAGTCAACATTTCCTTCGCAGGAATTTTCTCAGAGCGTCTATGATCCCTCTTTCGGCAATTTTCTACCATACTCGTTACCCCTCGAGGGTGCAAGCAGGACACCCACGAGTTTCGCGTCCCTGTCACCTGCTCTGCCCTCTGGTTCAGTTGAAATGCTGATCAGCGATTTCATTTCGCAAATTCCCGAGGGTCAGTTTACACCTGGGCTTGATCTTTCCAACAATGACTTTTCAGATGCAGTCTTGTCTGGCGAAGCATTTCTACTTTCCTAGCAAAAAGGGTTCCACAACCATTTAATGAGCACGATTTCTCAGATATACCCATCTGCTGTTTTACCGGCACGGCATGAAGCGAATTCAGTCATCTTATGTCCCAGAAAACCACGTACAAGTCCAAGTTACCATGACCGACATGTTTGATTATAATACACTCATCTCATCAGTATTTGAAGCGGAAGTCCAGCCGCTTATTTCCTTCTCTTTCTCGTGCATCCCTGTCGGACTGGTATAAAACCCGCTCCTCGGGGGTCATGGCTTGCCACTTTCTCTCCTTTTGTCGGTTCAGATGCCGCAAGAACTCACGTTGGGCAACGAACACCACCAACGAGAGCACGCATAGTGCAATAAGCACCTTGTTCCCTGTATAATAATACGGCGAGTCACTCGACCGGTAGATCTCTGTCAAAATTCAGTCAGCTATCATCACCACTTGCCCATTAGTATCCCAGTAAGGGCAAAACACTCACGCGAAGAAATAATCGACCCAATCTGCACAATAACATTATACGTCGCCGCTGTAATGGCTCTCTTCTTCACATCAAACGTATTCTCCGAAATCCACGCCGACACAATCGGATGGAAATACGGGTACCCCGAGATCATCGTCGACACCGCAAACCGGCCCCAATTATACCCATAATTCGGCAAGGCGACCAAAGCCGCCAACAGCGGCAGCGACCAAAACTCACCGAACAAGCAATGAAACGTCCGCTCGCCGAAGATATCACTACTCTTGGAAAGAGCAAGCATGAGGATAATCTGTAGCGCGGCGGACGGGATCGATAGCATGTTCGCGTCGAAAGTGTCGAAGCCGAGACGGGTCAGGGTGAGCGAGAGGTAGGACGAAACGGGACTCTGAGGGATGTAGGCTACCAGGCCGATCAAGTAAAGTCCCCACATTGAAGGGTCCTTCCAGGCTTCTAAGATGTCGTGGAGTGTGGCGCGTTCGTTGATGTGTGTGAGGCCTTTGGAGGGGTCGTCACGGAGGAGGCGCTGTTGGGGTTAGTTAGTTAGTTCAGGTCTTTGCTGTGATATTGATTGATACTTACGTTGATCATAATCACCTCTTCGCGCTCAGAATACCACGGACGAGGGATGAGGACGCTCTTGGTGTTTGTTGGGGAACTGGGGAGGTAGAACAGACTCTGTTCTGGCTGTTAGCGGAGATATTCCAAAAATACGCGTCGGTTAAAAGATGTGCATACAATGAACCCAATAACGAACGTAAGCAGCCCATCAATCAAGAAAAGCCAGAACCAGCCGGACTTTCCCTCGACGCCGCGCATCTGCAGAATGCCCGCAGCTAGCAGGGACGAGACGATCCGAGCAACCTAAATTATCATCACCACCATATCAGCTCTATCCCATCTCTCTCTCTCTCTTCCAATCTCCACTAGACACTCTAGAGAGGGATACTCACGTTCAACGTCGACCAAAAGAACGCCAACCTGACCGACAACTCCTTCGTCTTATAGAAATACGTCGCAAAGAGAATCGTACCCGGGATAAACCCGCCCTCAAAAGCACCAATCAGCGCCCGTGTCACATAAAATGACGCCCGGCTGGTCATCCACGCCTGCGTCCAGGAGACTAGACTCCAGGCGAGCATCATGACGGGGAGCACGCGCTTGAAGCCGAATCTTTTGATCAGAAGCTGGACGGGGAATTCTGCGGCTAAGAAGCAGACGAGTTGGATTGTTGTTCCCTATTGTTCATCAGAATTAATGTTATTTGGTAAGTAATCATGGCAAGAGGAGGTTCGCACATTGTTGTAATCGTTCGTGGTCATGCCCAGATCTGCCAGGAGGTGATCTGTAAGTGCATTGGAGAGGTTACCGCGGTCGAGTTGGAGGCCGAAGAACTGGTTTTTGCTCTTGGTTAGACTGTGTCTGTGATCTGGATAGATGGGTATTTGGGAAAGGGGGTAAGTATACCATGAAGCATATCCAGGTTAATAACATCATGTCTGTTTTGAGGACCAGTTTTCTCTCTTCCTGCGGTGTCCATGTTGCTGTTGGATCGAAGCGGTGATATCCCTCGAATGATTCATGGGGAGGGGTGACGCCGGCCAGATGTTCTTGTCCCACTTCAATTGACACTTTGGATGATTGGGAGTCGTCGGTCACATCGTGGGCTTTGGTGCTGCCCTTGTTATAGTAGCCCTGCTCGATGTCGTCGGGCATGATTGCTCGCTCTTTCTATATACCACTAGATGTGGATAATGGGGTTTTGGAGAGGAGCAGAGAGGGAAGACACAGACAGTAGTATTAGAGCCAAATCGTGGGAAGACACTTCCCATGACTACTTATATACTTATTTGTTTATGCCTTAGAAAGGCATGACATGTTGTATGGTGTATACATACTACGGACGATGGCTGTAGTGCTAATATAATTCGCAATGGCGAAATAAGATATGATTATTTCCTCCAGCCAACCATATCGGGAGCGTTTGTACGAATGAATCCAATGCCTTCAAGCCAGAAAGAGACTAACCGGATTGCACAAGACGGATCACCGAGCACATCATCGCCTAGAGCGCCCTGGTGTGCGCAACCTGGATTTTCCATAGCCAATAACCCTCTAGAAGCTTCGGAGAATCGCCTCAAATAAGATGGGTCCGGATGAAGTCTTCATACCCTGTTGTTAACGGCTTAACGCAGACAGTTGCTGAAAGATCATCGATGCGCTTCCCCGGATGTTTCTCTTTCTTTCTGCTGCAGCTCGGGACGATGTGATGGACTATTCCATTTGGGGACAACCTATGCGTTTCCCCAGGTTTGGCATTTTGATGGTTGCTACTATAGAGCCAGTTTTTGCCTATGCGCAGGGAAGCTGGGCAGCGAGCGAGCTGGCAAGCCCGTCCACGGGAAGAGTGTTCATTCGTCAAAAGGGCCATTTTAGCGGCCGGCACTAAAGCGACACAGACTGGCAGGATGCAAGCCTCCCTCCGAAAATTTCGCCGACGCCCCGCCGATAACAGCACCGTTGACTTGTGACTGGTGCTCAGGGACAAGAACGAGACCCTTTAAACCGTGCTGCATGCGGGGGAACGATTCGAGTCACCAGACGGCTGAGTAACTGAGTCAGGCTGTCGCAGAACAGTTTGGAACATGCGACAAATGACAAAAGCAGTAGATAGCATCATTTCACTCGTGCGCCAGTCGGGTAGAGGTGGAATGATCGACTTCCATCTCCATTCTCCTGTCGTGTTCCCGATACTCGTCACTTATCTAAAGTGGAGTTTGTTCGTCGGCAGCTGTCGTAATTCTCGCAGAGACCTCGAATGACCTGTATACCTGTTGGTATATAATCACTCGTAAATCCGTCGGAGGCCGCGGAAATAATTGCTTCTAAATTCACAAAATAGCGCTTTCAGTTGTTACAAAACATATAATCGCTGCCGATTAAGCCATCACCATGCCATCAGTCGTTGAAAATGCTTCAACTTCGACGATCCGCGGAGGACACGAGGAGTCCCGTCCACGGCTTTCAGAGCCCCTGCAATACTCCGGACTGTTAGACTCATATACCCACCAAGACTTGACTCCGGTCATTGGTAGGGAGTACACAGGGCTTCAGGTTGCCGATATACTCAAGGCAGAAAACTCCGACCAAATTATCAAAGATCTTGCGGTGACAAGTATGTTTCGCGCTCGTCCAAATGTTCTTTTATGAGACCCTAACAAACGACAGTCTCGAAAAGAGGTGTTGTCTTCCTTCGCGATCAGGATGTCACACCTCAGCAAATGAGGGAGTTCGGCGAAAAGCTGACTGTTTTGGCTGGCTGCGTAAGTACTCCTTGCGACGTGGTATGACAATGAAAGCACTAACTCACATTTCCATATACAGCCCGAATCATCTGGCCTCCACGTCCACCCCTTGACGGAAGAAGGCAGCGAGCTTGGTGACCAAATCAGTGTCATCAGTAGTGAAAAGCAGAAGAAAGGAGGCGGCCTTACCCACCAACTCAGCGACACAAGTCGCTTCGCCTCTGTAGGGTGGCATACCGATATCAGCTTCGAGCGCGTCCCTTCCGACTACGCCATGCTCAAGATTCACACTCTGCCCGAAACTGGAGGAGACACTCTCTGGGCCTCGGGATATGAGATCTACGACCGCCTGTCTCCTGAGATGGCTGCCTTCCTTGAAGGTCTGACAGCCACGCACGATGCCAGCTTCTTCCATGATGAAGCACGCAGGCTAGGGAATCCCCTGCGCAAGGTAATCCGAGGATCGCCGCTTAATCAGGGCGAAGACCTCAAGGCGATTCATCCTGTTGTTCGGACGAATCGTATGTATAACCCTAATTTTCCGGCTTTAGGGAGCACTGCTAATTTTGATAATAGCTGTTACCGGTTGGAAATCCGTGTATGTGAACAAGGGATTTACCAAGCGCATCAACGGGGTTACCAAGGACGAGTCGGATATGCTGCTGCAGTATCTTTTCAATGTGAGCCAGAAACAACCTATTTGCCAGAACTTGCTAATACTGACCTCCGACAGCTTGTCACGCAAAACCATGACGCGCAGGTTCGCTTCAGGTGGAACAAGAATGACATGGCCATCTGGGATAACAGATCCACCTGGCATTGCGCCACTTATGACTACGCTGAAGCCCGGGCTGGTGATCGGGTCTGCAGTCTGGGTGAAGCACCTTACTTGGACCTCCAGTCCAAGTCCAGGAAGCAAGCTTTGGCAGAGGCTCAAGCTTAAGCCTATGGAATTATTCGTATAGGGGTCTAGATTCTCTTCAAGTGGCAGGTACCACAAAATATGTAGTAATGACTTCTTTCTCTTTTGCCAGCTTCGACTTGTGATATGGATGAAATTGTATGATAATCGAGCTCAATACCATCAATTGTGTCATTTTCGATGGTATCCCATAGCATTATATGGCTGGGCTCTTCCAGTAATATTCTTTGGATATGGCGCTCATCAGAGAAGGTGTCGGTTCCATCAAGTTCTACAACTTTAAAGACCAACCTTTGTCGGCTGCACCTGCTGATGATCATCTGACCCCTCCTTTTCGTTGTGGGTTTCTGACAGTCTGACATCCTGTCTGCAACCAACCTACCTAGTATCTTCATCAGACCACGAATACAACACCCCTCTTAGTGTCTTATATAAACAATTACATACAATTACATTGTGCACAAGAAGATTCATCTCGAAATATAGTACGAATAATGTCAGACAATCCCACAAATCGAAACAACCGAAGTCAAACGCCAGTGAATCCGGTCCCACACGATAACCGCCGACTAGGCAGTGCTAGTCAATCACGGAAGCTGTGTATGCTTAATGGCATGAAAACAGCGAAGAAATTGTCTATATAAAATCCCAACGTCAAGAAGTGACAGATACCCGATCCGTCAAACGAACTGAAGAGTCATGTGTGGGTGCATTATGCCTGGCAAGGCTCAGACATTCGCATATAGTTCCAGCAAACTGCATCATGTCAGATACTGATCAGGGTTAGAGCATCAAAGTCACTCACTGCTATAACCCATATCCTCGCCGAACATCACGTCATGGACTTCTTCACCATCCTTCGTCCCCGAATCCGGAGTATATGTGACTGCTGTCTTGCCCATGGAGAGTGCCATTACCGGAGGTACCTCCTGAAGATTGATGAACTCAGGCTTGTAGTTGGATTCCTCCGACAACATGAGCTGATGAACATTGACGGCTGCATGATAGCCCATATGCATTGCAGCTCCGCAACGTTTAATGCCAGACCAGGACACCATATCACCGACAGCGAAATGGGAATCGGCGTTCAGAATGTTCTTGGGGAATTGTGTGCTACCTAAGGTTAGCCATGTTTGAGTGATCATTCTTCATGTGACATACGATGCTCGGATTTTGACGTAGCCTTCCTCAGTCAAAGCTTCTTCTGGGAGGTACGATGTCGTGGGAACACATTTGGAAACGGCATTCATGACATGTCCGGCATAGACGGTTCGCCGATCAGCCAGCTCGAGCTTCCAAAGCCGTCGCTCTCCCTCTGTTTCGATAGCGGTAATGTCGAGGACTCGCTGTCCGAAAATAACCTTCACGCCTGCTTCACGCAGAATGGATCCCACACGCTCCTGGAACTCAACCGGCAAAGGTTCTGCTGAGAGCACACGGTCACGAGAGTGGATTAAGGTGATCTTCCGGTTGGGATGAAGAAGTCTGAGCTCGGCTGCCATTTCAACACCAACAGCACCTAGAAACATACCCGGTCAATCATGATATCCTAAGTACAAGACAAAGGATAGACTACCCACCTCCTCCGATAACCACAATCCCATCCTGGGCATTGCGAATGTCATCCACGTGTTTCTTCGCTTCCTCCACAAACTCGTCTCTACGAAGAGACTGAGGCACAGTTGGGAAGACGCGTCGCAACCCAGAGCTTGCAATCAGAAAGTCGTATTTCTCCTTTCGAGTTTCTTTGGTGTGAGCGTCAAGGATGCGGGCCACCTTGCTTTGGCAGTCCACGGAGTTCACACTGCCGCGCAGGAAGCGAATGTCTGGGGACCTCAAAGCCGGAATGTCCTCAAACCTTGTCCACGTCTTCGATGCATAGTTGTCGCATGCCAAAGCCCTGGGAGAGCCGATCAAGTGATCTACAGTGATGAAACTTCATTAGCAACGTGAAGCATGGACACTTCTGGGGTGGCAGATGAGAGATGAGCCTTACAGAATCCGTCACGTTCGTCCACGACGGTTATTTGGATGGGAAGCTGTCTCTGTGGCGGCTGCGCATCGGGCTTCGAGTCGAAACGCGCTACCCGACCGCGAGATAGGTCAAGCAACGTCAGGGCTGCAGTCAAGCCACCGTATGAGCCCCCAACAACCAAGACGCGGAACTGTCTCGTGAAGGAAGCGATGCTCGTAGCAGACGGCATTATGGAACGCTTGGCGAATATGCTACACGAGAGGGATTTAACAGAAGAGAGGAGAGATCACGCGAAATGTGAGAAGTCAGAAAAATCCAGCTAGAGGAAACGGATGCTGGGAGCAAAGCTGCTTTTAAGCACGGAGACCGCAATAACTCCGACGAAAGAGGCCACACAAGCCGAGACCGAGGGACCGGGTCAGTAACGGTGGAGCCGACTGATATTGGTTACCCCCTGCTTTGAGAAGGGGGAGAGAAATTGTTTGCTTCTATTTCCATCGCCGAATGAACCGGAAACCTGGTACGGACTGACGTATATGCCGGTTCTGCTGCTCAACACTCCACTGTTAGGAAAGAAGATGCCTAGAAGTTTACGGCGGAGTAAATTTCGCGGGATACCACGGAGTGTCTACTATCCAGGTAGTTCATTGGGCATATCTCCAGCAAGACCCGTAATACAGGGTGATCCGGAGGACGTGGAATATTCGACGCCGGATCGTGTGACTCCGGGTATTACCAGAACTGGGTCCTCGGCGGCCAATAGGGGCCGCTCTCCACAGGGGCTCATCTTATCAGATGAAATGCCAGAGAGATCGGAACAAAAGGGGTGGTGAGTGAGTCGCTCCAGAGACCCTGAAAAGTTATGATTGACCTCTGAGAGTTATACAGGGACGCGGTGAGCTCATATAGTCGAGTCTTTAACAGACTTTTATAATCCGAAAGACACGAATAATGTTGAAAGTGACTCGTTCTCTTGGGCTGGCATCACCGGGTCGGAAAAGAAAAAGTTATCTGATCCGCCTCTGCATCCCAGATTGACACACCTGCCGCTAGTCTTTCCTAGTCTGGAGTAGCGCCCCTCGCCTACTTTTGCACTTCTGGTTGCCCCTCCTCTCTGTTCTCCCAATCAGCCCTCAGTAACGTTATCAGATGGAAGGTGGGTGCCACAGTCATGCCCGAACTCGGAGTTTGAGAGATGCCACAGGCTCCTTTGAGATTTGGCCTCTTGGCTGCGTGCTCGGTAACTCCCTCACATACTTTGTGAGAGATTGCACAAGAGGGCAGGGAGAGAAGACCATATATTCGCCGCCGCTCATTTCACTTGCGGAGGGGTAGTCTTTGACACTTGGTCACAGTGCAAGGGGAATACACTGGGTGGGCTTTGTGGACAATTACATTTGCTGGTCCGCCCTATTGGCACGCTGTACGGAGTAACCACATCTGTCTGACTTTGCCTTATTTGTGCCCAATTCCGGAGTCTCTCTGGTCTAAGTAACGCACTGGCTGTGAAGATCAAAGGGCAACTTAAGCTAAAGAGGTCATGACCGAGAGAATGCGGGATCACAGGCGCAAATTGTCGATCAGGTAGGCTGGGGCCGCAAGGACTGGGACTACCTCGCTGGTCCCACACTCGATCTACAAAGTGCAACCGTCCCTCAAAGCCGAATACCGAAAATAATACCTAGGGAAAGCCAAAATTGATGCTATTTGGAATGGTTAAGGCCTTAACTATTAACCCCCGAGCCAAGGTACGTCACCGCGCCTTTACTTCAGCTCCGGTACAACTCATACAATATCCACACACTCAAAACCACCTCGACTTGTCCCCATTTTGGGTCAAAAACAAACCGCTGGATGCAGCATCCAAAAGGCCAATCACCTGCAGACACTTCCTAACACTCTCCTCGGGCTGGATCTGCCCCTTGAGTTCAGGCTCGACTTTCTGAAACTTTTTCAGCATGACCTCAATCGCGTACACTGCCTCAGCAGGTTTCTCTCCTGCCATAACGACCATATCAGCATTTACCATTTTTCATGCCAGTAGAAATAAGACAAGCGCATGGAAGGCACTCACCCTCCGACGTATCAACCCATCCCGGGCTCAAAGCCAATACCTTAATCCCTCTAGGCGCAAGTTCCGTCGCATACTTTGCAACCACGACATTCATCCCAGCTTTTGCAATAGAATACGCAACAGCGTCACTGATACCAGTCTTCTTGATAAGCTCTACATCTGCCATACCGCTGGAAATATGAACGATCTTCTTCTGCACTCCCTTTTCAATCAGGGGTAGGAAGGCGTTCGTCGCCCATAGACCGCCATAAATAGCTGTGCTAAGCGACGGGTTGAATATTTCCTGAATGGCTTGAGAATCAAATGGCAATTGACTCGGAGTGAAGGGCATGCTAGCCCCATGGACGGCGTTGGAGTTGTGGATCAGAACGTCGAGTTTGCCGTCAGTGATGGCGGCTGCGGCTGTGGCTGCCTCTAGAATGGATTTTGGATCCGTAACGTCGCCTTTGATGATGTGCACATTTGAGTACTTGGAGGCGAGATCCGATATGTCGGTTGATTTGGGGTCTCGCACTATTGCCAGGACTGTGTTGGTCGAGTCTGCGGCGAGCTGGCGCACGAACTCGCGACCAATGCCTTTGGAGGCTCCGGTGATAGCGTATGAGGACATTCTCTGATTTCAGATTGAGATAGAGTTAAAAGTATATCGTAATGATGGATTCGTTTGATGATGTTGCAACATTATGTCCCTATACTCGTCGACATTTATATACACTTCCGGCGGATTACCAACC
This sequence comes from Aspergillus brasiliensis CBS 101740, assembly GCF_001889945.1. NCBI lineage: Eukaryota > Fungi > Ascomycota > Eurotiomycetes > Eurotiales > Aspergillaceae > Aspergillus > Aspergillus brasiliensis. The sequence continues at coordinate 1,332,814 of NW_027137444.1, forward strand.
CTCCCGACCGGACGATCCGGTTCCCCCGATCTTACAGCTCAGCAAGCGGGAGCTGTCATCCTCATCCTCAACCGGCCGCTCCGTTTCCCCTCGTCTCCGACTTCTCGCTACTATGCAACATTATGAGCTCCCCTATCTCTGCAGTCAAGAGGAGGGCATGCGTGGCGTGCACAAACGCCAAGGCGAAGTGTACGCCGCAGGCTGCCAACCTGTGCCAGCGGTGCGCTCGTCTAGGCAAGTTATGCACGTACCTTGACCTTCCGCAGACAAAGCGTAAGCAGAGGCAGAAAACTGCACCGAGGTACTTCCCCTCCATCAAAGACGACTAGTAGCACTTGCAGTGCTGATTAGTATTGATGCAGCCGTGTAGAGTTGCTAGAGAAAAAGGTCGACCAACTCATGTTGCAGCTGGCGACCTTGACCCAACAACAGAACCGGCAGGCATTAGTATCACCCGATGCCTCTACTACCCATGATAGCCCAGTCACCAACACAAGCGGAGTCTTGAATTCATCTTCTCGTGATCCTCCCTCACTAGAACATCCAACGGACACAGACATAGCCGCGCTACTAGACGCAGCCAACGACCCATCCCACGGTCCCGATCCACCGACCGGCTCTGTCCTCGAGGGCCAGCCATCCCTCGTAGACCGAGGACTCTTGAGTGCAGCTGAGGCCGAACGCATGCTCACGGCCTTCAAGGCTGACTTTGTGTACAAGTTCCCCTTTGTCTTGATTCCGCACGGCGAGACAGCCGCTCGTCTCAGGACTCGAGAGCCGTTTCTGTTTCTGTGCATTGTGGCCGCGACGATGGGCAGTGCGCACCCCCTGCGCGCGACCGTCGCAGAGGAAATTATGAACCATGTGACGTCGAGGATTGTGGCACGATCGGAGAGGAACCTCGAGTTGCTTCGTGGTTTGTTGGTTCATTGTGCGTGGTACTCGTATCCTGCTGAGAAGTATCATCCAAGGCTTTTGCTGCTGATACAGCTTTGTGTTTCGATTTTGCTTGATTTGGGTCTGCATTGGAGGAAGGGCTTAAATGAGGATGAGCAGCGTGCGTTACTAGGGACATATTGGTTGTCTGTTGGGTAAGGTTATCTTTCTGTCTGCTGGTATATGCGGCTTAATGCTAATGATGCATACGCGCTGGTAGGTTCTGTGGCACGCTCGGCAGACCGACAATCATGAAACGTGATGGCCGAATCGATGAGTACGTTAAGAGTCTAGCATCATCTACTACCACCGAATTCACATCAGACCGGTGGATTGCGCCCTTCATCCACCTACAGTCATATATGGCAACAATGGATGAAGTCTACGCTTCAATGCAAGCAACCGGCGGAAGCGCGCTCGTACAAGTCACGCGCGGCTCTCTACAGCGACAATACGATAGCACACGGACATGGATTGAGAAGGATCTCTCAAGCTGCCCTCCATCAACAGGTATACCACCCACCACCTCCGACACAATCGTCCATGAAGCATAGCTGACCAACCATACAGCAAACGCAATCTCCACCGAACTCAAATACGCCGAAATGCGCCTCGAGGAACCATGTCTTCGTGAAGACCTATGGACAGCAGACCCTGCCACCGCCATCAGAACAACCATGCTAATGACCCTCATCCAACGAAGCAAGGAACTCATCCAAATGATCACAGATTTGCCAGTATCGGAGATTCCCCAGTTAACAATAACAACCAGTGCCCGTATATGCGCCGCAGTGGGGTACATTCCCACCGCTGTACTGACACTTCTCAATCTCATTGCTAGCACTGATGGATCCTCCTCCTCCTCCTCCTCCTCTTCTTCTTCCTCGCCTTCCCCAACAACGAACCAAAACCACCACCTCCAAGCCCAAACACAACCCATCATCGACACAGCAGACTACCCAAACCTGGTCACACAGCTAGCCACCGCACTAGAAACCAGGTTCCAGCCCCAAGAAAGTGGAAGCGCAAGACGCAACATGAGAATGTCCACCGCAGACAAAGAACTAGATGTTGTAGGAAGTCTGTGTTCGAAGATGCGATTACTGGCGCGTTGTTATCCTTATCAGGTTAGGAATGTTCTTGTGCCCTGTCCCACGACCAGACAAGATAGTACGAGTAATAAGTCAACGGGGTTGTCGGTGATGACTGCAGATCATCAGCAGGATGATACTGGCAACGAGGTTGATGGTGAGATGATGTCGTCGTCCCAGGACTGGCTACCATCTGGTACTATCTACGGCGATATAGACGGTATGTTTTCCGTTGATGATATTCAGTGGGAGTCGCTTTTGAGGGATTTTACGACTGGGTTTGGATAGTTTGTACTTAGGTAGTATTTAGTTGGAATTATTGTGGTTCTAGGTATTGGGTACTGTTTAATTCGTGTGAGGTCTATGTGGGATATTCAGTAGTCGATATCTTGTGAAGTCTATTGCATCAAGTTATCTTCTTGGAATGGCCCGGATATAAAAGTCTGGCTTAGCCGACATATGCGGACTGTAGATTCGCGATTATATAAGAAGTGCAGTGTAATGTAAATCAATGGAACGGATCATCCGGTGCGGGCGGAGGATCCGATTGAAGATCACGGGATGATCCTACTTTATAATTGAGCACGGAGGGAATACGGGGTCGTTAGTAATCATGTTGTCTTGCAATTAACTAACTAGCTGGTGATGCTTACGTTGCTCTATCAACAGCATGTAGTGTTGACTTCCGATGATGACTGGTCATGCTTATGGTTAATTCATAGCGTGCTTGTACTTTCTGGGGGAAGAAGCGTTTTGCTGCTATAAGCTCTCGTGACAACACATTATCAAATGAGAGAAGCAAAAGATGCTATTTATCAGACTACTCTATCTATTGAATCAGGCATTCAACCAAGGCAGACCGTGTTTCGAATCAGCGCTCAATTGCAAAGCAGCAGTTTCCCGGCAACGTATGTATCCAAAAGACATTTCCGGGGATGCGAGTAGAACCAATTCTTTCTTTAACCGGGGGGAGTGCCAAAAAAAAAAATCAATGACAAGAACTCAATCAATGAGAAGGGAAAACAGCCGACCAGAAGTGTACGTTTGCATTTTAAAAATTCATAATCCCAACAGACAAGAGGTAAGGGCATCACACAGGACAGCATAACGGATAGATAGCGATATGGATAATATCGTATAACAGCGGTAGGTAGTCCAGGAAACGCCCGCGACTTCCGGGAACGATAATGATTATAATCCGTCTCAAATAGCCAGGCCTCTTTTTCCCTCACCATTGTCTTGGAGCTAAACACATGTACACTGTATTTTGAAGATGGCAGCAGCAGGCTGGATCTGGTAGTGGTGGCCTACTGCACATCCATGCCCCGCTGCAGCGACGATTCCAGATCGTTGTGGTGGCCACCGCCTGCGGCGAGCGCTTCCTGGGGCTTAGGTTCCTCCGTCTTCCATCCGCCTTGTTGGTTGTCGGGGATGGGCACATTGGTCTGCTGGGCAATCTGCTGCTGCTGCGCGGCGGCCTGCGCCTGCGACTGCTGCCGGACCATAGCCCGGAAGCGTACTACCTCGTCGTAGATCATGTGGCGCATCTCCTGCACGTCCTCAACGACCTCAAAGTGGAAGTCGAAGGTCGTCGGGCAGGTGGGCTCATCCGAGGCGTCGTGCCAGATTTGCAAGTAAGGATGCTCAAGGGCCTCTTCGACCGAGATACGCGATGTCGGGTCAAACGCAAGCATGCGATCGAGCAGATCGAGAGCATCGGGGTTGGCGTTGGGGAATAGGCGCTGGAAGGGGATCTTGGGCATGAATGGCAAGTTGCGAACGTACTCCTGAGCACGAGGTGAGCCGATGCGGCTCAGAGTCTCCTCGTTAGGGGTACCCAGATAGTGGAGGATCTGGTTCAGCTGGTCGACATAGTCACGGCCCTTGAAGAAGGGCCGGCCACCCAGGAGCTCAGCCAGAATGCAACCCACGGACCAAACATCGACTAGGCATTGATCAGCAAACAGCGCTGGGGGTAGGGGAGGGTTCAGGGATACATACTGGCTTTGGTGTAGCTCTGGAAGCTCAGCATGATTTCCGGCGCACGGTACCATCTCGTGGCGACATATTCCGTCATGTATCCTGCATTCTCCTCGGGGTCGATAGAGAAACCACGGGCGAGACCGAAATCGCAAATCTTCAGCTCGCAATCCGCGTTGACGAGAAGGTTTCCGGGCTTCAAATCACGATGCAAAACGTTGGCCGAGTGGATGTATTTGAGACCGCAGAGGATTTGGTAAATGAAGGATTGGAAATGGGCATCGGTGAGGGGCTGTCCGGAGCGAATGATAGCGGCCAAATCGCACTCCATCAATTCTGTTGAAGAAGATAGTGAGCAGCAAGAAAGGGAAGCTTGCAGGTACAGACGGAGGCCTTACCTTCGTACAGGTACGTTTCGTTGAAGTTATCCGGGCGGGGAATGTCCATGTCGTACAAGCAAGTGATCTAAGCCATTTTCACGTCAGAGTCGAGGCTCGGGGCAATCATCGGAAAGAATAGGAAAATAACGCACGTTGCGGTGACCTCTAAAGTGCTGGAGCAGCTTGATTTCTCTCAGGGCGCGTTTGGCTAGGATCTTCTTGCTGAAGACGTTGGTGACCTTCTTAATGGCGACACCCTCACCAGTTTGAGCATTTGTCGCGGCGCTGATATAGTTAGAAAAAGAAGATCCATTCAACTGATACAAAACCATTCACGATGAGTGACTCCGTCGGAGGATATCAGACCTACCAAACAATGCCGTATGCGCCCTGACCCAGCTCCTTGGTGACATTGTAGCGCTCATCAACGATAAAGTCCTGGTTGAAGACCTTAAAGATCTTGCGACCCTGCAAGTCGGCCATGATAAACACTCGTACAAAGAAAGAAAACAAAAAAGATAGTGAAAATGGGTGCGAGACGAGGTAAGGCGGAGGGGAGGTAAAGGAGAAGTTATGAGGCCGAATGGGAGAGTCGATGAGGTAGGGAGAGAGAGTTGTTCCGATGGATGGCACCAGGTGGGGTAGTGAGTTCAGTTGAGTTAATAGTCAGTTAGTAGACACAGTAGTGAAGTAGCCGCTGGGCTGGCCCGACGGTGGATAGTAAAAAAGTAGGCGTCTAACTTCTTCTTTCTTTTCCCTGGCGAATTCAGATTCTCACACCGAGAAATTTCACTTCGGCTCTAGTTGCTTGACTTGCCTTTCTCTTTGTCACTTTTCTCTAGACAAGCTCGGCGGGTTGAAGGTACAGAACCAGTCAAGTAACGAGAAATGGCGTCTGTCAAGCCGTCGTCTGGGTCAGCGCCCCGCCAATATCCGGGAGGGTCTGGATTTACTCTGAAACAGGAGAAGCTGGAATTGCGGGATCAGCAGAGACACGGCAGACAAGCTCGAACAGTCAAAGGATAAATAAAAAATGAGAAGAAAACGAGGGACTAATAACCACCGAGAGGGGAAATAAAAAGAATCTCAAAGATGAGTTTCTGAAGTGACGAGGTGTGACGGGCAACTCTCATCGGTTTCTGATTGGGCCCTGCGAAGCGCGCAGCTTGCAGCAATTGAGGGGAACCGTTCATAGTCGGAGATGCAGGAAGGAGTTGCAGCCCATAGGAAGGCAATGCAACTAATTAGCGAGCATTTGTCTCCATGACAGCGTCTCGAGGATGCAAATGCAGGAGCCTCTAGGGAGTGACTACTTCCATACAAGCTGGGTTCGTTCCACGGGTCGATCCCGATCAGGTGCGATGGCCTTGTGCCTGAGGCAGTCCGCAATTTCCACTTCGAACAGGACCACATTGTGCGGAGTTCATCACAGTATCTTACATGTTTCTCTGCTTCTCTCTAGTCTCTAGTCTCTACATCTATTGTATCTAATCGGACAATCATCTCATGCAGCATGATTCCAAACCACCTCCAACACCTCCAGCTCCTCAGGTGCCACCTCATGCACATAAATCTGCCTCACTCGTTCTTCCTCCTGCACTACATCTCGGATCCGAAACGATATCTTCTTTTCATCCTTGCGGCGTAATGGTCCCAAGCTGTAGGTGAATGGATTCGGACCGGTATATTGGCTAGCATTCCAGGTCTGTTCCATGGCCAAGGGATCGTCTGACACGGTCGAATACTTGATCACGGAATATCCATTGACAAGGTACCACTCATCTTGTAGAAGCCACCTATGGAGCAAGCACTCCTCTCCACAGATACTAGACGCTGTGCTGAGAGCCACCATATCAGCTTGGAACCACGACTTCCAATGGTGTATGGAGAGAGGCTGAGCCCGCCCAGCCTCGAAAAATCCCGACGCATCCCCTCGGAGATCCATTTGGAAGAGATCCCGCTCCCAGGAGAGCTTGGTATTGGTGTGCGCATAGATGCACTGCGAGAGCATGTGGTCGCCGCCCCCTTTGAACACGTAACATTCATCGAACCAAGGCTGGAGCTCCTCGAGAAGCGGAATAGATAGGAAGATCCCCGCACCACCATATGCCATATAGCCGCTACTGTACATCTGCTGCAAATCCTCCGTCACAGCACCGACATACTGGGGCATTGAGGCATCGTAGGTGGCCAACCGATCCACCAGCCTGGTCATCGACGGGAAGAACGTATCGTCGTCTATCATGACCACCCACTGAGTGGACTTATCCTTGTTCTTGTACAAGTGCTGCACCAGATAGAAATATCGATCCAAGCGCTCATTGTCTTCCTGGAGGATGGTAAGACGAATTCCCAGCGCCTCCGCCCGTCTCTCAGCCTCCTTCTTTTGTTCCCCGCTATCAACCACAGCCAAGATCCGAGCATTGGTGCCCGCAGCCCAGTGTGCAAACGCATCCAGAGAGTTGATCAAGCGATCAACTGATGTAGACAGGCCGAATATGATATGAGATGCATCTGGAGGTGCACTAGGCTGAGGCCCCTCAATGGTCACGGTGGCAGTACATTTGTCCGGCGACAAGTTCTCTCGATGGGCTTCTGTGTCTAAGCGTAGAGTGTGAAACTTCGGAAATCGCGTGCTAAGAGTATCTGTAAATCCAGTGAAGTTTTCCGTGGGTTCCACGGCTATCTCGAGCCTGGCATATTGCACTGTGGCGGTACTGGAGTACTGTCGGAGAAGGTCAAGATCCACAAAGCATGGATTGGTGTCATCGGGAGCATCTAGGGAGGGACTCGACGCGAGGTCGGGAATCGGAGCAACATAGCTAGGCCTGGAGTAAAAGAGCACTATGAAGCCTGCGGAGAAAAAGGCCGCCGCGAAGATTAGTACCGACACCCTTGATTGGCGCCATGAGCGACGGTGCAACGGCGGAGTCATCATGGATCAGTCATGACGGTGATGCGCTTGAATCTTCCCGTGTGCGAGATGGTGTACAACACAAGGATCATCCTCAAGCCGGCTAGAAAGGGCTTGATCTGGTCCTCAAGGAGGAGAAGTTGAATGGGGGAAATGTAAAACGTGGTACATTCACTCCCAGCAAGTCTGGCTCGCGTTTCGGGAATGGACGGTCGGACCCTCCGAAACGCCATCGGCGGCCAGTGTCTGGGGCGAGACTTTACCCCTTTCTTAACTTCTTAAGGGTTCAATTGCTTGATAAAATCAATGAATTGAGGCTCAGTTAACAATGAACAGCTATCTCTAACGCCCTTGCGATTCTAAACAATATCCTCTGCCGCCATACACGTGAACTTTTTACTCCAAAGGCTATAGATACTAAATCACCGCAGAAGCAACACAGCTCCAAATAGTCATCCCGCGCTGGCTTCGTCTCAGTCTTCTGGTCTAATCTCTCATCAATGCCCACATCGTCTCTTATGCGATCTAGTATCTAAGTCATGGTATATTGACACGTAGATCTCGTAGCACGTAATTCAGAATCCGCGATGCAAACGATCAGATGCAAGGAAAAGAATGTTCCGCTTAAAGAGCGTTGACCAGTCTCCGCTCCTTTCTCAGGGCCCGGAGCTTCTCGCGGACCTCGTCGAGAGGAATCATCACGCCCTGTTTCTGGGTGGCAGGGTCATCACGGTTACGGATGTTAACCGTGCGGCTCTCCTTTTCAGAAGCACCAACGACTATTTCATACTATCAGCGTGGGTCCGAAGGGAAATCGAGAATAGGATGTGAACTTACCGAAGATGAAGTTATATTGCTGAAGCTGTCCGGTACGGATCTTCTTCTGCATGGTGTTTCCGCTGATGTCAATGTCCACGTTCAGCTTATCGCCGCGGAGGATTGTCTGCAACTCCTCGACGTAGTCGTTGACAGCAGGCATGACGGGCACGATCAGGATCTGACGGGGACTGATCCAGAAAGGCCACTTGCCACCAAAGTGCTCGATCAGGATTCCAAGGAAACGCTCGAAACTGCCGATGATAGCACGGTGGATGACAACTGGGCGGGCACGGCCAGGACCAGGCTCGTTGGGCTTGGCCTCACCTTCCTTGGCGGCATCAGCAGCAGCCTTCTCGTGGCTCATGTACTCAAGCTTGAAGTTAATGGGGGCCTGGTAATCAAGCTGAATAGTAGCGCATTGGAACTCTCGCTTGAGGGCGTCAGCGATGGTAATATCGATCTTCGGACCGTAGAAGGCACCATCACCCTCATCGATGGTCCAGTCATCGCCCTTGAACTTGGTCATTGCCGCCTTAAGCTGTTCCTCTGCGTAGTTCCAGGTTTCCAGCTCACCCAGATACTTTTCAGGGCGGGTGGAGAGCTTCAGCTTGAAGGTGAAGCCAAACAGGCCGTAGATAGCCTGCAGGAAGTCGAACAGACCTTCGATTTCAGAAGTGATCTTGACGGTATTAGTTCCAAATATCTTTTCAGAATGCGTTCCCAATCGTCATTGCTCACCTGGTCTTGAGTACAGAAAATGTGAGTGTCATCCTGCTGGAACTTGCGAACACGGGTGAGACCGCTCAGGGCACCGGACGCCTCGTTTCTGTGCAAGACACCGAAGTCCGCGATTCTCAGGGGAAGTTCTCTGTAACTTCTCTCACGGTGGCCGAAGAGCACAAAGTGACCAGGGCAGTTCATGGGCTTGAGAGCCCACTCCCTCTTCTCAACGTCAAGCTTGAACATGTCATCCTTGTAGTGAGCCCAGTGACCAGACGTCTTCCAGATGCCGACATCGTACATGTTGGGGGTCTGAACCTCCTGGTAGCCGCGCTTACGGTACTCTGAGCGCAAAAGAGATTGGAGGGCGTTGAAAATCTTGGTACCGTTGGGCAAAAGGAAGGGGCATCCTGGAGAAACCTCGTCGAAGAAGAACAGCTCTTGCTCCTTGCCAAGCTTAACGTGGTTGCGCTTCTCGGCCTCTTCCAAGAACTTCAAGTGCTCTTGCATCTGCTTCTTATCGGGGAAAGCAACACCGCGGATACGCTGCAAGGAGTCGTTGGTCTGGTCACCCAGGAAGTATGCGGAAGAGTTCTGTGCGGTGTGAGCCATATATATCAGACTTAAAGACACATAATGATACACACCTGCATGATCTTGAAGGTCTTGACCTTGCCGGTGCTCTGGATATGGGGACCTCTGCACAGATCGACCAAAGAGCCACACCGGTAAACAGTGCTCTTCTCTCCGGTAACGAGCTTGTCGATGTAGTGCAGCTTGTACTTGCTGTAGGCAAACATCTTCTTGAGGTTCTCCTTCGTAACCTCCAGTCTATCGAAACTCTGCTTTTCCTTGAAGATGCGGTTGGCGTGGCGGTCCAATAGCGGCCAATCGGTCTCCCTGACGACGCGGCTGTTTGACTATTAGTATCACTCTTCGGCATAATCTCACCCACACTTACTTGTCTGGCATGGCCATATCATAGAAGAAACCCTGGGGAGTGGGAGGTCCGTGAGACAGGAGACATCCGTATTCGCATTCACAAGCCTCACCCAGACAGTGAGCGCTAGAGTGCCAGAAAACCTCCCTACCCTCGGGGTGATCAAAGGGAACATAAGAAACGGTACAATCTCCCTCAAGCGGACGGCTCAAATCCCAGAGCTCCTTTCCAACCCTCGCGAGGACAACATTGGCGCTCAAATCTTTGGGCACGTTCTTCAGAAGCTGTGCGGGGGTGGTCTCCCAGGCGTTCGCGGTGACATCGATGGAGTTTCCGTCGCCAAGCTGAACCGTTACCTTGATTTCGGGGTGGGGCTTGTTCTTGAGTTCCTCGAGATATTGTTGCCAGAGTTCCTCGAAAAAGTTGTTACGTTCGACAATGAAATCGGGGAGCGAACCGTCACCTGGCGCATTCGAAGGTTAAAAGAGGGGTTTTGGAAGCATATGGCGGGGCAGGCAGTGGCTCACCAGCAGGTTTGGCGTCGGCCGCTGGCCTGACGGGGAGGTCCTTTGCGCCTTCAGAAGACATTTTGTATCCAGAAAGGTCTGAAGAACGACCCGGGAGTATAAGACCTGGGAAGAGGGAAAGGGCCAGCAACGATGTCTGACTCACTATATCTAAGGAATCGGACGATCATGAAACGCAAATCGACAGTGAGGGACCGAAAGCGGTGAGCCACGTGACAGAAAACTGCCCTTGCGGCTAGCGACACTTTACCGTTTCGAGCTTCCCACCATTTGAAAACTTCTCCGGACTCCGAGATCCAGGTCGACCCCAACAACAGCAATTAAAGATGTCTTTCCGTGGAGGCCGTGGCGGTTTCGGTGGCCGTGGAGGTGAGCTCTAGCAACATCAAAGGTCGATGGCAGTGCTGGATATGAGCTAACGAAAATTTCGTCGGATAGGTCGCGGAGGTTTCCAGCAACCTCTCGGTCCCCCTGCCCAAGTTCTGGGTAATTATACGTCAAAATGCGACTGGAGTGATTGCGACTAACTCGGAATACCTAGAGATGGGAACTGTCATGCATTCTTGCGAAGGCGAGATGGTTTGCGAATCGATCAACCCCAAGATTCCTTACTTCAACGCCCCCATCTACCTTGAGAACAAGGTATGGTCGACCCAGATACTGTCCGCAAACTTGCGATGCGCTAACGCAATCCTTCAATAGACCCCTATCGGCAAGGTCGATGAAGTCCTGGGCCCTATCAACCAGGTCTACTTCACCATCAAGCCCCAGGAAGGAATTGTCGCGACCTCCTTCAAGCCTGGTGACAAGGTCTACATTGGTGGCGACAAGCTCCTCCCCTTGGAGAAGTATGTTGCAATTCACTCTTTATTATGCTTAAACCGTTACTAACTTTGCGATTTTAGGTTCCTTCCCAAGCCCAAGCCCGCTCCCGGTATGATTCCACTCGCTTCGCGCAATCCAATATGCATGATTCTAACCAGAACACAGGTGCTGCCAAGCCCAAGAGAGCTGGCGGTGGTGCCAGAGGCGGTCCCATGCGCGGTGGCCGTGGTGGTCGTGGTGCTCCCATGCGTGGTGGCCGCGGCGGCGCTCCCCGAGGACGTGGTGGCCCCCGGGGTGGTGGCTTCCGTGGTGGTGGCGGTGGTGGTTTCGGCGGCGGCGGTTTCTCGAGGGGTGGTGGCAGAGGAGGACCTCGTGGTGGAGGATTCCGACGATAGACAGTCTCTGTCTTGCCTGGTAGTACTGTCTTATTACGGCGTTATGGGAAACGGGAGCTTTTACAGGAATTTATTTGTCTCTATATTCTTGTGCATCCTAGGAAAAATTTGCTGCTTCTCTGTGCGCAGAGGCTGTCGTGAATCTCAGCCATCCAATTCATGTATTGCTACGATTTATTATGCCGAATATTGTTCTTTTACCATTCGTTCCTGGTCTTCGAAAAAGCCATACGATGCCTTAAACCTGACCGGATGGCAAATGTGGCGCAGTAACTTTTTCGGCAATGGTCTAGAGTGGCTAGTGACCGCGTGTGGCGCATGACAACACCGCCTTGCAATGACGTCTGGCCACGCTTGAGCCGTAGAATCTGTGCGCCTGTCAACACTTCTGAAGACAGCTGCCTACTAGTACCATTGCATCATTCCATTCCTATTCTCACGGCTTGTCTTCGAATATATCCCACGTACGCCACTACTTCGACTGCTTGTTCTGCGAGAGTCTTCTCTTCGTCAAATTCATCTGAGCATGTCTCGCAGGGTTTCTGCCATGCCGTCAAATACTTCCACGACTAGCGGTGTCCCACCTGCGGGTGACGGTGGTGAGCCTGCATCCCTGCGACAAAATCCTCAAAGCTTGGTTAGCTAAATGGCAGCAGCTCAAGAAAAGCAAAAGATGCTTCTCTCTTCCGAAACAGGCCACTTTAGCATGATCAGGTCAGCCATTGGGAGTTCGTTGCTAGGGATTTCACCGGTTCACTTACACATTCACTCACATCAGGGCTCTGCATCTTGCTGATCTGGTAACTGAACTCAATGGTAATATACTAATCTACTCCTCCAAACCGTCTACAGCATGAACTATTGTATCCGCTGACACCAATTATAGGATTCTGTGGAGGCAAGCACAGTTTTTCTCCTTCCCTCGAGACCGAGATCCGGAACTAACCGCCCATACACAGTGATGTCCGTCTTCTCCTCTATGCGTTACTGTCTTGGTGACCCTCGCGATTTTGGCGCAATCTGGGCTGCTCTGATATTCATGCCCTTTGGGCTGTTCTTCGACTTCATGGATGGACGGATTGCCAGGTGGAGGAAAAAGTCGTCGCTCATGGGACAAGAACTCGATTCGCTGGCAGATTTGGTATGGCCTCCTACTTCATTTGCCGCACTATTTTATTCGCTCATCGTTCCCTTTTTGTGTTCTAGATATCCTTTGGCATGGCACCCGCCGCAGCAGCGTTTGCGCTCGGAATGCGCACCAGCCTCGACCATCTCTTCCTCTCCTTCTTCATTCTATGCGGCCTGACAAGATTGGCACGGTTCAACGTGACTGTTGCTGTACTGCCGAAGGACAAGTCTGGGAAGTCGAAATACTTTGAGGGCACGCCTATCCCGACAACATTGTCTATTGTTTTCTTCATGGCCTACTGTGTCTCACAAGACTGGGTGCTGGAAGATCTACCACTTGGCCTTGTAGCCCAGGGCACATCGTTCGAGTTCCACCCGCTGGTACTGTTGTTTGTCTTGCACGGCTGCCTCATGGTCAGCAAGACGCTGCATATCCCTAAGCCTTAAGTGCAGGGAATGCCGAACGGACAGTATGGCACTTGTCCGAATCAGGATTCCCATATGTGATAGACATGTCTTTTACGAGCAATATACACCACGGGAAACCAGATAAAAGGGAAAGAAAAAAAAGAAAATAGGGTACGATGTATCTGTGGAAGATAACGCAGTTGTCACAGAAATGAAAATAGTTTGCATATGTTGCATGAGTTCTTGCACTTCATTCTCAGCAAGTATTGGGTTGATACATACTATAGGAGGTTGTCTAGTTCTAGCTTATTGATGACAATGCCATACAGCTCTATATTATGGCAATCCCCGTGTTAGGTCATTGTGCAGCAACTACGTAGTCCTTCGTGCTTTGGTCCTCAACGAGCATGCTTCGAAAATCAAGCTTTTCGAACAGTATAGGGAAGAAGCGACTTGTGTGGTATTATAGGCTGATATTGAGAAAACTGCTATGTGTGATGGGTAGTGACATTGGATATACACTTCGAACTAAGGATATGTCCAGGCTTGTCTAGGAGATGTCACCTTCAAGTACATTCGCAGAGGTCCTCGACAGAGAGTACAACAATCCAGCTTACAATAAGCTCTTGAGTAGGAATACGAATCCGAACGAACCGATTGTCCACATCCGATGTGTCATATAATCGACTCACATATGCCACATGACCTACCGTAACCGGAGCGAGGACTAACTACTACTAACTAATGCACACGCCGAGTCCGAGATCATGGGGAACAGTCCCTCTCGTGTTGATATGCGGATCAGGAATTAGACGAGGGAGCCGATGGCCACTTCTCTATGGAGGTTCTAGCCTCCCCAGTTGCTCTACCAGCTTCCCAACTCCTAGTCTAGTTTACAGAACAGGATGTCTTACTAGAGCTCCCTACTATCAGCTACCTGATCATCGACATCTGCTTCAATTACACCAAACAAGACCCAAAAAGTAGAAGGAAAAAAATCGAAGTGAGTCACCAAGACCAACACCATAACAGCCCACGAGTCATCTAAGGTCACACACGCACACACACACACACACACACACAAGACCGGCCATTACCACCACCAGGTCAGATCAGGTCAAGTCCCAACAACCATCCTCGTGTCCTCAGCCAAACCAACCAGTAGTCTTTCTCTTCTTGGCAAAGCAATAGAAAATCCTGCGCTATTGTCTATTGCGCGTTCACAGATGGTCTATCATGGACGGAGCTTTTTAAAAATGGAAATCCCGGGAGAGACATCGTGGATCCTGGTGACACGTTCTAGACCCTCGTCGAGGGTTTCACTTTGAGTTGGGTCTCATTTCTTCTCTTCTCTTCTCTTCTTTTTTTCCTCTTGCCTTTCCGACCGCTTGACTCGGTCGCTCACTTGCTCACCGTCTGTCTCGATAGTAGTACTACTCTTGGCCGGAGGTAGTATCCGGAGAGGCCGGGAAAAGCGTTAACACAACATGTTTGTGTACGTTTGGTGGGTTCCCGGGAGCGCCGGTGATCTTCCCTTTGCCCTGCAAATGGATGGGGTTGGTGGTTGTCGGTGGTGTTGATAGTTCGTAATTCTACAATTTCTTCCTTGGTCATTTGATGCTCGGTCTTGGTTTTCCTTGCTTTCTTTGTTTCCGTTCTTCCCTCTATTCTCTGCCGATGTATCCGTACTATTTTGAGAGTTCTGGCTGAAGTAGATAGTGTTCTAGTACGGAGTAGTCGAGCCTTGTCAGTGCAAGCCAGTGAGTGTATGGGAGATCTACAGCCATCGCAGCATAGACATAACACGACAGAGACCTTTACCTCGGAGAATGCTAAATTTCGGACGTCCGTTCCCAAGGCCTGGCATGATGGGAAAAAATAATGATAAGCTTATCCGGCATGTGAAGGACTGCTCCATATCTACTTCTAGAATTCTTCCCATGGGCCGCGGAACCGGAACAGTTAATCGTGCATGATCCGTTCCATCCTCTTTAAGGGAAGCTGGTTATATGATTAGTAGCGATAATCAAGCATCTTCCTCCACGCACGCTTCATAAAAGTAAAAGCAATATGCACGATGTAACGGACATGTGTCTACTTCTCGCCGGTTGTCTCCTATTGAACATAGTTTCCCGACCGAGGAGTCGTCATCAGCCGCAACTCTTATTGCCCATCAATCAACGTCCTGCAACTGGATCAACCCATTACAATTTATCAGCACCCATACGGAGTACATTCTGGTCATCTAGACGCTGGATTTCCGTTGCCTGCATCGAGGCTGCAGATATACGCGTCAAGGGGTGGAAGCGGAGAATCCTTGCGTAGAAAAGTGGTGTTCAGTGTTTACATTTTCCACACTTCTACTTTTTCGATTTTTACGGGGCGCAGGCTGCACTTCTGCAGGGGTTCCAAGGTCCCACAATCTGCCTAAACAACGCCGCCCACCGCACCCCGGAAACGACCCGATCGTCTTGAACCATCGGAACCATTCCCTGTCGCAGGTTTGGCAATGATGCAGAGGATCCTCGACCGAAACATTGATGTGGCAAATGAAGCTCTGATACGTACAGCAGACATGTGTGTGTCCCATGTCGATAGAGAATCCCTACCCACTAGTGACTGCTTCAACGGTAAAGCCAAGCACGAGCAAACTCGAACGCTTTTCTGACTCGAAAGAGGAGACCCGGGTCCGCCGGTCGCTAGCTACTGTACTAACAAACTGGAGCACTCGAGTCCGTGACGGCGTGCATAGCTCCCCCAAGCAGCGACATCCCATTGGGCAGAACATGCAAATCAAGGATCAAAAAGGATTAGTTGGGATTCTCTCAGCGTCTGTTTGAATTGCGATGGCCCCCCCGGAGTTTGGGCGGTTAGTCGACTGCCCCTGACCAGTGACATCCTCCGCCGTTCGTCCTCGATGTGTGTCGGCTTGAACGTTTGGGGGAAGATACACACTACTGACGGGTGTCTGATGCTACTAAAAAAACAGTAGTTGGTTTACGTCCTTGTGTCTCGATGATTATGGATGACGCAACGAATTAGAGGCCAAATACTTTGACGCCAGAACCGAATCCATTGTCCCATGGTTTGCCCGAAAATCACCCTTACAAGCGGGCAGGGAAACTTCGCGCTGCCCGTCATGCAGTCATGCAAGGACTGGTACAAATGAGACCTCGTACAACTCATCATTAGTCAGTCGGATTTAAAAAATTCCATCGTGGAGCAACCGTTTCTAGCAACATTCAGTGGCTGGCGCCAGCAGCATTGTTACTTGCGAGTGTCGACGAGAGAGTTTGCGCGAGGCTTGTGTGTCCTCGTACAGAAGGGCATCAGTGCCCGAATTCGTCGTTACCGAGGATCTTTACTATTAATAAACCTCTCCACGGCAAAATTCGATTTGCTTCTTCTAATTATGGACATTTCCCGTTTCTTTATGTTGTCGAGTGTTGGGTACATGTCTTGCCGGGGTAGCCGAATAATGATGGTAAGGAACAGGCACACGCGTGGAATGTAGATGTAGCCATATGAAGTTTACATGAGGGTGAAGGAGAATATTTTCGCCAACTAGATGATTAGATGCCGGTATGCGTTTAATGAGTTGCACATTTCATGCCTCTCCAGTTCCGACCGCGGCATCAGACGGAAACTATGCTATGGAGCTGAGGTGAAGGGAAGAGAGAGAGGAGAAACTCCAGAAAAACGCCTGAGCATGTGCCTTTTCCGCCCATCGCCCCCTCTTTGTATGGGCCCTCACCAGTCATCACTCATCACGCCTGCCCACCCCATCATTTAGTGCATGCCAGCAGCAGCTCCAATTGTTATTTTGTGCCGCCCGTGTGGCCCGGAAAGGAAAGGGATGAGCCCTGCCCCTGGATGGGTCTGCTGATGTAATACGCATCTCACGGATATGATTGGCTTGCAGGGACAGGTACGCGGGACGTGGTAAATTACCGCCCTGCGCATCCAGGGTCAGGTCCCGTCGGGGAACCACCAACAAGAGTACCGCGTCTGGATTCAGGGACTATCATTGGGGGAGAAGCCAGGGAATGATGGGAATGATGCTCCTCCCTCACGCTTTGTTTGTCCCTTTTTTTTCGCCCGTCCTGTAGGGGAAACTTTAGCACTAACTCACTAACTAACTACGGAGTAACTAACTAACGAGCTGGTGCTGCAGAGACTGAGAGACAGGCACACACATACCCACCCCTCTCTCCCTCTCCTCCCTTCTGCTCCGACCTCCCCCCTACACACAGTACACACAGTACTACTACTCTCCGTAGTTAACTAGTACTAGTAACAACGCCTCCTCTCCTGTCTGGGCTAGTCACCCGTCAGTGCGTCGCTTAATGCCTTCCCAGTTCAATCCTCCGCTGATGCAGTAGTCAGTCACGCTGTGTCCCAGGAAGGAGTCTGTCAATCGTTCTGTCGCTTCCCCTTCCCTGACCCTCTTTTCTCCCTCTCCTGCTTCACCCCAGTCGCTCTTTTTGGCCTTCTACCAGGACATTATTGTTTTTTGTGAATTTGGATTATTCATTTCATTGGGTTTTTTTCATTTCTCTCAACTCTTCATTCTCTCGCTTCGTCAGACTGTTTTGGCCCAGGTCGTCGAGCTTCAATCTTCTGGAACTTGGACCTCTCTCTCAAAGGGCCTTAATAGAAACACACTAGTTACTGCTTCCTCGTTACTACTTTCCCCTCTCTCTTTTTCCCCTGTTGCTGCGGGTGCGTTAACCTTGGCTGATTTCCCTTTCCTGAACCGCCCGTTCAGGCTCGCTCATTAAACTCGTCCCGACAGAAAGGGGTGCTTGAAACGACCGGTCCAAAGGGCCCTTCCCCGCCAGGGACCGCCTACCCCCAGAGCAGACACCACGCTCTTTCATCGCTATCTTCACTCTAATCTTCACCTACTATCATCCTCTGACCCTCTGCTGTCGGTCTATCCCCCGACCTGATCTCCACGTCAAGGCCTGGTCCCTTCTACGTCACTCGTCCTCAACGTCGGCTCTGGCAACAACCATTCGTGCTATTCACCCCTTCGGAGGACCGTCGCGACACGTCCATCTCGAGGACATAGGAGAGAGAGACGAACAGGACTTCCAACTTTGAAGTGGCTCTGAGAGGTTCAAAGGGTTACGCAGGTCGTCCCTTATTCTTCGATTAACCTCCCTCGCTGTATCCTTGAGGTCACTTCTCGCCAAACTCAACCAAGTCTACCCCTTGGGATCTTTTTTTCTTACGTCGACCATGTTCCACACCACGAAATCATTCACGATGCGGTCGGCTCTTGCAGCCTCAGCCCTTCTCCTTTCCATCAGTCTGCCTGCAACACATGCCTATACTGAGGAATACAACGGCTGTTACTCTGACTCGACACCATTGAAAGATCAAGGAACATACACATATCAGAGTGATGGATACTGTCAAAAACTGTGTTTGAAGGGCAACTATGCTGTCTTTGCCCTACATAATGGACAGGACTGTCTCTGTGGCAATCTGCTCCCTGCCTCATCAGCCAAGGTTGATGACAGCAAGTGTAATGTCGCTTGTGCCGGCTGGCCTTCCGTGAATTGTATGTTTCTTTTCCTGGTTTGAGCCTGCTGTAGCGCATTTGCTGACGGTGATAAAATAGGTGGTGGCAGCAATACTTATTCGGTCTATCTTACTGGCATGGAGGACGACGTTGACAACTATTCGGCCTCGAGCACAAGTACCTCCAGCAGCGAAAGCGAAACGTCCACATCATCAACCCAAGAAGCCCATGTCGTCACTAGCTCCGGTACCACGCAAACCGTATATGCAACATCCGGAGCCGATACCGCGTCTGCAACTGCCGAGGGGGCTACTGAAGCGTCACAGAAGAAGGGCTCAAGTGCCAACACTGCTGCTATTGCCGCGGGCGTTGTTGTGGGTGTAGTAGGAGCTTGTGCTCTTGCTGGCGCTGGTTTCTTCCTCTGGCGCTTCAAGAACCGCAAATCACAATACCGCCGTAGCGTCGGCGTGGACAACTATGGCAATCCGATGTCCCAGCAGTCCATGTCGGATTCCCGATTCGATGGTGACTTCATGGCGCAGCGACGTCAGAGCAACGGTAGCATCGATGATGATCAAGACTTCTCACGTCGCATCCTGCAGGTGAGCTGAGCTGAACGACGAATAGAGGTGAAACATTGTAGCTAACAAGTACTAGGTGACTAACCCTGATCGACGCTAGACGGCATGCGATCGCCAGCTTCCCATGGACAGTGCCGTTTGTGGACCAATATCCTATCTGTGCATGTCTTTTAACGATAGAGCCATGCCCTTGCCACACATATCCTCTTCCTACCTTTAACACAACCTTCGCTTGTCACCATAAAGTCACCCTTCACGACAGCTATCCTTTCCCTCCTTTTCTTTTGCCTGCTGGACTATTCAGCGACCTTGCAATATCAGTGCATGTTTGCCGATAGGATATGATGACCCCTTCAGCCATTGGCTATGAGAAGCACATTCGCTCCATAGGTGTGGTCCGATGCCGCCCGTGGCGGATAGCGACCTTTCAGGAGTGCTGTGGAGAGAGCCGACCGTGACTCTTACTTTGGTGAAGACTCGGGGCTCCTCAGGGAATTGTCCCGGTCACTCTGGCCATTGGTAATGGTTACATTCCCGACCTGGAATTCTCTTTCTTATCACAAGGGCTTCTCAAGGTCAAGACTCGACGAGTCGGGCTGAGGTATATCAGATCAGGATCTCATTATTTTGATAAGGCGTTTGAAGTGGGCTGTATTTTAGTCGATTACCCTCGTGGACAGCATTTATTTCCCCAAACTTTTTTGTTTATTGAGCCGAGAACCCCACCCCCATTTGTTCTATATCTGCGATGCTTGTTTCTATGGCGGTTGGCCGCGCGTGCTTGCCATGGGTACTACTACATAGAGTAGCCTTGATTGGAAGATTGTAAGTAATGTGACGGACAGCCCTGTAGCTAATGTGAGGATGAATGTATACCATGTGTTTCTCGATGCTTTGATTGAACAAAGTTGATCGTGTAGTAGTTTGTATAGATGGATATGCAGTGTCTCACTACCAATTCGACGATGCATTGCACAACATTTTCAGGAGACGATGAACAAATATATTCTTTTTAAGATAAATATGAGTAACTACGGTCTACATGAATCTATATTCAACCTCGCCGATGGTGCAGCTGTCATTAATTTGGACAGATAGTATGAATCATACACAGATCGAATTCCAGACAGTACTACTAGATACTACGGTGAACTTATATATATATCCGTCCCACCACCGACATAGTACTACTACTACTACTAGTAGTAGTAGTACTAACTACCACAACACACTTTTCCACTGATATCACCACACTCATACTATTAACTTTAACTACAGACCCAACGACAGCTCCTATGAGCCAAGTCAATCTGCAGTCCCCTCAATAAATACTACTAAAAAGTATCACACTATCTCCCAAGTGACTATCGGTATCACCTTATACCAACAATAACTTAACTATATCAATCACTACTTCACATAACCAATGAACCAGAAAACTACTCATTCTCGACACAACTACTAGTATTGAGTTATTTCAATATTCGATGGTAGTTGGGTACCAGTATCTAGTACTACAGTACTTAACGTACTTCCTAGGTGATCGATTCATGTCAAATATATACCGACGATAAGACATTCAATTGAGTGAGGTTTGTCGCAGATGTCTCTTCTCTATCTATTTTCCTTTTAAGATAAGAGTGCAAAGAAAGATAGCCAGTAGCTAAGTAGTAGTAGTAGTAGTACTGTTGCTTTAGCTTGTCCCTTGAGATTGTGCGCTGTAGTGTTGAGGTTATATGCTACTAGTAGCGCCAGAGTTGGGCAATTTGACTGTATCATTGTCTACTACTGCTAAGTAGTGGGATTGGATGGTCTTGATGGAGTTAGAACGTATAGTAAGTAGGGATCAATCATGTACTGATGCAGAGATATAACAAACATCACTACTACTTGAATCTTACTAGTAGTTAGTAGTACTCGTGAATGCATTCAGAGACAGTAGCTATAGTACTATATATATATGAGGAATGAGTCTTATCATCAAGGAGGTTCCTGAGACTTAGGATGATATATTGTGGAGGAAAGCACAAGACAGGAATTTGTGGTTGGATGTGTTTTGAATCTTTATTTTTATTTTATTTTATATTATTTTATTTGAGCATGATGTCTACACATCTTGAGGGAGTCTACTTATTCACGCTGTCAGGAAGAGAAAGTACTGAAAGTTGCGAGAGAGGAATGGAAACACATGATGTTCTTCTAGTAAATACTCCGTAGCTACTAGATATATATATACTGCATGCATCTTCGTCTATAGAAAGGGAGAGTGAATCTTTCGATGCAGAGAAGTAATTCCTATAAATCTAGTGCCGTTTGTGATATGCAGTATCAATTGAGGAATAATGAGGCTTTCCTCAGCAGAGGGATTGGCTCGGTACGTCACTCACGGAGGAACAAAGAGCCGACCAACAGGATTGCGCGGCCTCGAATTCTGGGAATGCGGGGAGAGGCAAAGTTGGTGGACTTCTTTTGTCTGACAACCACCACTTCTTCATCGCAACTCACCTCGAGGGCCTCTAAATGTTTTCGTGACGAGCTACATCGCACGTGGTGTATGTATATCTCCTTGTCTCTATACTGTCCCTTCTGCACATAATCTATATAGATAGGAGACGGCAAAGGCCTACGGGCAGAGATGTCTCGCAGATACAATATGCATACGAAAGGGGATGTCAATGTCGGTCTGCAGCAACCCCTGAACGAGTCGGAGTCGGAGCCGGACCGGACACCGAAAAAATCCAAATTGGACCTCAGCTCCAACGACGGCGATGATAAGCGCAATGGTCTGGACCAGTTCGTGGCCTATCCTACCCACAAAGTGAATCGTCTCCTGGAGCCTGGGCCCGTTCTGCTTGTGGCGACCGGCTCCTTAGCCAACAAGACGCACAACATAATGACAATGGGCTTTCACATGATGATCCAGCACGAAGGACCAACACTTGTCGGTGCCTGCATTGGGCCGTGGGACAAGAGCTACGATAACCTGAAGAGGACGGGCGAATGCGTGCTCGCCATTCCTGCAGTGGAGATGTTGGAGAAGACCATTGATATCGGCAACTGCAGTGGAGAAGATGTCAACAAGTGGGTAGCTTTTGGCATAAACCCTGTCCCAGCTCCTGATCCTGCATCTGCAGATGGGTCCTGGGATAGAAAAGGGGGAGACGGAGGGAGAGCACGGGCGCCCTTGGTTGGAGGGAAGGATGTTATTGCCAACATTCAATGTACGGTTGAGGACCGAGCGTTGGTGGCAAGGTACAATTTATGGGTGCTGAAGGTGACTGGAGCATGGATCAATAAAGACATGGATCTAGAATATGGCCAGGGAAGCAGAGACCCAGCGGATGACGATGATCGTGTTGGTGGTGGCAAACGAAGGAAGAGGGAAATGAAGATGGCTCACCATCGCGGAGATGGCCGGTTCGTGGTCGACGGAAAGGAAGTCGATATGAGAGACAGGATGGTCAAGTGGAAGGAGTTCCAGGATTGAACTCGTCAGGGGCCAGATCTGTGTTGTGACCCGCTCATCCATGACCTGCAGCTGGGTGTAACAGGATTGCAATATGCTGTTTCATCTCATACATCGTATGCGCACAACTTTGCCATTGCTTTGGTGAGCTGATGGTAGGGTTTAGTGGTAATGAGACAATCGTGACAGAATGTCTTGCCTAATGCATCCTACTCTGCACAGCTGACACTGTTGCCCTGTTAATAGTGTCATGCTTAAATTGCGATTGCAGGATCGGTGAACGAGTCAGCGGCCAACGCCAACGCAACATGTTGGTTCCGGTTGGTGCCTGTTGGTGGCTGTTCCTGCTACGTTGCCCGCATGAAATGTTGGTTGCAATGTGGAGGAATGCCGAAAAGTCCATGTGGAGGAGTGCCGATATCTCAGCAGAAGTCATTGGACTAGAGACAATACTGGCATGTTTCTTTTGAATGACGACATTCGATACACACGGGAAAATCACCGTACTAGTTCGAACAGAGCTCTTCTTTTCGTGTTAAAGAGATAATCTGGAATCTTCTAGGGTCAAGGATGCCTCGTGGCAAGTGACCCCGCCGTCTTGCAATCCCTGTCGTATCGAAGGACTGCATGATCGCCGTCGTGCTCAGGGGGGGAGGTCTCCGCATCCAGCACACGTGTGGATGGATGAAACACTCCTGACTGCCATGCAGAAGACTGGGTCCAGGTCGGGTTGCCCGGCATATTAATCCGGGCGCAGTTAATTTGTTCTGCGCACATCATTAGTCGTCGGATAAAGCCATTGTCTGAAGGATTTCTTAGATCATCTGGACTAGTGCTCCCTCGCTAGCAGGGTATTCGTTCCTTTGAGGTTTAGTCCGTGATGGAAAGGGCGGTGCAGAGCTGCGTAGGAGGGACGATTTTGCTAGCTTGGTCTAATATGGTGACTCTTCACGGGTAGTTGTCGATTCAGACCATTGACAATCCCGAGGGAGAAGAGGTATATCTGAACCCTGATGGGGATAATTCAAGCTGACGCGCAAGGGTCATTCCCAACGACCCACAGACGTGCAAGACCTGCAAGTCTCGGCTCGCAAACCCATCGACACATTAGGATAGTGTAGCAAGTCGCAATAGGGCCGGATGTGGCAGGAGTGAGATCAGACCATGTGGATATAATCCATTCCGCAGCGCATGGCACCCCTGTCACGGCGCAAAATAACAGGCCTCGTGGCTCTGTTACCTGTAACGATAGTACAGACTAGGTTGCAGTAGGTTGCGAACTAGAAGCTGCATGAGAATGTACCTCTCCCAAAGCAGTATCCAACGTAAACCGGAGGCTGACGTGTGGAATGTTCGACGCAGCACGGAAGCTGCTTCTTCACCACTACCTGCTAGAAGGATTGGACAGCCGATCACACTTTCCTGCTCTCCAGGTGACTAGGTTACACCGTGTCGAGCTCAGTGTCAGACATCATTCGCTAGCAGTGCCCATGCTAGCAGGGGGCCATGCTGACAGGGGCTGCTATGACAGGGAGACGTTATTTTCCGGTATTGGGATTAGCTCGTGCCTATTATAGGAAATTAGCAAGTTACCCTGGGAAAAATGGGACACACGAAAGAGAACATTGAAACATATCTTAACTACACATTAAAAGACTCAAAGCACATAACTGATCGCCAATTTTTCTTATCGATTAGGACCTGATGTTGAATGTTGATGCTCGTGCAACTGTGGCTCTGGTGTGGAACAGACACCGGAAGGGCCGTTCCGCTCTTTGACAAGCCCAACTTGGCCTCAGTTCTTCTGGCCAACACATACGGTGTGTGTGGTGTCGATCGCGGCGGCATAGGTGCCCTGTCGAGTTTTCCGGTCCTCGGCACCCTCGATGTGGAACTGATGAGGCTGATTCGTCTGTTCGTGTAGGAAATTCTAGCGGAGCGTAAGGTCTATGAGGGGTGAACAATCAAGCCCACCTAGACGAACTCGAGAACACTGCTTGGCAGTGGGTAGTACGGAGTGGAGTGTGGACAGCCTCTTGAAATCTCTGGTTAAAGACGGGAATATTGCGGGTATTCCGTCGCGGCGTAGCCGTCTACTCATCTAATGCTAATTAGTCAAGGAAATTTTAGTAGCTACAACGTGCGTAGTGTCTTGGCTGGCCAGGGAGCCGTCCCCTGGTCCCTCAAGCTTAGCCCCAGAGAACGGGCTCAAGCGACTGATTTAGTGCGATGCACGGCGTGCTCCAATTTGCTATTGCCAGCTCCTAGGACATTAGTTGCAGCGCTTCGTAGGTTAGTGAACGCGCCGGTCTTATCTGATGATAACGCGCTGGCTTCGAGCAGCGGGATCATTCCGTACAACTCTCGACAAGAGGCCGTCCAGTGCCCACACTCGTATACCCAAAGGTGGGCTCTTCAAGATTGGATCATTGGCAGCCTCTCCACTTCGACGAATCAGGGAGGTGGCGGAGTTATTTATCATATCGTTCTTTGTTATTGTTGTAGATGTGTGACCTGGTCAAAAGAGCCCGTAGCATATCACAGTGATTTTTGAAGGCTAATGGCGTGGACCATATCTAGCCATCCGACAGTACCTATACCGCGTGGGAAGCCTGTAGCCGTCATCGATTGCCCCTTTCAGTCTATAATTGGGATATTCTGCAAGACGGTATGCAGACTCATGCCTTGGGCACATTGAACAGACTAGACTGTCCACAGTGGCCCGGAACAGCGCTCGGGCTCAGATCGTCCGACGGGGATGCTGGAGCGGAGGTTGTCAAGAGTCAAGACCAACTTTCCCAGTTCCAGCGGGTCCAAAGTGGATGGGATTACCTAAGGCGGGTGACTTTGACAGCCTCAGGCAAGGCTGATTCGGGTTCGACACCTGATCTATCACATCTATCACCTCTGGTAATTTTGATGATGGCGCAGGGAAAGCCTAAACCCAAAAATGGAATGTCTATCGACGATCTTCGTGAATTTCATAGTAATCACCGTGCATGTTTCATGTGCTCTCTACAGGTTTGCGAGTCGAGATGAGGTAAGCTGATCATGTCTGTCATGCCACCCTCCCCCTGCCTACGATAGGGAGGGTAGGAGGTTTCGAATAGATGAAAGTGATTACCATCTCGCGTGGTACAGAGTTCGTCAAACCCTCGGGGTGCGGATCATCAGATCCTACCTCGAGGTCATCAATACTTTCTTGTTGTTCCAAAAATGAACCGCTTAAAGAGGTACCTGAATTCTAAGGCTTGGTGAGGGTAGATTTTAGACTGCGGGATCACGTTCCCGTCTTTGTAGCTCCAAACTGTAAATCCTCCAGATGGCTTTCTCTTTCGCTGGTACATCCTCCGGGAGTCTGGAGGGGGGTCCGGACCACGATTAGCCTCCGGAGACCGGCGTACCGTGTCCCCTCATGCCTGATTCCAGAAATTGAAGATCCAGATTCAGCTGTCCTCAAGCCGGACCGGGGCAGATTCTGGCTCCGGCGGCCTTAATCCACAGACGGATTCCACTTTTTGCCGAGAGTCCGACAAACTTTACCTGATCAGTGTAGTAACGCTTTCGGGCAAAAGATATGGATAAGCAACATAGGCTCTGAACCACTGAACTTTGCGGGTTGTCATGGGAGCGTTTCAGAATCATCAGCAACAAGGTCATTTTTTTCCGACGCAATGATGACTGCAGAAGCTATCGTCACTTTGCATCATTAGTGCAGGTCTGGCATCGAACTTGCTTCACACGGCATCCCTCGCGAGATGACTGCAGCGCCCGGCGTTGCGCTAGAAATCGTACTTTACCACTTAGACACACCCTAGGCATTCGATGCTCACTTCTATGCTCCAGGGTTGCATCTCGTAGCGGACTCCATAGGTGAACAGTTGGCCAATCAACCCGTGGACTGATGGTTAGCATGTTAATCATATTCTGTTACAGGCTAGTTCATATGTCGGTTTGGAGGTGGCACATGACAGCTCTCGATCGCCTAGTACCGATCCAGAAGCACGTAGTCTGCTAGATTGGGTATGTTGTCAGTAATTCCACAGTATAGCCACCAAGTGGGCGTGCAACTACTATCATTTAACAGAGACCGGAGGCCCTTGTTCTGTCTATTATTGGTTTGTTCGTATACTGAAGATCGATAGGTGGGTACTCTGCGGCACTGTCAAGTTATTCACTTGATTCTCGAATGTAGCATCCATTATAGAGTGGTCATTATTCTTGGCCCTGTTACCCGTCTCGAGCCATCACGGTAGCACGAGCCGCTGGTGGGCAGGGGGCCAGTCCAGGGTTACTAACCCAGTGGTTCCTTCTTTCTTCCCCACAACTTGACCACGTTGTCGACTCCTAGCTTTCCCTCGTGGCATGAGAGGTCGGGCCATGTCAACAAGGGCGGCGTACTCCGTGCTAGAGTTCGTATCCTTGCTTGAATCATATACCACAAGGCTCGTGCGATCGATTGGCATGCCGTATACGGAGACGTATCCAACAGCATGGTTAAGGTAGAACATTCCCTTTTCAGTCTCCGTGACACTGTGTCTAGAATCCTTTTCTCATACGTACTACTTCATGAGATAGCTGACTGTTGTATTCATTGTAAGACTTTCCATAGGACCTCAAACAAAGACTCCTGGGTGCAATGAGAGCCAATGAAGCCAAACCGATTATCATGGCTGGTCCCCCAGTGGTGGGAGAATTGATCACCCCTGTATAACTCCCGAAGGGTTGCTTCTATTGCCCGACTCATCATCATGCCTTGAGAGGGATGACAATCCTGGCATGGGGGCCCCGCCACGTGAAGGCCCGAGAGCCAATGTGGGCTGCGGGCGGCTTGGTGTCATGGCGATGCATGGTGGACTTGATGTCTAGGCCTGAGGCACAGGTTGGCTATCAAGTCTGCAGCAGCTAAGCCGCCTCCTGCATTTTAATTAGTTGCTTGACGAATATTCGTGGGACCCGCTCTCCTATACTGGACCACTAGCAAATTTCTCCGATATGGCACTTGCAGCCCCTCCATCAGAATCGAGGGGTTTTAGCTACGTAGCAGTCTTCTCTCAATGCCCACATTCTCAGGGCAAAGCGGTGAGTTTCTTCGATTTGTACTCTCTTCTATTGTAATTATACCTCAGCAATATTGAGAGGCGAGATGACCTGGGGAAATGTACTAATTATGTACGACCTGCTTCTGTTGAAGTTCGTTGAATTCTGTTGTCATTATCTCCCAGTTATGAGTCTGACGGGGTAGTACTATGCCATCCCTGCTTAGGGTAACTTGTTTCCCGAAGAATCCCGCTTACCAGGGGAGCGAGCTTCTCCTATGATGAGAATCAGACCATGCTGTCGATCCCTGACACATGGCCAGGATAATTCGTGATTTAATATATGACCTGCCATCTGTCATTCATATTAAACACCCTATAATAATCGGTATTATTATCAAGAGAAAATGGCTGAATTATGACGGGCAATTTCGGCATGGATCTCCCTCTATGCCTAATCGAGTCGCACCTACTCTATTCTTGAGACCCAGCCACAACTCCATTGACGGAACGGGAGTGCCGCGAGTCCGCAACCTTCGTCTCCTCTGGGGAGACACACAAGAAATGACCCCCGGTGTGTATTACACACGTTACTCGGCTGTGGGCTGGGTTTTTCATCGCAGGGTTTACCGCATTTTCTCCGTCGCATCCTATATACCAAAGTTGGAAGTTGGGTTTATGAGATCACCATTCGAAACTTGAGCTAGAAAAACCTAATGCTTATTCGCATTTTTTGCCCCTCAAAGTGTAAGGCAGAATGCAGTTCGAAGCACATTGATCCGCGACCTGAAACAAGCTAGAAGCCCATGTGAAGGTAAGAATGACAATGGCCCCCATGTCTGCTGAACCCCGACCTCCTTGGAAGGATGCACGAAGCGAAAACATTCTTGTTCCACAGGGCTGGGCATTTGTGCCTAGCATGAACTAATTGTGTTAGAATTTTTGAGTAAGGAGAGATGAGGTAGCATCATCCCAAGGCTCCCTTGCTCGGTAGAGCTGCTACGGAATGCTTCCTCGATAACAGTGGATAGAGCAGGTAGGTTTTCAACCAATACATTTGTGTAAGGGGAATGACCCGTGTTGTTACAGAAGTGGGTCTCCAGCACACTGATTTCCCAAACAGGTCACTTATCTACTAGCACCACTCAGTTCCGTTCATATCACATCGCTACCACGACGAATTGCTTGCTCACTGGACCTAACAACCAACACAGCTTTCCAACATTGCTCCAGGCATCTGACTGTTCGCATCCTGCCTGAGTTTTGAGTAGGAGTTGCCCCTGAAAAACTGGTTCCTGATGAAGGTCAGAGTAAGGATGTAGAGTGCTTATCTCGGCTATTCCTTTCATCCTCCTTTCTCTAGATATTTCGTCTTCTTCTTCATCTGCTGGTGCTAAGGCTTCCTTCCGTTGTCTGCAGAAAATCCAGGCCCCCGAGAAAGGCCGATGCTCGGTCACGTGGGATTCAGGGTAACGCACATACAACCCTTCAGTATCCATGAAACATTCCTTGGCAGGCAGACTTGAACTGACCGGCTAAAACCCGGCAGACTTGACGATCGCCAACGGGGGTAGCCTTAAAACTACCAAATACAACAACAACCCTGTCATTGCACGTGGGTAATAATACAAGTATTACTACTACTCTGTACTACTGAGGACAGAGCACTGGAATGGCGCGCACGTCACTGCTCGACTACTGGTAGATTGCAATTTGCAACACCCCATTTGGATTAGAGCAAGGGAAAAAAAAAATCAGAGGAGTCAGCAGATACCTGAAGGCCATCTGGCCCCATACAGATAAGACGAACAACCCTCACTCTCCACCGTGCTAGAAGAGGCTCGATCGATTGTCCACTATGATAGTGGACACTTGACGGGATCGCTTGAGAGGAGTCTCTCCCGTAAAGGAAACAGTGTAGAGCATCTCAGGCTAGCGGGGCGCCGTTAAGAGGCTTTACGGCTTGCTAGACGGTTGAAAAATGAACCAGGCTATCCGTGACAATGGACGATCTTACCGAATACATAAGGTCGCGTCCGTTCGCAAATATGGTCCAATAATAGGATGAACTGATGCTGCAGATGGGTTATTATTAGGAGTGCTTCACATATGGTTCCCTGCAGTTGGAATCTTGACATTGCATTTGTCGACAAGTGGCCCGGGCGGTCATTCATCGGGCAAGCAAAGTATCCTGGAAACCGTGTGGTGGTGTTTGTGTGCCGCAGTACCACCTACCCATCAACCCTATCGCTCTGGCCCGGATGTCAATTAACAATTTCAAATGGCCAAGGTGGGCCGCCCCACTTGGTCCACGTTTAGCTTGAATGGAACTCTGGCCAGTGTGGCCCGTGGAGTAACGGAATAGCCCGATCTTATAAGCCTTTTCCTCTTTAGCCTAGCTTGGCACCTTTCCTAGCTCCCTGAATTTGGCAGCCCGTCTCCAAGGTGGACCATCGGATGGGGTGGTCAATTGAGGCTTTGATGAGAGCCTGAGGAGCGACACCGGGGATGGCTTGTTGGGCTATCCTGGTCAGTCAGGTCTCTGCCACTACTTTAGCCTGCTTAAGTCTGGAGTTGGTTCGAAGACTAGAGGGCAACAGACCTGGCCAGAATGCTTTGGTCCTTTACTGGCATAAACGAACCCCCCAATCATGAGGCTCAGAGAGCCAACAACTACCCCAATTTTGTGCAGTAATGGTGTTCGACCTTCAAAGCTCTGCATGATGTTCTCCTTATCAACGATATCCACACCCTGTATCACAACTATACCCCATACTACTCCGTACCTTGCCTCTAATGGACCAACACCCCTGTACAATACTCTCACCACACCTCCATCATGTCAGCAAATTAATAGAAAGCTAGCAGCAGCAGCAGCAGCAGCAGGGGTGAGAGAACGGTCAAGGGGGAGGGGAAACCATGTGGTTGGCGTTTTTAGCCTGCCAACCCGACGATTGCCATCTGGTTGGGCAATATGTATAATAGTAAGTAGTATAGGTGGGAAAAGGTAACACATTCTATACCTACACTGGTTGCTACTTGCTCATTAGCACTCCGTAATGTATGACTCGTATCTTCATAGCTGACGGGATCGACTGGGATCGATTCCTTCGCCATGTGCACAGGGTATTTGCCCAGTAGGAGTGGGGTCCCCCTTTCTCCCCCCTCTTTTTCTCCATACCTTCCTCCGTGATCCCGTCCGTTTATTTCGCCTTGGAAAGAGCGTCAAAAGTCTGGTTCCGCTAATTAATTTGAATTTGCGAATGTGAGAGAGGAGGGGGTGGTTACCCGAGAAGCCTAACTTTCCCTTTTTCTAAATCTCATGGCGGCCGGGACTGGAGATCTGGATAACCATGGATGGCTCAGCTTATGCAGTGGATGGAGTCTTAAGAAACCCAACAAAAAACGAAGCCGTTGAAGTATGATTATTCGGTCACTCAAGTTGGACAGACTTTGAATTAGACGAACAAGGTAGGTTAGATGTAGTAATTCTTAATTAATTCCATTCTCCATTTATTATTATTATTTTTTCTTTTGCGAGGGGAAAAAAATACGACGGTACAGGGCGGGTTCTTCTTCACTCCATCTGCAGTGTGCCTCAGCCGCAACACCAGCTGGACTGCTCTGCTACTTACTAGTCAGTTGTCGCTTGAAGGGGGGAAGGGATGTTGGCCCCATGGCGGCTGTCATTTGCCCGTTCGACCAACGGGCCCCATAATGACGATGGATTACACCAAGCCAAAAGAGGCAAACCCATCGTTCCTGCCAAGTGAGTATGACAAAAACGCCCTGCCGCTTTTTTCCCCATTTGGTCGTGTCTTACTGTTTATTATTCTTTCGTTCTTTTCTTTTCTTTTTTAATTTTTCTTTATTACTCTTTTCCCTTCTTTACTGGATCAATTTAAATGATCCGTAAATAGTCCTGATCGGGAAGGAGATGTCAAGATTCCACTTGTTTAGATATTCCCACTTTCGCAGAGAAAACTGGATGCGTCGGTTAGCCTCGCTGGGGAGAGCGGATTCACGGTTCCGTCTCCATCTGACCTGGTAGTAAGTTAGTAGTAGTCTAGTAAGTCTAACATAGCCATGGTAGCAGTGCTAGTCCTGAGTGGTTGCTTGCTGTGATCAACCTACAAACTGATCATCAAACTGCAGTGCACTGGCTCTCTCGCTTACCTGCCTTAGGTACCATTTTGTATTTTTATTTCTTTTTACCTTGGGTGCAGAGCCTGAATGAGATTGGACGATAATCACATTGTCGTATTTATTTTTATCTCTGATGATTATTACTGTTATTATTATTGTGGTGAAGAATATTTTAATTCTTTTTTTTTTATTATTACCATAACAATACAATTTTCATGATTTTTATTTTAATTCTGTTATTTTACTATGCTTCCAAATCATTTTCCACCTTCGCTTTCCCCGGCGATCGCTCGGAAAGGACGAAGGAATACCAACTAAGTAACTGGGTAGTAGTTCCAGTTGTTCACCCAAGTCTAGCCTCATCGAGTCGTGCTTCTATATCACCTTTGCTTTTTCTGCGCTCACTCAAAACTACCCACTCTGACAGCCTCTCCGCCACCATTCCGCCCGTTTCAGATCGTCAGTTTACTTCTTCTTTTTTCATCTTTAATCTCACTGCCCCAATCCGGCCTGCAGATGCGAGGCATTTTTCCTGCCTCATCGGTTCTGATCTCACCCTGGTCTGTTCCCCAATTGTGCTAGTATAGCTGCATCACAGCCCACCTCCCACTCTAACCCCCAATCTCCACACTACCACATGTCTGTCTATCCCGTTCCTGACAAGTTCTGGGTCGGTTACAGAATGGCCAGGGGATAGCCTCCTTCAGGAACCAAATCCTATATCTTCCGCTCACTCGCCAATCCAAATTCTGTCTATCCTCACTCCATCACAACCAACTCTATAAGATCAAAGGCTCCTCCTGCTTCTTCATCCTTCAACCTCCAACAACTCAATCTTCAAACAACATCAACTCATACTACCAATCCCCCTCCTGCTACAACAAACAACCACTATCTTTGACAACACCATCAGACACACCAAGCAGGAAGACGAACTTTATAACAATGCGTCGAAGCACTACTCAATCGGAGATCCCTCTCCCTATCACCTACACCCCAACCACGCATCGCATCAGCAAAGCGAAGAAAGGGAAGCGTGTGCATGCTTGCGAATACCCGGGCTGCAACAAGGTTAGTCTCATGAGGATGCTGTCGCACAGACGGGGAAATAAGCTGACCCTTCAATTCAGGTCTTCACAAGAGCCGAGCACCGAAGGTAAGCCGTTGCACAGGAGTCGCAATAATCTTGCTTTATCGTATGCTAATCAAATCTGACAGACGCCATGAGCTGAACCATAACCCCGAAGCCCTGTTCCGGTGTACCCACACCCACTGCAAAAAGGCCTTCCACCGTCCTGACCTTCTCGCACGCCACATGGAAAGACAGTAAGTACTTTCTCTCACTGCAGCTTGCTTGTCACTTTTACTAATAATTACCCTCCAGCGAATTGGAAGCACAGATGGATAGGACAGCCCAATGGCACCAACAGAGCCGTACTCCCATCATCTCTGAGCCCTATGTCCCTGCCACCACCTCTATGCCTTCGACGCAAACACCGTACCTGGCTGTCACCCAACCGCATAACGCCATGTCGGTTGGCGCCCTCGTGGCGCCTGCCATTCACCCAGACCTCTCCAATGACTGCGGCATGATGTGGAATAGTGTCGAAATTTCATCTGGACACCAGACTCCTTTGTACCAAGGCCCCCATCATATCCACGAGTCCGTAGAAGACAGCCGGTACTACGCTACTCCGGAAACGTGCCCGTCCCCCATCTCGGATGGCACTTCCCTTTCAGTTCACTCTCACTCCCGTTCGTCTGTCGTCTCCACACCGGTTACGGTCGCTGAATCGTATCCCGAGAGCCTCATGGAACCCGACCTGACTTCCTCGCCAATGTCCATGCAGTCGAATATGCGCTGCTGGGAACAGCCAGACACCAGCCTCCCGTCCCTAAGCATGATGCCTCTTCCTCTCACCGAAAGCCTCCTTCACCCGGTATGTTAACCAGAGTGACTTCCAACAATAATAGAAACATCGCTAATCTACCATTGCAGTCTATCCATTGCCCTTATCCATCGCCCAGCTGGTCAGCCAGCCCACACCTGACCTACGAGGAACATGCTCTCCCCCCCGCCTCATACCCACCCGCGATGAACTGGAAGTCATGGGCGATATGAGCGACAAGAAAGCCAACAGGCGGTGATAATTTCTATTTCTTTGCCACCGACGGCAGGCCAATGGGGCTCGCCGGTGCCTAATCAGGGCTTATGAGCCATGTTCCCATACGACTGATACGCTATTACTCGCCTCCCCGTTTCGGACGAAACGCAGTGATATGTATTCATATTCCTGGTATTCCTAATTCCTGCGGATCGGGTATGATGCGACTGTACGAGAAGAAGAGAACTACGCAGCATCGCCGTCAAGCCGGTTCCGCACTGTTCGATCTGAACCATAATACGACCTTAATGCCGCCATGCATTGACGTTGGCATCACCAGGCACACGAAGCCCTGGGAAAAGACCATTTAGACAAAGTGGCCTGATCCCATAATTCATCTGTCTATCAAACCTTGTTATCATTTCCTTTGTCTGTCTGCACATATTTCCTTTGTTTGGATAAAAAGCCTTGGTTTGCAAATGGCTGCCCTGGCTCTGGGATGGCGTCGGTTCTGGATCTTATGATTATATACCCATGTTGTGTGGCTTTCTTATTTTGCAACGTGCCGCACTGATTGTCCATATGTCATGTTATATT
The DNA here is from genome assembly GCF_001889945.1 of Aspergillus brasiliensis CBS 101740. Classification (NCBI taxonomy): domain Eukaryota; kingdom Fungi; phylum Ascomycota; class Eurotiomycetes; order Eurotiales; family Aspergillaceae; genus Aspergillus; species Aspergillus brasiliensis. Next base: position 1,367,341 of record NW_027137444.1, read on the forward strand.
GAGTTATGCTAGCTTGATGTTTTCTTTTTTGTTTTTCTCCTTTTAGTTGTGTGACTTGATGTTTTATCTGAGCCAATGATGTTTTCTTTCCTTTGACATTTTTCTGTGCAACCTTGTACAACGCTCTGCTTTTTTCCTTATAGAAAATTTCTGTATATTAGTATAGACTACACTTCTTATTGCAAAGCGAAGCATTCCTACACTTCTGATAATTTTCCTGATGATTTCTTTGATAATCTCTCTAGGAATCTCTACTAACTTCTCTATGATACTTTCCCCAATGATATGTAATTTACCTGATAATCGAGAGTTCTACTAATTGATCTCTTCTTTCCTATAAGTCCTGAAATTGCTGATGAATCCTGGATATGTACTATATGAGATTTGACGAACGAAGGATCTGGCAAAGATACTATGCTCAACATAATCTGGGTGAGGCTGACAGCTTCGATAGATCCTGAGGGTATTCATCAGCGACTGCTGCTAGACATGTCTATCATGCCGTGAGAATATTTGTGTTTATCTCGCTAGATGAAACTGGATTGATTTCGGCCAAGGAATCTAGAGATGACCAGGATACCCAAGTCGCCTAATTATATCCTATCCTATCTTTGCTAACCAGGCTAATAGCTATCTATCCCCCTGGTCGTTCATTCATCTAGCTAAGGTTCGCACAAAGTCATTTGACGTTTCGCAGCTCATCTTTGGCCGGAATGACTCTCCAACACCATCCGCACCAGCTCCGATGTTGTCCCCGCTCCTCTCGAGTGAGATACTCCCCTGTTTCACGCTCATCTTCATGTTCTACTACACAAGCGCCCACTGTGACTCGTTTCTTCGCCTTGTGTTTGACGCGGCCTCCGATGCCGATAATCTCTTGTCGGAAGTAACCGGGCTCTTCTTCCTCCCGATGATCCCAGCCATCATTGGCGTGATTGTGGTGTCGTGGAGGACTCTGGCTGTGGCGGTGTTCGTAGTAGCGGCCGTAGTCAGGGGGACTCCCGGAGGCTTCGTCCGCTTCACATTCTACCTCCAGCTCGATTTCTTGAGCTGCAAGGCAGTCCTCTCCCCGACCACATTTGACACCTTGGCAGCCTTCGCCGATCCCAGTACCTAGGCCGCCAAGATAGGTACTATAACGGGTGCGCCATGTCCATACCCGTCGGTAGGTTGTATCGTTGCTGCGTACCTGGTGTCCGCATTGGTGACAAAGCCATATAGCATCATCGCAAGAGCAGGGTGTGCGTTGGAATGCGGAGATTATGGACCGAGGAGGATGAGAAGATGAGTGTGTGTAGGTGTTGTGTGGATGAGCGTGTTCGTAGGGTGGCTCGATCAGCTTGTTCAAGGGGGCCGTACGACAAGTGGTGCAGAGGCGACGAATGCGGTGCCTGAGCATGTGGCTGGATGGAGGCTTGATAACGCAGTTCTAGGTGACAAAGGCATCAATATTGCCATGGAATGCCCAAAGCGTGGTGGAACGAACGGACTCACCCGGCACACAACCTTGGAACATCGACGGCACTCGGCCACCATATCCCGGACGCATTTGGAGATCTTACCACTGGTCAGGCGTCCGGAACTTCTAGCGTTCTGGCTGAGCAATCGCATGACCGACTTGACGCTGTCGGGAATGCAAGCTCCGCTATCCAACATGTCCGATAGTGTCTCGATATACTCATTCTCGCAACGCAAGGTCTGCTTAACCAACTGCTGGCGATAGGGGGCCAGATTGGCGTGGAATTGACGGCATGTTCGCGAAAGGGCGTGCAGAGTATTCAAGTCCACCGAGCGAGCAATTTCCTTGATAATTCTGTATCCGCAGTCAGCACACCATACCGAACCAGACACTGGAGCGGCCTGGTTCAAAGTGTCTCATACGGATAGCAGCTCAGAGCAGCTGAGAAAGCAGTCCGATTTGGATTTTGCTGTGGCGCTTTAGGGAGGGAGGGAATGTTGTGTAACGGGTCTGCGGAGGCATGACTGTCCGCGGATACATCCGCTGCACGATGCGGCGGCTCGTCCGGCCTGACGGACGAGAATTCGGATAACCCAGGCTTTTTCGGTTCTATATAGGGATGTAGGAAAGAATTGGAGGGACCCGAGATACGATGCGGGCTAGGCACATCGTCCTCGAAGTCAATAAAAACCACCATCTTGTTTGAAGAGAAGTAATGATGACACAGGCGGGGAGGGGAAGAGATCAACAGGGTCCCAGGAGGCTTTGCTAACCGGCAGCAGCCTAGATGAATGAGCAACACGAACTGAGCACTTGAAGCGAGGCAGACAGGCCAGACCAATCTGGCTGGGCCATAATAGAATTATAATACGTCAAAAGGAAGCACAGTATGCCCGTTGAGGGCTGCAGTGGGATGATACGGCAGAGGAAACATCCAGCTCCGTATTCGGCGCGGGTCCTGAAGATCCCCAGTAGTGGTTCGTCTCGGCGATCGAGAACCCGTGGGTGATTTGGCTGGGTCAGATGGGGAATTCCAATGAATCCCAACGTGGAACCGGAACCTTCAGGGCGGTCCTGGTTATATTTGAGGCAGACGATCTCGTGGGAGGATAGATAACTTGCCCGCTTTCTCCTGCCAACGTCATGCTCCGTTGGGGTCACGCGTCCGGTGCCACGCCTTTCCTTTTCGGGAAGGTACATTTGTCTCTCCGCTCCTCCGCATTTGCTCGGCTTCCCTCTTTTCTCGATCTTCTGCTTCATTTGGGATAAATATCAGCCTTGAGCAAGAAGAGAATAAAGATGTGACTGCGAGAAGAAGGACTCTTTAACTCGTTGCCAATTGGACGTGGATGGTACATCTACACCTACTGAGGATGTACTCGCGCCCAAAAGGAGGGGTGAAGCCTCTCCTACCCCACCAGCCAGTTGGAGTCATCTCGAGCTTATCGGGGAAGTCGGGGCATTTCCCGAGGATAAAGTGATTACCTCTCTATTCAACCATTGTATCTCCTGCATTGTATTTCTCCCTCTTCTCTACTACTTGACTCCCTTGATTCCTCCTCCGCGAGACCCTCTCCCGCATCACAGACACCGCCTGATCACGCCATCAAGATGCCACTGAACTCCAAAGCTGTCTATTCGCGTCTCAACCCCGATTTCGTCCCTTTCGCGAGTCGGAGGAGTACTGTGCACAGCACAAAAGGGATTGTAACCTGTACTCAGCCATTGGCGGCCGCCGCAGGCCACAGGATCTTGAGTGAAGGAGGCAATGCCGCAGTACGTTTCGGAAGGATCCCGCCAGTTTCTTCCATGTAATGCTAACTTTAAGGAAGGACGCTGCTGTAGCTGTCGGTCAGTAGAGCGACTGAGCTTTTCTTGAGAGAAGATGAAACTAAGAGAAACGTGTCTACTAGCTGCGGCATTGAATATCACGGAGCCCTCATCCACAGGCATTGGTGGTGACATGTTCTGTCTCTTTTATGATGCCAAAACGAAGAAAGTCCATTCGCTGAACGGCTCTGGTCGTTATCCTGCCAATGCGACTCTCGAAAAGGTCAGGAAGGACCTGAACCTTGGCCCTGACGAGTCTGGGAAAATACCAATGACCAGCGTCCTCGCTGTCTCTACTCCAGGTGCTGCAGCAGGGTGGGTTGATACCGTGGAAAAGTTCGGTAGTGGAAAACTGTCTTTGGAGCAGATCTTGCGTCCTGCTATCGAACTTGGTGAGGAAGGCTTTGCTGTCTCAGAGCTGGCGTCTTTCTTTGTAATCACCTCGTTCTCTTCGTTTAATTCATAAAGATTGCTGACTCCCTACAGTGGCACGAAAGCGAGCATCTCATTCGTGCAGCATCGCCAAATTACCACGAGATGCTCAAGCCTGACCCGAACGCCGAGAATGGTGTTAGAAGCCCTCTCCCCGGAGAAATCTTGAGAAACCCCACACTGGCCCAGACATTCCGAGCGCTTGCCGCAGAAGGCAAGAAGGGCTTTTATGAAGGACGGGTTGCCGAAGAACTTGTCAAAGTCGTCCAGGACCTGGGAGGCTATATAACCCTGGACGATCTTAAGTTCCACGCCGAAACGGGAAGTCAGGAAACAGAAGCCATTTCACTCAAGTTCACCGGTCAGGATATCGTGGAGAAGCAGGCCGCCGGTACGACCGGCGAGTCTAACCAAGGGGTGGAGATATGGGAGCATCCACCAAATGGACAGGGTATCGTGGCTCTTATGGCCCTGGGTATCCTCGAGGAACTTGAACGCACAGGAAAGATACCGAAGTTCACTGAGTCTCAGCACAATTCCGCCGAATATCTACACGCTATTATCGAAAGCCTTCGCATTGCATTTGCCGATGCGTCCTGGTGGGTCACCGATCCCGATGTGGAAAAGGTCCCAAGCAAGGAACTCATCTCCCGCGAATATCTCGCGGAGCGTGCCAAGCTTTTCAACCCTGATAAGGCGTCTGATATCCTTGATCACGGTAGTCCAGCCCACAACCACTGTGATACAGTATACTTTGCAGTGACAGACAAAGAAGGAAATGGCATATCCTTCATCAACAGCAACTATGGTGGATTCGGAACATGTATCATACCAAAGGGATGCGGTTTCACACTGCAAAACCGGGGGGCTAACTTTGCGCTAACCCCTGGGCATCCGAACGTTTTGGCCCCGCGCAAACGACCATATCATACTATCATCCCGGCGTTGATCACCAATGTCTCTGACGGATCTCTTCACTCGGTATATGGTGTGATGGGCGGCTTTATGCAGCCGCAAGGTCATGTTCAGGTCCTGCTCAATATGCTTGCATTCAACTACCACCCTCAAGCTGCGCTCGATGCTCCTCGAATCTGTATCGCTGCTGGAAGCTCTGATCCGGAAAAGCCCGTCGATAGAACAGTTTATGTCGAGGAAGGTGTCAGCGATGCTGCCGTGGAGGGCCTAAAACAGTTGGGCCATCAGGTCAAGGTTCTGACTGGATGGAAGAGGGGCATGTTTGGCCGTGGGCAGCTCATCCGTTGTCACTACGATGATGGGAAGCTGGTGTATAGCGCTGGTAGCGACTTGAGAGGTGATGGAATGGCAATTCCAGCCCTGTGAAGTTCCACCCCAGGGTTTTAGTGATCTGATTGTTACGAGTTAAGTCGATACATATACTAGAATGTGCCAATGCAGCCCGAATAAATTGATTCATACGTGTGCCGCAGGCTAGAGAGTCTGCGCGCTTAGAATGTCATAAAAGTAAAGAGTTTTTGGTACGCCTCAACGCAGACAGCACTTTTAAGGGCGAACAAACCAAAACATTAGAAGTGCATAGGATAGGCAACATAATAGAAAAGTAATCATATCGTCATTGTCATCAATTGCATGCAGCATACATCAAACGTAAGATACATAAGAATAGAACCGAAATAGGCTAAAATGTCTCATAAAAAGCCACAGACACCCCGAACCATATGCTATTCCCGCTGATGCATGCATGCTGTGAACCTGCTGCGAAAAAATGCAAAGCAAAATAAACAAAGAAAATGAACAATGAATAAATAAATACATTGAACGGATGGGGAGAAAGAAGGTGAAGGAAGGGGCAGGATTATCACGAGGTCGATGAGGTTTGGTTCCCAAGCAAGCTGTCATCAGTGAGCAGCAATCGCACCCAAGAGTGTCTTCAGCTTGGAAGGTCCACTGGGTGGAGGAGACGGCTCGCGGCGATGTCTGTGATGACGATGGCGATGTTCTCCGCTACTACGGTGATGGCGGCGTTGCTCAGGTTCCTCCTCCCTCACCCTTGCTTCCTGCTCCAATTCGGCTCTCTTGCGCTCTTTGCGAGCTTCGCGACGAGCTCGAGCTTCTTCTTCGTCCTCGGGACGTGATCTACCGGAGCGCTCGCTGCTGCTCTTGCCTTCTTGCGAATGGCGCTGACTCTGGTGGCTGGAAGATGACCTTCTCTCGCGTTCTTTGTAGACGTTGGCGGAGGCCTTTGCAGCATTGATCTTGAGGAGTGGGCCGTTTGTGTCCGACTGGCCCTCCATATACTTCAGGAAGAAGCGAGGCTTGGGTTCTGCGGGCTGGGCATGGCGCGACGAAGAGCTGCTCTTGCGTTCGCGGTCTTGGCTCCCAGAGTGATCTGAGCGTGGCTGTGACCTAGCCGGTGCACTCTCCTTCCCGCTCAAAGAACGCTCGGACTGCTCCAAATTCCTTGATTTCCCACTTCGCTCAGAGCGCTTGGCGCGCTCTCGCTCCCGCTCCCGTTCACGTTGTTCACGTTCTTCGCGCTCGCGCTCTCGTTGTCTGCGCTCTCGCTCTTGTTGCCTGCGCTCTTGCTCCTGTTGCATGCGTTCTTGTTCCTGTTGTCTGCGCTCGCGCTCTTGCCGTCTTTGCTCGCGCTCGAGTTCGCGTTGGCGTTCGTACTCTCGTTCCTTTTCCCGTTTCCGCTCGTCGCGATCCCGGTCACGCTCCCGCTGTCTATCCCTATCCCTATCTCTCCCACGGTCTGAAGAGCGGCGCTCTTTCTCGACAACCTGGACCTTTGCCTTCTGCTTCTCTTCGTGAAGTCTCTTGGACTCTTGCAAAGCTTGTGCCCATCGGCCAACAAGTCCAATACGCTCAGATTTTTGGCGTTGTTGTGATCGATGACCATCAGAAGAGCTTCTCGACTCCTTCCGATCATACTCATCAGGTGATCTTCTGTGCTTCCTTCGTGAACCTGTCCGGTTGACTGCTGCGGTAGCGGCGGCGGCGGCAGCAGCTCCGGCGGCGGCTCCAGCTAGGATTTCACCCCGTGAAGAACTAACAGCCTCAGTTCCCTCTGACGGCTCCGAGCTCGGATCTGCTTCATATCCTTCGCTTTCACCAGGCTCTTCCGAGAGCGGTGCCGCGGCTTCCGATGGCTCGATAGGAACGGCCTCCTCAACAGGAGCTATACCTTCTGCTGTTCCTAGTTCATCGACCGAGCGGGGTTCGTCAGCAGGGGCAGAATCTTCTGCTTGTACTTCGACAGGAGCGGGCTCCTCAAGGGCAGCCTGCTCTTCAACAGGAGCAGCCTCTTCGACCGGTATGGGCTCTTCCACAGCAGCTTGCTCCTCAGCAGGTGCAGGTTCTTCCACAGCAGCAGGTTCTTCAGCCGGGATATCGGCTTCAGCAGCCTCCTCTGCAGTAGTTTCTTCCGCCACAGCAGGTGCTTCTACCGGGGCAGGCTCTTCTGCAGCAGAGGTAGCCTCTTCCGCCGGAGCTGATTCTTCAACCACAGCAGGTTCTTCAGCAGGGGCAGCCTCTTCCACAGCAGGCTCTTGCTCCACGGCAGGCTCTTCTACCGGAGCGGATTCTTCCACTGGCGTTGATTCATGAACAGCTTGTTCAGCGGGGACCTCTTCAATAGGTGAAGTCTCTTCCACTGTCGGTTGTTCTTCAGCGGCAGTGTTCTCAGGAGTAGGCTCTTCCACCGCAGCAGGTTCTTCCACCGCAGCAGGTTCTTCC
>NW_027137444.1:1374878-1631314 GCF_001889945.1 Aspergillus brasiliensis CBS 101740
TCTTCCACCGCAGCAGGTTCTTCCACCGCAGCAGGTTCTTCCTCCGCAGCAGGCTCTTCAACCGGGGCGGGCTCTTCAACCGGAGCGGGCTCTTCAACCGGGGCGGGCTCTTCTGCAGGAGCGGGCTCTTCGATAGGGGTTGGCTCTTCAGCAGCAGGCTCTCCGACGGCAGGCTCTTCGACGGCAGGCTCCTCAGCGGTAGTAGGTTCCCCGGCGGGGGGTACCTCGACAGTTTCTTCGACTGGGCCAGGTTCCTCAATCGTGGGCTCTTCAGGAGCAGCGGGCTCGTCGGCGATAGGCTCTTCAACAGCAACCTCTTCTACTGGAGCAGGTACTTCAGCTGGAGCGGTCTCCTCAGGCTCAGGTTCAGGAGGCGTCTCATCGGGGGCTGGAGGATCCTCAGCTGCAGGTTCTTCAGCCATAGGTTCTTCTGCAGGAGTGGATTCTTCGGGCACAGCTTCAGCGCCAGGCTCTTCGACGGAAGCTTCTTCAGGAACTTCACGGACACCCTCTTCAGCTGGCACTTCCTCAGTCGATGGGGTCTCTTCAGGAGCCCCCTCTTCTGTTACTTGCTCGGGTTCTTCAACATGGACCGGCTCTTCTGCTGGCGCCTCCTGAGCGGCGCTATCGGCAGCAGGCTCCTCAGATTCAGGTACCGCCCCCCCGGCGTCTTCGTTGGGTGTAGCTTCTTCGACTCCGGCATCAGCGGCCGGGACGTCCTCTGCTGCGGCCTCTGCGGGAGGCTCCTCTGCAACTACTTCCTCGGTCGGCTTTTCATCAGATGGCTCTTGAGCATCTGTCGGTTCGTCCAAGCTTGCTGCTTCCGGAGATGTCTCCGCTGTCACTGGGGGTTCATCGGTAGGAGCTTCAACCGAGTCAGAATTCGTAGCTTCCTCGGGAGATACCTCCTCGCTTGCTGCCTCTCCCGCTGCAGGTTCTGCTGCAGGTCCCGCCGCTTCTGCAGTTTCCTCAGTAGGCACGTCTGTTGTGTCCTCCGCGGTAGGCTCCTCAGCCGGAGGCTGTTCTGTAACGCTCTCTCCGGCAGGGTCTTCCGCGGCAGCAGCGGCTTCCTCAGCAGGTGTCTCGGGAGACTCTTCTTCAGCAGCAGGTGGCTCAGAGGACTCTTCGGCCGGCTTTTCGCCGGAGTCGACTTCCGCTGAGGCCTCATCAGTTGTTTCAGGCTGTGCGGCCTCAGGTGACTCTTCGGTGGCAGCAGCCGGCTCTTCCGCTGCCTCTTCAATTGCATTCGCTGGCTCTGCTTCGGGTTCGACGTCGGCTGTGTCCGCCGCTATATCCTCCGTCGGCTCTGGCTTCCCCTCGTCTGCTGGTGCTTCATCCACAGTTTCTGTAGGGTCGGGATGGGATTGTTCCTCTGAACTTGAACCCTCCTGCCCTTCTGGGGCAGCAGGGGGTTCCGTGGATTCTGGTGCAGGCTCGGGTTGTGCTTCGATCTCATGTTCTTCAGCCTCTTCCTTCGAGTCCGCAGCCGGTTCTTCAGGCGATGCATCGCCATTATCATTCCCGCCAGCACCGTCGGCTTCGGGGCCATCATCGTTGCTAGGGGGCGCAGCTTCGCCCTCCTCTTGACTCTCTGCTGGTGGCTGCTCCGGTGCATTCTCCCCGTCCTTGTCGATATCAACGTCGATCAAGTCGGCCGTTGTTGCTTCCGCTGGCGCTTCATCTTCAAATTTGGCGTCTTCGGCTGCTTGTTTCTCGGCTTCTTCTTTTTCGGCGTCGACATTGACATCTTTTGCAGAAGGATCACATTCTGGGAAGTCATCCTCTATGTGTAAGGTCAGCTGACTTTGGGAACTGATATCAATATTAGGCGTACCATTGCTGGGGGCTTCATTGTTCTCCTCGGAGGGTGTATCATCTACGTTTGCCGGTGCAGCGTCTGCTTCGGCTTGTTCCGGTTCGATGTCTTTTGGCGCATCCTCAACAGGTTGATCACTGGCAGGGCTATCTTCCGGCGGTGGGGTGGACTCGTCCCCTTCTGGGGCGGGACTGTCGCCATCTTCTTGTGTTTCAGTAGTCGTATCGTTGGGGGCCTGCTCAGCCTCTGGTGGTGGAGTTGTTGCTTCGGTGGCACCTGATGAGGGTTAGCACTAGAAAGAAAAGGACGATAACATTCGCTTGAGACGACATGATGATAACAACTGTTTCAGGCCAGAAGGTATAGTATCGAGAGACAGGACAACATACCATCAGACTCGGGAGACGTTGAGCCATCAGCAGGGGCACTATCGGATCCTTCTGTAGGGGTAGTCTCGGCGGCCGGGGCATTATCTGGTTCGACGGGGTTGCTGTTATTGTCCTGATCCTTAGGCGGCGTCAGATGATCCGTAGATGCAGTAGTGACAGGGTAATATGAAAAGCTAAAGGTTTGACGGTCGAAGGTCTGATAGTGACGCTCGAAAGTCTGGTACTCAAACTTGGGAAGTTGTGCATACTGGACCGGGCGTTGCTCCATTTTCTCCGACATCAACCGGTGCCTCCGGGGTAGGATCAAGAGGGGGAATTTGCTCTTTGGAGAGTTGATTGTCGTTTACGGGGAGCCTTTGCTTATTATTATTGTTGTTGTTGCTCTTCTTTTTCTTGTTGTTTCCTTTTTTACCCATGGCATCGGATCAGTGGCGCTTCTTGGTCTGTGATGACCTTCTTGTGGAACGGGAGTGACAAGCGGATATAAATCTATTGAAGGAAAATATGACATATGCCTGTCGAATTCTAGACAAGGCACAGGAGACAGGGGGGAAGGCGAATGAAGAAAACCCAAAAATAGGGGCAACGCAAGAAAAAAGGAACGCAAAGCGAGGGGTGCTGTGTAATTGCTGGGTTAAGCAAACGCTGGGGTATGAGAGGCTGGACGCGCAAAGGGCAGAAAGGGCATAGGCCCGATGGTCCGCCAACAACATTGTGGTTCCTTTTCGAGGACGAAGACGAGGCGACGTATGGTAGTGCATTCGCTATCCAGTGCAATGGGACACTGTCCAGGAATGGCTCGGGCTTGGGGCTGGGGACGTCATGAACGAACTGCCCGACGGCATCTCGTATCATTGGGCCACGTCTCACGGGCCCCATGGCCCTCCCGGACGGACATAGAAAGAGGGTCTTCTTCCGGAAGCATCACTGGGGCAAGGGGATAACCGGCGGAGCACCATCTGCAGCAGAAGCATGCAGTCGCAACTAGCAAGCAGGTGGCGGCGGGGGGTGGATGGGCAACTGTGGTCCAGATAGGATAGCAACACCACAGGGAATTGGGTGCTCCGTAGGATGGGTCGTTAGTGTGGTGGGGATGGTGCCACAGCTCCATCAGAAAGTGCTTTCGTAATTAATTTTTTTTTCTCCATCTGGTGTCAATTCTTTTGGTTTATTTGGCCTTTTGCAGACAAAAGTATTGCAAAGATAGTTCCAAAGTATCGTGGGTAGCCAATGCCCTGCAAGTACTTTGTACGGGGTCGCAAACTCAAGTGCGGGAGAAAAAAAGAAAGCAATGGATAGAGACCTGCGCCTTGAGAATGCAAGGTCAAATGATTGATCTTAGGCCCAATGATTGAACATTCTAATACAGCCAATTATGCCGGCATCCGGGACAATGACAGGCGAAAAAGCCATCGAAAGTGTAAAGGGTGCTGCCCATGGTTACTCCGACCTGTCGAGTGTACCTCATCAACATAGCAGGAGCACCAGTATCATAATCATTCATGCCCAACGGCTACTGCAGCAATAGTAGTAAATTAGACGCATGGTCCGTGAGTAGCGAGACTGGGTCCCTGGCCAGGGAGAGAAAAAAAGACCTAGGGGTGGTTGGGTGTCACTAGGGTGCGATGTTATGGCCATGGTAAGGATTACTGTTGTGACTGTGCACTGTTCGGTGGGTAAAGGCGATCAATCATCGACGACAGCATCACTCCCCATCACCAAAAATGACAGGGGGGTAGGAAAGCTGGTCGTGAGGGGGCGATGAAGATCTCCTGAAACTGGTCATTATTATTTCGTACTTCTGGTACAGATGAAGCATCATCGAAGCAGAAACGAAGCAAACCAGAAGGGTCAATAGGAAAAAAACAAACGCCTGGTGCAATAGCGAGGGAAGGGAAAAGAAGGGAAGAGAGGAGGGAAAGTGAAGCCGGATTTGCAACTCCACCGGACAATTCAGCAGCCGCAGATCACTGGATCGCCCAACCAGGAATAGTGGGATTTCTTTCGATCGGGTTTCAGTTTTGAATCATTTCGAGTGCCTTTCATTAAATTACGATTCAACAAGAGGTCAATTCCTCTCAGGCACCATGAAGAGGGAGGCAAAAATAGTTCATCGTGTCTCCAATCCAGATGATATTTTCCCGATCCACGATGGAGATCTGGCATCCAGAATACAGCATCGAAATTGCTTCCAAATACAACCGACAGATCAATTCCGAGATACAGGCAGGCCCAGATCATGGGCGGTGGACAAGAAAAGAAGCCGGACTCGTCGCATCCACCGATAAGTGAGGCGCATTGCTGTTCTGGCAACCGGTGACTGGCTACCGATGGTGCGCCCCCCCAAACCAGGCCCGTTGAAGGAGGCGTCATTAGTGATTGCACACTATCGGGATGCTAACTAACCCCATTCCTCCGAGACCCTCCATTTTCTCCTTGGCTACCTGCCCATCAGGCAAGCTGCCCAGCTTATTGCAGCTCGCATACATACACATAACTAGTTACATACAGTGTTGTGTTTTGACGGGCTCCCCGCTCGGGTCTATACAAACCCCAAATCCAATGCCTTCTTCTCCCCTCTGGCACAAACACCCTCCACGTCAACCACCACACAACCCCCCCTAATCTATCTATTGCCATCGCAACTGCCTTAACCCATCATCTCAGATACCTAGCCAGATACCCGAGATCTTTTCCTGTGCGTGTCATTGACTTACGTACTTACTAGATCTTTCCATTGCCAGCGAATTCTGTCAGGTTCAGGTCAAGATCGCCGATTATGGCGCAGATCCGACCTAAGGTACGTGTATACGTAGCAGAACGCGCCCAAAGGGATGGTCACACAATGGCAGATGCCAGGTCCGACACAAGAATGACATTCAAACAACAATTTGCCATCGTGGGCCTTTTCTTTTTTCCCTTTTTTTCTTTTTGGGTCCCCGGCAAATCCATTTGCTGACCACCATGTCGATAACTTTACGTTGGTGTCATCCCACGCTGGGACATGCAACGGGCCGGATATGGCTGCCTCCCCGCTGGATTTCACCACCATCCCTGGCCCATAGGCTTGATGTTTAACCCATCCATCTGGTGGTACCGCTTATGCATGTTTCCGCTTCGTCCCGGCGGAGCGAATTGCTGGTCCATTCGATCCGCAAATCCCCCACCCGTGGCTCCGTCAAGGGAATTGCCGTCTAACCCACATGCGTAGTTTGTGCTTGAGCACCTACCAGGTCAGCCTGTGCTGTCAAATCCCTGGCTGCCAATCACCGAGTACGATGTCGGAAGAGGATTACTCGAGGCGTGAGAGCTATCAGAATGAACTACACTCGCCTTGGTCTGCGGGATGTTTGGGTAACCACCGGTGGCAGTGGCATTGACAATGGGATCTATTATGAAACACTGCACAGGCTCAGAATTAACACTACCCCAAGTTCACCCAATCAATTTATGACTCGGCTATTCTATTGACTTCGACCTCCACGCTCTATTGTCATTGATTCAGGCGATGACTGTCGTTCGCCACAGCCTAGCAGGAGGCATCTGGCTTCACTTGGGCTTCATCAAGTCTAAAAATAAACAGTCATGCTTTTGGGTATCTTCAAGCCGTAAACGTCCTCTGGAGAACGTTAGGCCGTCCACACCTGTCATATCGACGCGGACTTGACTCAACATTACCAGGCTTAACCTTCCTTGAGAAAAGAAAACCGGCAAATCTCCCGAGGCAAAAGGCAAAGGAAATGCTATATGCAACCGTCTAGTATGATCATGACAAAACACGACAGTCACCAACAGGGTCTAGACCCAAGATGATATCAGCGTTTGGCACCCAACTCAGCGTGCCAGTGACCGAGACTGGTCATAAAGGACGTCATGTTCTCAGGGCATCCATAGATTTCCTCCATCGAGGCCCGTAGACTTTCATCACAAAGAGGACGGAGCTGCTTGCAAACGCAACCAGTCCAAGGATGGTGAAGAGCCATCCATTGCCAATGGCATCGATGATTGGGGCGGTGACGACTGAGCCTACGCAGGAGAAGATATTTCGCATGAAGTTATTCAGTGCGACACCTGCAGAGGATTTCTTGGGCATGAACTCTGTCAGCATGGTCGTTGCCATGCCGAAAATGAGCATGGATCCAACACCGAAAAAGAAATTGGCAATCATCTAGACCAAGATTGTCAGTAGGGTGCCCTGAAGCGCATGAAGCAGGGGAGATAAGCGTTATCAGGTGTGTGCAACACTCCCTGTCAGACGTCCAGAACATACCGGTGCTAGCCAGAATACGCCTCGGTCTGCGCACCATCCATACCAAATCAGTCCCGCAGGGTAAAGCATGGCGCCAAGCCAGGCATTTTCACGCATCCGGTCTTCAGGACGATAGATCAACTTCCCATGTTCATCGTATCGTTTGGCTTTCTTTGCCTCCCGTTGCATAATGCTATCCATCCAACGGCCTCCGAAGGTGCTAGCAACAACATATCCTAGCGAGTTGGGTATATAAAGTAGGCCAACAATAATAGTGCTGAAGTTATACGGGCTAGCACTGAATGTATGCTCAACGCTGACGTTTAGCACATAAAGAGATCCAAAAGTGATACTTGCGTAGTATACAGTTAGTAGGACAGGAGGATAGCGCAGGTAAAGAATGATCTTCAAAGGATCAAGAAACACCATCTTGAGGACCTTCAACCACCTAGTGGTGAATTGGACAACCTGTCGAGAGGATACTCGGCTCACTTGACGTCTAAGTGCTTCCTCGTGCTCATCCTTCGTCTCCTGTGTCTGAGCTTGCGTGTTTGCCAGTGTTTCTGGGAGGGCGAGAAAGATGAAAACGACAGTGAGCCCTCCATAAGCGGCCAAAAACCAGAGTGTGCTTCGCCATCCCCAGCGTTCAGCTAAAGCACCTCCCACAATCGGAGCTATCAGAGGCCCACATAGCGGACCGAGATAGAAGATGTTCATAGCACGCCCCCTTTCCTGGGGGTCCCAAAGATCCGCAATGGTTCCTGCACCGACGGCCTGGACCGATGCAGATGCACCGCCACTTAACATTCGCAGTACAATGAGCATAGCTATAGAACTGGAAATAGCACAGAGAGAGTTGAAAACGACGAAGAGGCTGAAAGAAACGAGGTATATCGTTCGTCGTCCCAGTCTTTCGCTAAAAGACGACCACCACAGTGGGAATATAGACATACTAAGCATGTACAGAGAGATCGACAAATTTGTAATAGTGGTTGAGGTTCCCAGTTCCTTTGATACTTGGGAGAGGGAGGCTAGCTTTCACATAAGAACACGGACATAACGAGCCACAACTGGACGACATGGGCAACTTACGAAAGAAGATTGAGCTACCCATTGGAGCTGCAGCTCCTGCCACTGCTACCACGAACGTAATGAACCATTTTGTCTTCCGCGGATAGACCTTGGGGTTCTCAACTTCAGCTAGCAACGTGAGCTGACCAAAAAGTCCCCTTCGTTTCAATCTCGGTACTACTACCGGGCCCTCTTGCTCTTCATCTGCAAAGGTAGTGCGGACATGTGATTCCTCGTCTTTGCCTTCTATCACGGGAGAGTCGTCGGACCCTTGAGATATGGAGTCAGGATCGCGTTTCTCGTCGGTCATCTCGTCATTAGATCGTATTGCTTCAGGGTGGGTATGGCCAGCTGGGGAAGTCTCCACCAAATCGGCATTAAGGATGCCGTTCGCTGCTGTCGCCATCTTCCTTTCCGTGCAGCTTTCCCATACGAGAAGCCAAACCACAAAGCAGCACCGGAGGGCTCGTCTCAGAAGGGACACACCAATAGGTCGGTACAGACTAGAGTATCATGCATGTAATATGAAAATAGCATGCGCTAAGTGGCCTTGCCGGCGGGGCAGTGACAAACTGTTATGACGAAGTATAAGAGATGAGTATCATCATAGACTGTCAATAAGTCGTAAGTATAGAAGTCAATAGTGGTGAGAGAGATAGAGAGAGTGGAAGACGAGCTGGGTTCGGTGTAGATAAGATAGTTGGAGAATAAAGTTGGAGTAAGAAAGAGAGGAGAAAGACTGGATTGCGTCTTTGCTCGTGAGTTTAGTGAGTATCAGCCGGGGTCGGTTCCTGCTAATCGGGCAGGAAACTGTATGTGCCTTCCCCACTTGCTTCTGGTTGCGCCTGCCATTGGATCTCAGTCCTTCAACTTTCTTGATCGATAGATGTTCGCTTACAAAGGAAGTAGATCCTGCAGTGCAGGCTAATTTTCCCGGTTTCCTTATCTCTTCACTACAAGTTTTTCCACAGTACAGATGTATCTCCAGTTCAGATGCAAAATCCCGAGACTACAAAGAATCTCATCTAGCTGAAACTGACCAGCAACATGTAGCACACCGCTACATATGCAGCACGCCAGTATGCAAGCCGCAGTCAAAATATCTGACATGGTGTAGTTTACTCCATAATCGCTTATCAGGTATTCCGTCAGTGTGCTAAGCCCATGAATCAAGCAGCATCTAACCCTCCCTCCATACTATAGGAGGCAAAGCCAAATTCAAGGCTGGCCAGTCAGAAATCAGCCAACTTGTGCCGCTTCATCCGATGGCGGTCATTTCCGCCCCTGATTTGGCACTAATTGGTGCTTTGCCGAGGTCAAGCCTCGCTAGAAATTAGAATAGCCGGACGTTGTTCATGTCCCGCTCGGTGGTGGGGACACAGCAAGAAGAACAGGAAGGGAGACTCTATAAACCTCCGAATGCACATGGTACACAATATCACGGGTGCTCAGCCTCTGAGGCTCAAGAGCATGACCCTAACTAAATGATAACTAAGATCGAATCTGTGACCGAGCAAAATTGTCCTAGGTAATGACTCTTGAGACTCCGCTGTTTGGCATTGATCGCCATGTCGGGAAGAGAAGCACCCGTGACAGCACTCGAGCACATTGCCTTTGGGATGTTCTCTCTTGCATTCAGCTAACTATCTCAACTGTTCTCCTCGGCTTCTTTTTGCTTTGACTATTGCTTCATGAACCGTCTTTTCTGATGACAAATTGAACTAGTCAAATGGTATTACTGCTTATGAGAATTGAGATAAAGCCCCAGCTGCAATGACTTCACTCGAGCAGCTCGATCAGTACAATAAACGTAGCTATCCATCATACTGATACTCCTGCAGTGTTCAACTCTATCTCTAAGCAGCAGCTATGGACCAAATCCTCAATCCATCCAGCCCAGTGGATACCCTTCAGTACGACCCGCCGGCTCACTCACTTGCCCCACGTCCGAGCCAAAGCCAGAGCCAAACCTCATAGACAGTTCCAGAATACCAACCCAACCAGGATGACAACATAGCTCACCTATCTACTTACCTTGTACATCCAAAGTATTGCCCAATACCTACACTACCTACATACCTACTAAGTAACCAGCTCCCCAAAACCATCATTACGACAATATGACCGACCAACCCACCCGAACAGCAGCCCAGCAATCCGTCCACAACACACTCGCCAAATACCCCGGCGAGAAATACGTCGACGGCTGGGCCGAGATCTGGAACACGACCACCACTCCTCCCTGGGACAAAGGCGCCCCTAATCCAGCACTAGAAGACACCCTGACGCAGCGACGCAGCACTATCGGGAATGCCATCGCCACGGACGCCGAGGGGAACAAGTATCGGAAGAAAGCGCTAGTTCCGGGATGTGGGAGAGGTGTGGATGTGCTTCTGTTGGCGAGTTTCGGGTATGATGCGTATGGATTGGAGTATAGTGCTGCGGCGGTTGAGGCGTGTAGGCGGGGGGAGATGGAGAGTACTACTAGTGATGCTGATAAGTATCCCGTTCGGGATGAGAAGGTTGGTAGGGGAAAGGTGGTTTTTGTGCAGGGGGATTTCTTCAAGAATGATTGGTTGGAGGAGTTGGGGTTGGGGTTGAATTGCTTCGATTTGATTTATGATTATACGGTGAGTCATGATGGACGTCGTTGGAAGAGGGAGAGAAGGTCTACGGTGTGTTTCTAGATGGACACGATTTACTGATTTCGAGTGCAGTTCTTTTGCGCGCTGAGCCCGTCCATGCGACCTGACTGGGCGCTTCGCCATACTCAACTATTAGCTCCTTCGCCACATGGGAACTTGATCTGCTTGGAGTACCCCAGGCACAAGGACCCGTCGCTTCCGGGCCCTCCGTTTGGTCTCTCCTCCGAGGCTTACATGGAGCATCTCAGCCACCCGGGAGAGCAGGTCTCTTATGATGCCCAGGGTCGATGCAGAAGCGACCCCCTCCGTGAGCCAAGCGAGCGAGGACTGGAACGGGTGGCTTATTGGCAGCCCGCCCGGACGCATGAGGTGGGCATGGATGCCAACGGGGAGGTTCAAGATCGAGTATCCATCTGGCGCCGGCGGTAAGGCCATATCCGCGGTAGATAGATGAAGTATCGCCGGGATGGGTGGGAGTCACTGCCTTTGATTGGTCAATAGCCTAATCTTTGATTGACGTTTTTGCTTTATACGCTTCTCTATGTATGCTTGGAGAGTGCGTTGTAATGCTCCCCGAGTCCGTATGTGTGTCTGTAGTAAGCCAACCAGATGACCCGCTTGCTTCCTTCTTCGTCGCTGGGTTCATCGACATCGCCTGGTTCGATCTTCTCTATCCTCCCATCGCCCTGGATGACATTGATCTCCACGCCATATGCCCTAGCGATCGCTTGTAATTCAAGTTGTCCGCCCCACTCGGCTGTCAGCTTGACTTTCCTGGTATATTGATCCAAAGGCTCCTCCATGAATGGCGCAAAGTCGTCTTGGTGGTCGCTGATGAAGTCCGCCGCGACAGCTCTAACCGCCCGATACCCGTCATGTTTGGGCGACGCCACGGTATCAATGCGGGACTGAGTCGGAGGCTGGAGGATCATCCTCTTCGGATCCGGTTTCAAACCAATGCCTTGCTCATCCAATTGGCATGCAATGGCAGAGAACAAACAGTGTCCATCCGGGTTGATGTCAATCTCCTTCAACTGTAAGCGCTTGAACACGCCCTCCATGACCTCTTTCTCATTTCCACGATGATCTGTTTGGTTTGCGGCCTCCTCTGCAGCAATTGCCGACTGCGCTGCTTGTTCCGCTGCACGACGCGCCAAACGGGCCTTTTGGCGATTGGGCTTCTTCGGACGGGGACCTGAGGGCTGCGGGGTAGCGGAAGGAGAGCTTTGAGGCGACGACGCCGTTGTCTCTGAGGGGGAATCTGTATTCTGCTGATCTGGGGAGCCACCTGCCTCATCAGCGTTTCGGTCGCCTTCGCTGGATTCGTTCAAACTGAGGTCTTCGATGCCATCGACAGGTTGCTCCGGTTCGCCGTTTAGTTGCGCGATCTCGGCTTGTTGCCGTTCGGAGAGCTCTCTCTGGAGCCTCTCGCAATCATCGTTAACTCCTTTGCGAGTCTTCTTCGTGGCGGACTTTTTCTTCTGCGTGATCCGAGCCTGGAGATCCTTTTGTTCCTTGCGGTGTTTAGCTTGTAGCTCTTCCATCCTGGGGACTGTGGGATGTCCTGTTCCAACTGAAACTCTATGACTCTAGAAAATATCGAGGTTTAAGATAGCGAATAAAACAAAGTTATGCTATGCAGGAAAGTAAACAAGGGTATCGTGACAAAGTAGGAAGTTCAATGCTGGACATGCACTTGGGTGGGATGAAGCTCAGCCCCGCAAAAGCCTTTCGTGACTTTTTCTGGATCACCCGATCGGTCTTCTGGTGTTGACACCTGAGGCATAAAATATCTGGTCCCAGTAGTACTCTTCGGCTACACTGAACGAGGGAGATAAGATATCCGGCAATAATCAAAGTTGTATCATGTGTCTCCACCAGCTTCAGGATCAGCGTACACTGTACTGATCGAAGTCTTGCTACCCATTGCCACTGACATGTCATGCAAGCAACTACAAATCACTCCGAAGCATTGCATCATTGTTCTTCCGTTCCGCCTAGCCTCGGTATGTTTTGTTACACAGTGAGTGATCCCCGGTTGTTCGGGTATCCCCATTATCCCCGGGCGGATCCCCAGGCGGTAAGATGTATCTATAAGGGGTGGATCGTCTCTGTCCAGACCTCACACGTGCGGCTGACTGACTTTCTTGCGATCGGTCATTCCATTTTTCATTGACTCCTTTTATCTTCTCTAGTTTTGACTACGATTTGTTATCCAACCATCACCATGGACGTTCAGCAGTTGTTCGACGTTAAGGTGCGTACCGCGGAGATGCAGAGTAGAGGACTCGGCCTGTAGAGCTGAGCTCAAGTTCTAATCATATGCTTAGGGCAAAGTCGTGCTGGTCACTGGCGGCGCCAAAGGGATTGGTCGGATGATCTCAGAAGGCTTCGTCAAGAATGGCGCCACTGTCTATATCTCGTCGCGAGATGCCAAGTCTTGCGATAAAGCTGTAAATGAGCTCAATGCACTTGGCACGGGCAAGGCGTATGCTATCCCTGCCAACTTCTATCAAGAGGAGGATATCAAGAGATTGGCTGAAGAGCTTGCTAAGCGCGAAAGCAGTAAGTCCAGCACTAGACTGCTGCTCCTTAGAGGAGGGTGAGCGCAAGGTGCTCAAGCTTAACACATTCCCTAGAGCTGCATGTCCTTGTCAACAACTCTGGATCCAACTGGGGTGCTCCGTACGATGAATACCCTTCGTCTGCTTGGACACGAGTTCTCACCCTCAACCTTCATCGGGTATTCGACCTCACCAAGCTTCTCACCCCTCTACTGGAAAATGCCGGCTCATCTGGCAACCCGGCTCGCATTATCAACATCGGCAGTGTCGATGGCATAAGGGTTCCGGCTCTGGAAACCTTTGCCTACAGTGCTAGTAAAGCTGGATTGCATCATTTGAGCCGTGTTTTGGCTCACCACCTTGGAAAACGGAATATCACGTATGTGTAACTCCCATATGGTCGCTTATACACGGCGCTTGGGCTGACCCGGCACTACCCGCAGATCAAACACCCTGGCCTGTGGCCCCTTCGAAAGCAAGATGATGGCTGCCACATTGGAAGCACATCGGGAGACAATCGAGGGAAGTATTCCTTTGGGTCGTATTGGCACCCCCGAGGATGTTGCAGGCGCGTGCTTGTTCTTGAGCAGCCGCGCCGGCTCGTATGTGAATGGAGCCACAATCACTCTGGATGGCGGTAGCGTAGTCTCAGCGAAGCTCTGAACTGTAAGCCATCAGCAAGATGTAATGCTTATTCGGGTTAATGGAAATATACGTGTGCAATGCAGTTTTGATCTAAGCCTACATACAGAAGGTCTAACCTAAGTAAATGATGGTTCCGTTTAAACTTTTGGATCCGAGGTTGACCTGGCAGTCCGTGCCCAAGTCATGCACATTATAATGTTCAAACTCAGTTCAAGCCACCCATCTTGTTTCCCCTACTGCGAAGAAGGCAATACGACTGGAGGCTGAAGACCGAGCTTGACATCATTCCAGGGTAGGCATATGACAAAGAAGGGTGTCATGCTGAGCGGATAACTCTCATCATTGGAAGGAACATGGCTGAAGGGGTTCACTTCCTCAACAAACCTTCCACTAGTATTGCAAATGGTTGGCGTTTGCCTACCTTGCCTTCGGACAATCTTAATATCCTCTACTGCAGTTCTTCACTTCAGTGGGTGCACCTCGAAAAAGCAACCTGCAGTTCTGTATCTTTCACGCCGAAGGTTGCTGCGGCGATCTTCACACGCCGTCAGCCACCGTTTCTAGTGCGAACTAGAACCGTTGGCTCAGATAATTCCCTCCTCTATTGCAAAGGTGCATCTATACAACATTCATCTAAGCTCTGCTGACCGATCGCGTGGGGTTGCGATTTTCTGGAAGGGTATTGGTCCGGACAAATCGCTCATCATACCAGCGCGGGGCTCTATTGGCACAGAATAAAGATCTCACAACGGGCTCTCCCAAGATCCTAGTCCCGGTAAAGAGTCAGAGATTGCTGCTGGATCTGGGTAAACTAATCTTCTCTAGGTTCGTCGCTTCAATCATTGCGGCTCGAGATTCGTGATTGGCCTGTTCCCCAACGCGCCGGAATCATTCTGTCTCCGATCTATGAATATACCTGCTGCAGCGCAGTATGTGGAAGCTGCAGGCTAATTTTATCACTCTACATTGTGCGTTGCCTATCATTACGATTCTGGTGGCACAAACAGCTCATGTACTGGAACAGATGCATATATCCTTTTTCTGGGTCTTTTGGGATTGGTTGTCCTCTACCCTTATGGCAATCTCCGTGCCATCGATTCTTACTTCTTCGGTGTAAGCTCTTCGACCGAGTCAGGGCTGAACACGTTAGTCGATCAATCATTTACTCGTACTATCTACTTCCGGCTCATAGGAGGAAAGACTGACGTGGATATTATTCTCCCAGTGTCGATGTGAAGGACTTAAAGCTTTATCAGCAGCTCTTCATCTACTTTGTCCCCATCGTTTCGAACTTCGGGTTTATAAATATTCTGGTGGTGGTTGTCCGTTTGCTATGGTTTGAGAAACGGCTCAAAGAGATCGGTAGGTATCTTCACGTGCTAGGATGCGAGATGCTCGAACTTTCGCTGATACCATCTACTTCAACAGCACCCGGTGTTCTTGATCCAAAAAGCAATCCATCGAACTATAATACTGCTCGCTATGACCCTGAAGCGCATCCTAGGGCGCTTAATGAGCCTACTACATCAGAAAGCGGACCAACTGACTCAACAGAGAAGGGGGTCGATGATGGCCAGCGCATCGTCGGCTCGAAACTCGGGCGTGTGGTATCAGAAGGGTTAGAACGTGACCCAGCACTTTCATTCCCATGGAGCCTACTATTAATCATGACCAAGGCCCAGAAACCCTGGTAACCTGCGACCTGGAAACGACACCTGGGATACACACACTGTTGGTATATCGCGGAGTATCTCCTTTGCGGATACTAACAAGGCGCTATACATCCCTTCACCGCAAGAGCGCGACAGAGGTACATTAATTTCATAGCCCATAACGGCCGGGCAAACGCTTATAGGCAATAGGGGTGCCGATAGCAGAAGTCCAACGGGGGCCGGCTGAGGATGGTGAGTCTGACAACAAGTTCTGTCGCAACTGAATCGATCTGACACCACTCAGTCATCGAGGAGGACGATGAGGACGCTGAAACAAGGCGGAGAAACTCTGAAAATACGGATGAGCTCTCTGAGAATGGTAGAAACGCCACCGGGGGCTTACCATTCGAGCGGGTAGCATCTTCTCTGTTCGTGATCGGAAAACAACCTAGTAGAGGTCGAGAGCCATCTCTTCGGCCAGCCATATCTCTCTCCAAAGACGCCAACCTCCCGGAGCTTTCCGTACAGGCGACACTTGGAAGAAACTCGCAATTCCACAATCTGACTGCTGCAGATCGAGAGCGATTGGGCGGTATTGAGTACCGGAGCTTAAGGCTACTCCTCAAGATTGTGATCGGTGCGTATAAACAGCTTCACCGTCCCCTTGTCTGTGACCAGAAAGCTCATCTGTCATTGAAGGTTATTTTGTTGGGCTTCATGTGTTTGGTGTGGTGTGCCTTGTCCCTTGGATTTTGCATGCGAATCGTAAATATAGGGACTACCTCGACGAATGCGGTCAAAATGAAGTCTGGTGGTAAGTCCTGGCAAAGATAGGCCTTACAGTTTAGAGTACATTCTGATATCTATAGGGCGATCTATTCGGCTCAGACGATGACCAGCAATCTGGGACTCACTCTTACTCCGAATTCCATGATATCATTTAATGATGCCGTGTTCCCTATGCTAATTATGAGTTTTCTCGCTTATGCTGGGAACACTCTATATCCTTGCTGCCTCCGTCTCGTCATCTGGACTATGTCCAAATGTATCCCTGAAAGATCTTCTCTTAAGGAGCCTCTCGAGTTCCTGCTGAAGTACCCTCGTCGATGCTACTTGTTCCTCTTCCGCAGCAAACCAACGTGGATTCTTTTCGGGATTATTTTTGTGTTGAATTTTGTCGATGTCCTCTTGATCCTGATTCTTGATCTCAACAATCCTGCGGTTAATGAACTGGCCCCCGGACCTCGTGTGGCGGCAGCTATTTTTCAGTCAGCATCTTCACGGCACACAGGGACAGCATCGTTCAATCTTGCCGATGTGAACCCGGCAGTTCAATTCAGCCTGCTTGTCATGATGTACATTTCGGTGTTCCCTATCGCCATCAGTGTACGAGCCTCCAACATTTATGAAGAAAGATCAATCGGAGTCTTCTCGTCGGAAACTGATATGGACGAGAGTGACGGCAAGAGATACGTTCTAATGCACATGCGAAACCAACTCAGCTTCGACTTGTGGTACATATTCCTTGGAATCATGTGCATCTGCATCGCAGAGTCGGGGGAAATAATGGACCCCACGAAGCCGGTTTGTGGCCCTCCTTTGCCGTGGGGAGCATCGCTCTGACCTGGACAACAGGCATTCTCCGTGTTCGCGATATTTTTCGAAGTCGTCTCAGCCTAGTGAGTATAGCCACGCCATGGTTACTGCGAGTAGATGTACCTGACGCATGCATAGCGGAAACGTCGGCCTGAGTCTAGGATACCCGACCGCCTCCACCTCATTCAGCGCTCAGTTCGGTATCTTCAGCAAGATAGTCATCTGTGCCATGATGATTCGTGGACGACACCGTGGACTGCCATATCAGCTCGACCGCGCGATCCTCATCCCCAACAACCGACTCGTGGAGGATGACAAAGTTGAAACTCGACCAAGTATTTCCCTGCCACGCAGCCGCAGTATGGATCCGACGGACAGCAGATACATGAAGATGAAGAAATCCCATACCAGATAGCAGGGGAAACTTTGTCTTTGGGTTTGGGCGACTCTCTTCAGGCTTTCTTGCTTTGCTGGGGGGAATTGAAAGGTTAATGAGTCTTGGAGTGTACAGGTTGTCCCACATCGAAGAAGATCTAGAATGTACATAGACTACCGAAAGATCATCCCACTATCATTATTGCTGCGGACTCCCTTACTAGAGATATATCTATCGAGTGCCACGTCAAAAGCTCGACCAACAGATGCCGCGGAGACCCACAGACCTCCTTCATTTTTGCTTTATTGGTTGGGTCCTCGTGACCACTCGTTATCTGGTAGGATTTGCTTTTTCCGGATTACTCCTTTTTCTTCAGTTTTCATTCCATTTCTTTTTTTTTACTGAATTGTGCAACAACTTATCTCCCAGGTCCATTCAGTGCAGCAGAATCAGGTCGGAGGCAGCCGGGGAATACCGAAGGGGGGAATTAGTGAGTGGAGCGGCGACATCATCGGGCCCGTGGCGTCATAGTCTCCAAGGGAACTTCATTCTCTACAATCGATGGGATGCCCGTTGGGTGCTGCCGCTCAATCCGGGCAAGAATAACAATTATAACCATAATAGAATAATAATAAAAATCCCCCCTGTTAGCGAGGAGTACAAATTGTACAGCCTGAGACCTCAAGTAACTGCTTGTCCTTTTTCTTTTTTCTCTCTTGCTTCTCATCTCAACCAGTACATCTTAAGAGTTACACACCGCCGGATTGCACACAAACAAAAACCTTCAAAGGAACCAAACCGAAAGGCGGGTGTTGTGACGTACCCCCCCAAATTGCACGGGAGCTGAACCGCCCGCTGGTGGCCAATCCATCATACAACAAAAATCTCTCCTTTGTCGTGTGCTGCATTGTCCCAATCTTCTTACCTAGAACCCTACTGTTTGTCCTACCATCCCCTCAGCTTCAGCGAAATTGTCTTCGGTACGAAGAACATAACTACTTTTTCCTTGGGTACCGTCTCGAGTCCAAGAAGAGTACTACAGCGCCACGAACCGGCCTAGCGTCTTCAATAATTGGCGTCGCAGTGCCACCCCTTAACCCAACAATCATAATTCATCCACCACCCCTGCTCGGATCCCCCGTTTTCGCTCTAGCCTTTCGTTTGCCGGGCCTGTCATCGAACGTCTCTTCTATCTACCATCCCACAATCTCCCGACGATGAGCTCGCCAAGTGCACAGCATCGACGCAACACGTCTCTCGATCCTTTCTCCGATCCCGATGTCTACTATGGCGATGAGGATAACATTGCTCGCATGAGAGACCGTAAGCGGGCATTCTCTTCGGTACGTCCGGCTTTCCCTCGCTTCCCTAAGATAAGCTGAGAATCAGCCATGCTGACCCAACGCCTGTTAACAGACTCTCAAATCTTTCAATCGGGATGATATTCAGGAATTTCTCGGAAGCGGGTTCCCCGCCAGAAGAGCGAGTCATGGTACGTATAAGAAAGTGGAAGGATCAATTCCCGGACTTATCTTGAGAGTTGTGGGCTGACCGTGGGGTATACAGATGAGACGCCGGCTGTTCCCCGCAAGTTCCTCATTGACGTTGACACAACGCTCCACGATCTGTTGGAGCGGGAAGACACAGATCGGAACATGCAGATAACGATAGAAGATGTGGGCCCCAAGGTATGTGTGGTCGGATGTCTGGAAATTAAGGCCTCTTCGACTCACTAATGCACCGTCTTGCAGGTATTCTCCGTGGGAACCGCTGCATCTTCGGGATATAATCGATTTGACTTGCGAGGAACATACATGCTTTCCAACCTCCTCCAGGAGCTCACAATTGCTCAGGACTACGGTCGGAAGCATATCGTTCTTGATGAAGCCCGTCTCAGTGAGAACCCGGTCGCCCGGCTTTCTCGGCTCATCAAGAATTCGTTTTGGAACGCCCTGACGCGGCGTATCGATGGACATAACATTGCTGAAGCTGGTCGCGACCCCAAGGACTGGACAGACGACCCACGACCTCGTGTCTATGTCCCTCCGGGCGCCCCGGAGCAGTTTGAGTACTACAAGGGGATTGCGGAAACGTATCCCGAGCTGCGCCTGGATGTGCAGCTGTTGGACGCCAATATCACTCCGGAGTATACCAGGAAGCTGAATGACAAGCCTGGTCTTTTAGCTTTGGCCATGGAAAAGAAACATGACGAAGCCACGGGGAAGACCGAGTATAGCGGAGTTCCTTTCGTGGTCCCGGGAGGAAGATTCAACGAGCTATATAACTGGGATAGCTATATGATGTCTTTGGGGCTGCTGGTCAGCAATAGAGTCGACCTGGCTAAAGGCATGGTGATCAACTTCTGTTTCTGCATCAAGCACTACGGGAAGATCTTGAACGCGAACCGTTCGTACTACCTCATGCGTTCCCAGCCTCCTTTCTTGACCGACATGGCTTTGCGTGTCTATGAGCGGATCAAGAACGAGCCTGACGCTATGGAATTCCTTCGCAATGCGACGCTTGCCGCAATCAAGGAGTACTACAGCGTTTGGACGGCCGAGCCGCGATATGACCCGGTTTCTGGTCTCTCCAGATATCGCCCCGAAGGTGAAGGAGTGCCTCCGGAGACGGAGCCAACTCATTTCCTTCATATTTTGACTCCTTATGCCGAGAAGCACGGCATGACCTTTGAACAATTCGTTGAAGCCTACAACGAAAAGAAGATCCTGGAGCCAGAGCTCGACGAGTACTTCCTGCACGACAGGGCCGTGCGAGAGTCGGGACATGACACAAGCTACCGTTTGGAGAGGGTCTGTGCCAACCTGGCCACCGTCGATCTGAACTCACTATTGTACAAGTACGAGGTGGATATTGCACGTGTCATCCGTACCTACTTCAAGGACAAACTCGAGATCCCACAGGAGTTCCGTACAGCGTCGACTCAGGATATTCAATTCGAGTCATCTTCGGTCTGGGATCGTCGGGCGCGGAGAAGAAAGATGCGCATGGACACTTACCTCTGGGACGAAGAGAAGGGCATGTATTTCGACTACGATACTGTCAAGCAGGAGCGCACCTCCTATGAGAGTGCCACCACCTACTGGGCGATGTGGGCTGGCCTCGCGACCCCCCATCAAGCATCGCAGTTGGTGCAGGCCCTCAAGCGGTTCGAGGCCTACGGAGGCCTGGTCTCGGGAACCGAAGAATCTCGGGGTGCTGTTGGCTTGGATCGGCCCAACCGGCAATGGGATTACCCGTACGGATGGGCACCCCAGCAGATGCTGGCATGGACGGGCTTGATGCGTTATGGCTACCAAGAGGAAGCCGAGCGCCTGGCCTACAAGTGGCTGTACATGATCACCAAGGCCTTTGTTGATTTCAACGGTGTAGTCGTCGAAAAGTACGACGTCACCCGGCCTATTGACCCACACCGGGTGGATGCCGAGTACGGCAATCAAGGTGTGGATTTCAAGGGAGCTCCCCGCGAAGGGTAAGCGTTGTTCCCTCCCGATGAATAATCATGATGTTGAATGTAGTTAATACTAACCCGGTTAACTTTCTAGGTTCGGATGGGTCAATGCCAGCTACGTGTACGGACTGGAGATTCTCAATGCCCACCAGCGACGCGCCCTGGGAGCCATCACGCCGTATGAGACGTACAACAAGGCGGTGGCTGTCCAGGATTACTAAGAAAGAAATACGAGAGGACAAAGAAAGGAGAGAGAGCATGATTGCATTTAGCGCGGCTATTTGTTTTCGCCCGTCGTGGCACTATTCGACTTTCTGCACAAAAAGGAAAAAGGGTTATGCGGGCACAGTTTCTATAGCTTTAGAATCGGTTGGACGAGGGGACATCTTGGCTTTTGGTTATAGAGGTTGCATTGCCTGCTGTGATTGATTGATTGACTGATTGTTGATTCTGCGCAGACACAGAGAAAGAGAGAGAGACGGGAACTTGTTATGATTCCGAGGTGGACATCTTCAGAGTAGAAGTGACGAATCTTCTTTGTGGCGTTTTGTCTCTTTTGATTGGGTGATTGTTGTTTCTGATGTTCTTCTCTGTTCGGGTCTACGTTTATAGCGATAAGGCCCCACGATCAAATGATTAAGTAGTAACGAGAAATAGTTAGTAGTTAATGAATACTTCCGGATCTGGATGAATGAGGGTTTATCCTTTTACCCCGTAAGCAGCAATTGGAGATGATCCCAGAGGAGAGAGAGTCTTGAGTCTGACTCAGAAGTCATGACCTCAAAAAGGCCCCGCGGAATACAACTGTCAGATGAATCAATGGATGGATGATCTCTCACAGACCAATTCACATGTGAATCACAATCACATTTTTACTCCCCTACATCCTACATTTTACATTCTACCTATTTCTTTTTCCCCGGACAAACATCCCAACCCAATTTACCGATTTCACCAAGCTAAGGAGTAATAATAAGTAGAGACACGTCCACGCAGCCCCGAAACCCCCAAATCAGCCCAGCACAGCTGAAAGGGCCATGGCATGCATCAGCCCCCAGAATCTCCGAAATACCACGTCCACACACACACCCACCCCAGTAACTCAGTCATAAGTACTACGGAGTACATTTGTATAGATCTACATAATTGACAAGAACTACTCATCTCCGAACCCAACAACACCCACGCACACACCACCCCCCCTCCATCTCCCAAGTAGATCTGTTCGGTCAACGTCCGAAAAATAAAACATCCACAAATAAACAAAATCCTAAACAAATGACATATACGGTAGATACTACGAAAATAATCAATATTGCCGGAATACCATCTCCTTGATTTCCCGACCTTGCGTGGCCTACGAAGAAGACTATACGGAAGCCACAGCTTCGAAGATGATCTGAATCGGCTATGAAGGGGCCAGCTGATTGGATAGAACGGGATGCCGAGGCTGTATGACTCCCGTGTTTGTATTCGCTGTATTGATGCCTGAGGGGGATGGTTACGGGGGGTTGGTGTGGGGTATTTTGGTGTGGTGGCCTATAAGATTGTCTGGGGGAAGGGGGTTGGATCGGGGATGGGGTGGTATGGTATTGTAAATGGGTAGAGTCGGAGGTGACTCGGAGTTGGAGTTGGAGCTAGGCAGGCACATGCTAAGATGCCTGGTAAGTAAGTATTAACGTCATTGTTATAGTTATTCAGTGTGTTTCATGGGGTAGGTAGGTAGTAGCTAGATACTTGTGGATTCTTAATAAGTTGGTATAGAGTTAAGATAGTAGTAGTGAGAGATGTGATGAGAGTAACTTCATTTTTATTTTCTGTAAATCAATCTTACTGTAGCAGTAATTAGGAGGTAGAATAATTGAACATCGAATGAGTCTTCCAAAGTGGCGAGCGACCTGTTTTCGGCTTGGTCCCTTTAGACCGAGGATCTTCGTCAGGTCTCGATCCTCTCTTCCGAACCAGCAACCACTGTCCACGCCTCAGCCTAACTAACTGGCTTGTGAAACCCTGGGAGCCATAACTGGTTCAACCTAATTGTTTCGAGTGTAAAACCACCCCCGGTTTTTTGACCAAAGAAAAGTAGTAGATTCTCCGGGGCAGCTGGCTGGCTGGCTCTCCCCCCTTTGGTCCTTGCCCTTTCTTCCTTCTTGTCCCGCTGAACCGAACGTTTACCGACCAACCTTGTGCTGCGCTGAGCCAAGTCCCAATGAACTTGTGACGCATCGAAGATAATGGCGCATGCTTTAAGTAGCTGGGTGTTTTCCTCTTTGGCTTGTGATTCTTTTTTTTTTTTGGAAGATTGACTCTATTTGATTATCCTTTTCCTTCCTCTTCTCCTCTCCTCTCCTCTTTCTGCCTTTTCTCTTTCCGTTGTATAGGAACATCGTTGGATACATTGTATTATATTATATCCATTTGCAAAATTTAGAAGCTTTGCTTATACTCCCTCGTCTACACTATATACATCATGGCTTCCTTTGAAGACGAAGACCGGAAGTATCTGGAGGATGTCCAGGCCGTGCAGAAGTGGTGGCAGGACTCCAGATGGAGACACACCAAGCGGCCCTTTACTGCTGAGCAGATCGTGGCTAAGCGCGGCACCCTGAAGATCGATTACCCTTCCAATGCGATGAGCAAGAAGCTGTGGAAGATCTTGGAGAGCAATTTCGAGGTTCGTATCCTCCACCCATTCGGCAGCTAGGCAATCATGAACTTACCTCCCTCTCTCTCTCTTTCCATAGAACAAAGTAGCCAGCTTCACCTATGGCTGTCTTGAGCCCACAATGCTTACCCAGATGGCCAAATACCTCGATACCGTCTACGTCTCTGGCTGGCAGAGCTCCTCCACCGCCTCGTCCACCGACGAACCCTCTCCCGATCTTGCTGACTACCCCATGGTAGGTCTCAAAAGGATGTTATTGGCTGAGGGATCACTGCTAAGACTCGAGTTAGAATACTGTCCCCAACAAGGTCAATCAGCTGTTCCTGGCTCAGCTGTTCCATGACCGGAAACAGCGCGAGGAACGCATTACCACTCCCAAGGAGCAGCGTGGCAAGGTGGCAAATGTTGACTACCTGCGCCCCATCATTGCGGATGCGGATACCGGACATGGTGGCTTGACGGCCGTGATGAAGCTGACCAAGCTGTTTGTTGAGCGTGGTGCTGCTGGTATTCACATTGAAGACCAGGCCCCGGGTACTAAGAAGTGTGGTCACATGGCCGGCAAGGTGCTGGTGCCCATCAGCGAACACATCAACCGTCTGGTGGCTATCCGTGCGCAGGCGGATATCATGGGTATGTAGTATCCTGCTATGCTCGATACGAATAGTATCAACTGACTTGATTCAGGCACCGACCTGCTTGCCATTGCTCGAACCGACTCCGAAGCCGCCACCCTCATTACCTCCACGATTGATTACCGTGACCATGCCTTCGTCGTGGGCTCGACGAACCCCAACCTCCAGCCCCTCAACGACCTCATGGTGGCTGCGGAGCAGGCTGGCAAGAACGGAAACGAGCTGCAGGCCATTGAAGATCAGTGGGTTGCTCAGGCCGGCCTGAAGCTGTTCAGCGATGCTGTCATCGACACCATCAACAAGGGTTCTGGCAACAAGCAGGCCCTCATCGATGAGTACCTGAAGAAGGCCAAGGGGAAGAGCAACCGCGAAGCCCGGGCTATCGCCAAGGAGATCACCGGAGTCGACATCTACTGGGACTGGGACGCCCCTCGCACCCGGGAGGGCTTCTACCGGTACCAGGGCGGTACCCAGTGTGCGGTGAACCGCGCCATTGCCTATGGACCTTTCGCGGACCTCATCTGGATGGAGAGCAAGCTGCCCGACTATGCTCAGGCGAAGGAGTTTGCCGACGGCGTTCACGCTGTGTGGCCAGAGCAGAAGTAAGTGCTGTCTGAATTTGCATTGGTGTGGACTTTTGACACTAACCCGCCATTTCTAGGCTGGCATACAACCTGTCGCCCTCGTTCAACTGGAAGAAGGCGATGCCGCGCGATGAGCAGGAGACCTACATCAAGCGCCTGGGAGCCCTGGGATACTGCTGGCAGTTCATCACCCTGGCGGGTCTGCACACGACGGCGCTGATCACGGATCAGTTTGCCAAGGCGTACGCGAAGCAGGGCATGCGGGCGTACGGCGAGTTGGTGCAAGAACCGGAGATGGAGCAGGGCGTGGATGTGGTGACTCACCAGAAATGGAGTGGTGCCAACTACGTGGATAATATGTTGAAGATGGTGACGGGTGGCATCAGCAGTACCGCAGCCATGGGCAAGGGCGTCACGGAGGATCAGTTCAAGCACTGATGAATTATGAAGAGGGGGAATTTGGGGGGTGACTGCAGATCTGCATATTTGCTTTTTTTTTCCTTTTGTCATCTCCATTGTTCCGTTCCAATTCCCGGCCGAGCTAGCTTTGATGATTCTATCGTATATACCACAATGTTTCCACATCACCTCACCAGGAAATCACTCAATTATAGCCGTTGACATTAAGTTGTTGAGTAAGGGGTAAATAAGCTCCTAAACTATCCGCAAACAGCACAACTTGCGAGGCAAGTGGGTCACGGGCATGACTCGAAACCGGAGCTGTCATTTGCTAGTCCAGTCAGTCCAGTCAGCAGCAGTCCGAACAGACACTGTGGCCAACAACGGTTCTTCCTTCGTAAAAAAGAGGATCCAAAGATGAGAACCCCAAGGATGGATTAGTTATGGTCATTTGTCCTCGGTTGTGCCGCGGAACAGATGAGGGGGAACAGGGAGGAGGCATGTGCCAGGAATGGATAATGAGCGGCTCGGTGCATTTGCTGATCATCCACTCGGCCTCGGTCGGCGGAATGCTGCTCGTTATATTAGTAGTTACTTATGTGGCCAGTGGCCAGACAAGAAAAGAACATCCCGAACTGTTTTGCTCTCACCTCCAATTGTGCTTCGTATCCCACTAACTAGTCTAATCAGAGGAGTAGATAAGGGACCCGCGTGTTTAAAAGAATCAGGGGCTTGTCAATCCAGCAGCTCCGCATTCGGATTCCTTCTTCATCTTCTTCTTCTTCTTCTCCCGGCTGAACTTCCGCCTTTTTTGATCCTTCGTCCTTCTCTTCCTTAATTTCATTCCTTCCCACCTGTCATCTTCCTTCCCCCCCTTCTCCATCTCTCTCTCCCTCCCCACCACCACCTTAATTTCTCACCATGGGCGCCATTGAAATCCCTCCTTTGGAGTATACTCCTGTGGACGAGGTCGCTGACCGTGTCTCTCGATGCCGCAAGACTTTCCATGAGCACACAACTCGCGATGTGGAGTATCGGCTGGTCCAGCTCCGGAAGCTTTACTGGGCGTAAGTTGCTGCTGTCCCAAAGTACCTTATTTGAATTTATGTACCTTTCGGGTAGCTCCCCGCCATGGGCTTTAATATGTGGCTAATTAATATACTTCATGCAATAGCATCAAGGATCGTGTCGATGAGATCCACGAGGCTCTGCGACTGGATCTGAACCGGCCTCTCTTTGAGGCCGTCATGGCTGAGAGCACCTGGCTGCTTAATGACATTGTCTTCGTTTGCCGCAATCTTCCCAAATGGGTCAAGGATGAGAAGGCCGAGGATATCGACCTCACCTTTAAGTTTACCAGTCCCAAGATCCGCAAGGATCCTCTAGGTTGTGTCTTGGTTATTGGGTATGTTATTTTTCTAAATTTTGCTTCCTGTGGGATTTCAAAATTTTCCCTTCTCCTCTCTCTCCCCCCTATTTTTTTAGTTGGGTTTGAGACAAGGCTAACGGAGACCGTTATGGGGTCAGTGCTTTTAACTACCCTTTCCAGTTGACGCTGGGTCCAGTTATTGGCGCTATCGCAGCGGGTAACACCGTTGTCATTAAGCCTAGTGAAAAGTCCTCCAACTGTGCTGTGGTCATCCAGCAGATTATTGAGGCTGCTCTTGATCCCTCTGCTTACACCGTCGTCCAGGGTGCCATCCCCGAGACCCAGGCTCTGTTGGCTGAACGCTGGGACAAGATCTTCTTCACCGGCAGTGCGAATGTCGGTCGCATCGTCGCCAAGGCAGCGGCTCCTAACCTCACCCCCATTGTTTTGGAGCTGGGTGGCATTAACCCGGCCATCATCTCCAAGAATGCTGACGCCCGACTGGTCGCGCGCAGATTGTTCTGGCCCAAGCTGATGAACGCCGGTCAGCTCTGCACCTCGCAGAACTACCTGTTGGTCGAGAGACCGCTTGTCGATGCTGTTGTTGAGGAGTTCAAGAAGACCTACAAGGAGTTCTACCCCAACGGCGCAAAGGACTCTGCGGACTTCTCCCATATCATTGACGACGCCTCCTTCCACCGTATCAAGGGCATGATCGACAACACCAAGGGCAAGATTGTCATGGGTGGCAGTATGGACGAAAAGCAGCGCTTCATCGAACCCACCGTTGTTGTGGTGGACTCGCCGGAAGACTCCATGATCACCCAGGAGAGCTTTGGTCCTCTCATCCCGATCCTGCCGGTTGACAGCATCGAGCAGGCCGTCCAGATTGCCAACGGCGTCCAGTCCACGCCTCTGGGTCTCTACCCGTTCGGCTCCAAGGCTGAAGTTGAGCAAAGTATGTCCCTAGAGGTTATAGTGTGCCATACCACTTGAATTCTGACGTGTGCTGCAGTCCTCTCACAGACCCGCTCCGGCGGTGTTGCCGTCAATGACGCCGCCCTGCACATCCCCACCCTCCCCTTCGGTGGTGTTGGAGAGAGCGGTCAGGGTGCTTACCGGGGTAAAGCCAGTTTCGATGTCTTTGTGCACCGTCGCACGATCACCACTAGCCCTAGCTGGATCGAAAGCTTCCTCGCCATTCGGTACCCGCCCTACAATGGCAAGGATGAGCTCTTCAAGAAGGCTACTACGCTGATTCCTGACTTTGACCGTGACTGCAAGAAGGTCCAGCTGAGCTGGCTCCGATACTTCTTGACTCTGGGTGGCGGCAGTGCCAAGTCTGGTGCTGCTCGTGCCACCGTTGTTGCTGCTGGTGAGTGATTCACTTTTACTTTTTGTCTATCTGTTCTGCAACCATGCCCTCTTGATTTCGCTGCGTATCGTTTGCTTGATATGCCAGACTTCTTACTCCGCATCCCCTTCAGACCGCGAGTGAATTATCCTGCACGACGCTTCCACGTTAACTGGATACCCCGATACCCTGGATACGTAATCTACATATACACTATACATAATATCTATCGATAATCTCTTTTAATGCTTTCATATAATGTTCTGCCTGACGTTCAAGGGATATACGAATATATACTTACATATCGATATTAGTGGCTTATATCGCACGTCAAGTGCTCGAGCGCCGATTGGCGAAGCTCTAATTGCGCAAGCATATCTTTACCTAATTCGGTCTTCTGTTTGGAGTTAAGCCTTGCTTCTGGATGACTGTATGACCGTGTGCCATTCGCTCATATTTCCTTTCCTTCTTTTCTCATATCGTTTGTCTTTTCATGGTTGGAAATGAATGCGGGGTTGATTCAGCATGTAATCGAAGATGATCTAACTGGCCGAAAGTATACGAATATGACAGGTAGGGTGGGTAGGTAGGTTGTACATATTAGTGAAGTTTTCAAAATAAAGTGGGCGGTTATGTCGATCTTCATCATCTTGGTACTGTGGATAATCTCGCTTAGGTAGTGGGATGTAGATCTCATACAGATGGAGAGTCAAGTAAGAATTACCCAACTAGTTCTCACCAGAAGACGAACAGGAAATTGAAGATGAAGACGAAAATAAATCCAACGTATCGTAAATACAAGAATTATCCATGGTGCAATTGGAGGGGGTTGAGATGAGATTTCAAAATAGCGGATGAACGGGAGTACTATATAGTATACTATAGCACACGCCACTCTCCCTCCTCTTCCTGCCACATCATGAGAGACAATTTCAGCCTTCACTGAGGTAGTGTAAATCCCAGGAATTTTCACTATGTTATTGTGAGGTATGGTACTAGTATATAGGTGAAACTTCGTGATTCAACCCATCGTTGGCTGTGTATAGAGTACGTCCGTCGTGTGTGCGGAGGAGCTACATACTAGAAATTTCGAAGACAGGCCGATGGTATCCAGCTCGGACATAGATACAAAGTAACTAGTCGAAAATGAGTACTTCGCCTACAACAGATAATAACTCATTTAAGGTATGTATTTGTATACAGTAATTTATTTGTTACTAGTGTGGGTTGATGCAGTACTTTTGACTCATGTTTATATATCTAACTAGATAGTACTATGGATGACTTACAGACCTGGCTAGTCATCGGCAACCCCGGATTAATCAATAGGCCACTATATAATATTATATCATGAGATTAACCTTATCCTCAGCGTATAACAGCTGCCAGATACGGAGTCTACAAGCAGCTAATAATACTACTACTACCACTACCTCTACTACTATTGTTTACACGAAAAGTAGACACAAACCACCGCTTCCCAATGGGAATGGATGGTTTTGGAGATCAAAGCTAGTTATGTATTTTTACGGATTGTTGCGAGTATAAACATTATGCCGCCTATATCTATTTATTCATGACAATAGTGAAGCAGTAACGCATAGCAGGTTGGAAGCTATTCATATTGCACCATCATACCTCCTCATTCGGTGACTGCGTCCTTTTCACTCGGTTATTCCGTACCACCTCTTCCGCCGTCGTATGTGTGACCACCACCTCTGTTGTGAGCACAATCCCCGCTGATTCCTGACGCGTTAGGATGTATTCCTCGCTGGTGTGGCTGCCATCACGATAGTGGTATCGGGTCGTTGTTCCGTACTTGGAGTTCCTCTGGGTAGCACGGGGATCGCCTTCTTCCAAGTCGTCCGGGTCTAGCACACTGAGAGGTCTACTGCGGAGGGATTGCTGTGGGTAGGATGGCAATATCGAGTGAAGTTGGTATTGTTTACTGCCATTTGTGTAGCGCCGTGTTCGGGTTTGAGATCCATATGTACCCAGGATTTGCTTGAAGAGGGGCTTCAGAGTGGGTAGGCTACCGGCTATGATTCCCATGTTGGATTCGACGCTGCGGCGGGTGTTAGTGCTTAGGCGGGTAAAAGGAGTAAGAGGTTGGCGTACACGACCCAAATTGTGAGGGTGGAGTAATCCCATAGAAGATCGCCGGTACGGCCGTAGTTAGGCAGAACGGAGAGCTTGACGATTGCTGCGGCGCAGGCACTGGCAGTATTGTTAGTAAGTGAGAATGAGGTGAATCCTGCTGATCGCTTACAATATCCCCAGTCCCAAGATACAGACTAACGAGGCTTTGACACGCCGGTTGACCTGCAGGTGTCTGTGGCTATCAGTCGGGGAACTCGTGGTGCCCAGGTATAGGGGCGTACCGTAGCATTATCGCCGGTAGAACGGCAAAAATGATATCTGTCAGAATGTTCAGACCTAGGGGTCGTTAGTGAACTTTTCTTACAGACTAAGCAAGTCCCCTACCAGTATTGGTGTAGCTCAACTTCAGGAGCTGTGTGGATGTGAAGCACTCTGATTTCACATTCTTATCCCAGATGGACCGGATATTCTTACACTCAAACATGAGGGTCTGCCATCGTTAATGAAAATCCACAAGACAGAATGGGGGTAGACAGACAAGAAAACATATTATGGTATATAGTAGCATGAGTACTGTCGGGGCCATTAGCATACTTCATAAATTAGACAGAGCAGGATTGAGTGATCGACAGCTTCTTCCCCCGTGAACATCAGAGTACAACCATAACATGATGACATACCCATGACTACCCAAATAAATATCTTGTAGCCCCGTCGCGGGGCAAATCGCAGGAGAAACAGCCCGATGGAGATTTTGACGAGCCCGATCGCCCACATATAGATACCCTGAGTGGCGAAATTCAGGTGCGTTGCTATTGAGGCCGTTTTCTCCACATAGACAGTGTGTCTTCCTGCACCATAGATGACCTCTGGTATTATCACAGCAAATCCACCGAGTGACTATGGGCGTCAATGTCAGATTCCAGGCTGCGAACGCGTTGGGAGGGGAGGTTACAAGCGCCATGGTCAGCACCATGATATAATCCTAGCTGCAGGTCAGTCTCCCTTCTCCGGCTGCCATTGTCCTATACTTACGTCGAGGCCGACATTTCGGATGCAAAACACACGGACATACATCCGGGCTAGGACTGTGAGTAATGCAAAAGCCGTAGTAATCGATGTAGCTGCCAAGATCTGAGGAGCCTGGCTCACATCAGGCAAGCCCGCGCCTCCCAGATGAGAATCTGCCGCCATAATCGCACTCAATCTGGGGTATGCGTGTCATGGCACGATCATGAGTACCCATGAAAAATGGAGGGAGAAACTGAGCGATATAGCATCGGTCCACCCAGATCCGCAGGATTCGAGCTCGAAAAAGCCTTTCACACAAGCTACCGGCCTATTCTGCCGGTCGTGTGCTTGGGTTCCTACTCCCAGGAGCTTCGCAATGAAAGTTTAACGCTAGGAACTAGGGAGATATCTAGAGTGCTAGGAACTGCTGCTCTAGGTTTGGGGGTTAACAGATCCCACTACAAGGATCTCCGATGATAAAGCCGGGTACCATCTGCTCCGTTGTCCATGTCGCAACGTGCAATTGACCCGTCCGGTTCAGCTGTGCCACTTTCCTCCGTCAGGTACAATCTAATCAATTTCGCCAAATATCCGCGAGGGGACCCAGTCAGTCCCGCTGGGAAGGCCTCCAATAGGTCACGGTCCCTACCGTATGTC
Source organism: Aspergillus brasiliensis CBS 101740 (assembly GCF_001889945.1). NCBI lineage: Eukaryota > Fungi > Ascomycota > Eurotiomycetes > Eurotiales > Aspergillaceae > Aspergillus > Aspergillus brasiliensis. Next base: position 1,406,125 of record NW_027137444.1, read on the forward strand.
CGAGGGAAAGGGATGCACCTCCGGCATAATAGACGGCTGAACAGGAATCTAGCCAATGAGTTGGTTCAAGTCCTTGGATTGAACCTTGAACGCTCAGGGAGAACCTCGGAACGGCTCAACAACGTTTGTGAGTGGAGCTGACATCGTGCCATCCGCGCATCAGCTTGTAGTCCCACACACCAAACACAGGCCGAACGCGAAACCCCTGGCGAGTTCCCTGTAGGAGTACGTGTACTCGGATCTGTTTGTTTCTGTCATTGCGGACGGAAATCTCCGGCGGCACAGCACTTGTTTACTTAGCGTATGAGCTAGAGATAGGGTTCATCTAGATATAAATTAATGTCTCTCGCCTAGTCACGCACCAAGCCAGTTGGACTGGATGTTCCACACAATGGACCATCAGGAGAGAGCTTATCAGTAATAATGACTTGAAGCATCTCATAGATAGCAGGAACTGAGCATCTGAAGTTTCCATTTCTAGATCTGGCTCGCAATGCTTACTGTGTGATCGTATGTGTTTGTCAGAGATGGAGGATGACACTTGGACCACAAGCGGGATCGTTCAGGGATCGATCGATGAGCGGGTCAGGACTCAAGCCACTGCGAGCAGGGATTCCACTTTCAGGGCGCAGGGAGTTGTGGACTTGGAGGAATCGAAGGATCCGATGCAGCCGAGGGGGAAGCTCAGGAAGGATCCTTAGTTGTTCGAGGAAGAGGAAGTGGGTGGCCCGCGAGCCGCCATCGCTTAGCGGATTCCGTCTCATAACATTAGTTACCGTATGATACTCACGGGACTTTCTCATCTCACAGCATCTTCTTTCTGGAAGTACGACATTGTGAACACCCTGCATATACGACACGCTCAGTATAAACACGATCGTCTTTCGATGACTCAGAGCCCTCTGATCCCACCTCAGCAAACATGATGCTCACCACTCAAGCGGAGACTGGAACGGATAGTGGAGCTGTCAGACAAGTCTAGAGCAGACAGCGCATCGCCCTAACTGCTTAGACTGTCATCGTTATTGGAGCCCATTCGAACTCCATGTTTGCTCGGCCAGCATCCTAGTCCATTAGGGCTCTGTTCTATTTCTCGCCGGCCGTCCGAACCCCATCACTGGTATAGGCTCGTGTCCATATGGAGATACGAACATCTAGGCAATCTAAACAAGGGATGAACACTTAAATGGTTGGCAATCCCCTCGTTCGGGGGCCTTTTTTCTCTCCCCAGGCTGCATTCCCGTTCTGTCTCTGCCCCTGCCTCTCACTGCCCCAAAGCCAGCCCAATGGTCGCTCTCAAGGCTCTCAGTCTGGGCCTGCTTACTTCGCAGGCCTGGGCCGTACCCACAGCCTCGCAGAATACTAGCCCAGCTGCATCCAGTGACGCCGTGGCTGCCGCAGCTGCCAAACTCGAACAATTGTCGAGCTATGCCCTTGACCAAACTCTGGCCAACCTCCCCAGCAGCTCCGAGGACAACGAGGCCTGCACGCGAGAAACCCTGCGGATTCGCCGTGACTGGCGGACGTTCTCAAAGCCCGAGAAGGAAGATTATATCAACTCGGTGCTCTGTCTGCAGGAGCTGCCCTCGCGCACCCCGTCGAATCTAGCTCCAGGTGCTAAGACTCGCTACGATGACTTCCTAGCCACGCACATCAACAAGACTTTAGAGATCCACTACACGGTAGTCTTTACTATTTCCTAGGGATCTGTATCCAGAACGCTAATAATATCTTAGGGAACCTTCCTCGCATGGCACCGCTACTTCATCTACGAATTTGAACAAGCTCTTCGCGATGAATGCCACTACACAGGCGACTACCCGTACGTCTCCTTTCCTCATCTCCCTTCCTGTTTCACAAACTAACCCTCAAACTACAGATACTGGGACTGGGCCTACGACGCCATCCACACAATGGAAGCCTCCGAAGTCTTCGACGGCTCCGAAACCTCCATGTCTGGCAACGGCTACCCCATTCCCAACCAAGGTAACGTCTCCCTCTACCTAGGCAACTACCCCGCTATCATCCTGCCCCCGGGCACCGGCGGTGGCTGCGTTACCAGCGGCCCATTCAAGAACTACACCGTGAACATGGGTCCCGCCGCGCTCTCCCTCCCCGGAGGCAACACCTCCGCCGTCTCCAACCCCCTCAACTACAACCCCCGGTGCCTGAAGCGCAGTCTCACCACTGCCCTTCTGCAACGCTATAGCACCTATCCCAAGATCACCTCGCTTATTCTAGATAACGACGACGTCTGGGACTTCGAGATGACCATGCAGGGTGTGCCTGGTAGTGGGTCAATCGGTGTCCATGGCTCCGGACACTACAGTATGGGTGGGGACCCCGGACGAGATGTGTATGTCAGTCCTGGGGATCCGGCGTTTTGGCATCACCACGGCATGATTGATCGGGTTTGGTGGATTTGGCAGAATTTGGATTTGAAAAGCAGGGAGTATGCCATTTCCGGGACGGGAACGTTCTTGAATGAGCCGGCTAGTAAAAATACTACGTTGCAGACGGTGGTGGATTTGGGATATGCCAACGGGGTGCCCAGGAAGATGAAGGAGTTGATGAGTACGACCAAGGGGCCGTTCTGTTATGCTTATGTTTAAAATGAGGGGGATTGCGGGTGTATATAGTACTGTTGGGAAGAGCGAGAGTGGTGGACGTATAGTAATGCGAATGTAAATAGTACTTGTGATGTTGAAAAGTGCATGACATGGTCCCGTGAGTGCAAGTGTGTCTAAGCCTGGCCCATATACCAATCATGATTCCTTAGATTTTTACAATTCAAATTAGATGTTATATAGCGATAAAGGTAGTTGGCATATCCAATAGATCAATTGTTAGATGTTATATCAAAGTAGTATTTAGCATCTCCGCTCCACTCCCTTCCGACTCATACAGATATATTTCACTCCCTTATATGGTTTCACTCCCTCGCCTAGTCCGCGACTCCGCCGCGGATCGATGTTCAGACTCTCTACCTTGAGCCCCGAGGGAAGCCAGCCACGGACAGAGAACGAAACAGCCGCCGAGTTAGGCATGAGTGTCGCGTTTAGTTGGGTCTTGGTTTTACGGGGCGCCGAAAGGAAGATGGAGGAGTCGGAGTAGGCTCGGCTGGGTGACTGTTTCTGTGATTGTGACTGTGACCGGGGAAGTGATGATGGAGGTTGCGGCGAGGTTGATTGAACGGGAGGTGTTGGCGTCTGGGTTTGTTCGGGTTCAGGAGTAGGAGTATGTGCGAGTTGTTCGGGATCCTCGGGGTTCAAGGAAGGAGGTTCAGCGGGCGAGGAAGCCGAGGCTTCTGCTGCCGCTGCCGCTGCCGCTGCTGCGCGGGAAGAGGATTTCTTGACAACCTTCTTCTTCTTCTTTTTCTTGGTCTTGCGTTTCGTCGTGTCTGCTTCAGGGTTCTGGTAAGACGCGCTGGCGTCGTAGTAGCCCTGGAGGAGGTTGGCGTCTGCGTCGAGTTCTTCGACGTCGTCGTCCAGCTCGTCGTCTGCGTAGTGTCCTACAACGGTGCACCGGAGTGTCGCCGTCCCGGAAATGGTGCCGGCATCTTTAGTCGGCACGCGCCATTCTAGTACGCCGTTGCCCGGTGAGAATAAAGCCTCTCCACGGCTGGCTTGCATGTCTGTGATATTCCGAACCGACTTCGGAATCGGGACGGTCACGACAACCTCTTCTAGCACTGGCGCCGAGGAGTTGCCGCCTCCGCCCCCAAGGAAAGAGGGTGTAGACGTGCCTGATCCGCCACGCCCCACACCAGGTCGGTTGAAGGACGAGTAGCCCGGGAAATTCGTGTTGAGAATAAGGCGGACCTCGAAGTCCGAGCCGGTCGGCCCCAGAGATTTACGGATGTCCACGATAGCCGGCAAGAAAAGCTTCTCCATATGACTCGGGGGTTGATCAAGTGTAGGGTCTATTGGCATAAGGTCCACCTCGTACCCGGCAAGAATGAACCGGCCGTCCGGTGGTACAAAACTAAGCTCGCCTGGTTGCTCCCGCCAGCGCGCCAGGCGCACGCACGGATGGAATACCGGCAGCTCTAGCTTGCGTCCCAGAGCTTTCTGGCCACCGGGTGCTGTTAACGAAAGAAGCAGATCGGGTACACCGGAAATTTTGGCGGTGAAGGCGATAGTACCGGAAGACATCGCAGATAGCAGCCGTCCTGATGGCGCCATTGTCACGGAAAGTGTCTCGATAATGTCAACATATAGCTCGTTGGAAGTGTGTCTCACTCCCGACTTTCTCCAGGGAATTGCAGGTCCTTGGGCCGCCGCGGCGGCTGACATCGATTGCTTCACAGCAGTGGACTGTCCCAGAATCGGTGTTGATGAACTGTGCATGACGAATGCCGTTAGTCCACTGTAAACGGTATGGTGACCTTTATGCCGTAACGGTGGGCACTCACCCAGGCAATCCAACGCCGCCTAACAGCTTCCCCATCCATCCCGGCATTTCTACTACCTCCTGTAGCGCATTGGGCTCTGTATTGCAAACTACCCCCGCATCGCACATTTCGTGCAGCAGCTGTGCGACCACATCATAGTTCGCCTGTATTTTGGTGGAAAGCAAAGGTGCTCCGACGAAGTCCTCGAGAACATCAACAACCCGATGCAGGAATTCCAGCGCAACCAGTGGCTCCGTGTCAACCTCGGACAGCGCCAGAAACAGTAGATTGGACTGCACTACCGAGAACACTGTCACCGGCGGAGTTGTACTAGGGAGGTAGATGAGCGATGGGCGCGGAGCTGCATAGGCGTTATAGAGGGGAAGAATGGCCGATGCGGAGGGCGGACGGGAGCGATAGACCTGCTCGACGATCGGATTGCTAAAGGAAGAGGACAGGTTAGTGACAGCCGGTAATCAGAACATTGGAGGAAACGGCGTGCCTCTGCTCATCGTAGATATAGAGCGCATCGACCTGGCCGCTCATGATGGCGAAGGCGACCTATCCCGACCGGTGGGGGCGTAATGGAGTAGGCAGAGGTGGTCATGGTGCAGCAATGATGGTCGGTGATCCATCGGCCCCCATTTAGCGGAGTCCAAAAGCCCCTCGTTCTGCCGCCGATCCCCGCCTTCCGATGCATTTCCTTTGGATTTGCTGCAGCTCGCCGCAACAAGCTAGTCGTTATAATCGACACTCGTCTGTGCTACTCCCAAAAGTCTTCTTTTGGCTCTTATCAATTCTATAACAATGTCTTCATCTACTCAGAATAGTAGCGCCTTGGATGTCCAGCCCAAGGACGCGAAGCGTGCACTTGCGGAGGACGCATATGATGACTGCCTATCGTGCAGAGTCACTGGTATGTTATTCTTCGTTTCTGGGCGTTAACCATATATTATAGCTTATCTGATGGCTTATAGGATCTGCTGCATTCATCGGACTCGGTGTCTACAGCTACTACTCGGGAATGAAGAACCTGAAGATGCAAGAAAAGGCAATCATGCAAAGCGCAACCAAGTATAAGATGGGATCTCGACAACTTGGGATCTTCACCATCTCTGCGACACTGGTTGGAATGGGGTTATGGAGAGCCTTCAACTGATGATGCCGGGACGATTTGTTTATCATGTACTCTATACCATGTACTCTACTCTGGCGTTGGTTTTTGTTGACGGGAATGCACATTAAGTCGAGCGCTTCACCATTACTATTAAACTTGTACAAAAAGTATATAGAAAGGATCGTACGATTAATATAACACTAGCCGGCTCACCGGGTATCGCCATGTCTGATAACCTCTATATTTAGTAGATATGCTGACCAAAGGAAAATGGGAATATGAAAGGGAGAAGGTGTAAAAAAGACTATAAGCACAAGGATAGCATGATGTAAAGATAACTGAGGAAAAATGACCCGTGGCCCACCAAAGGGCCACATGCAATACTCCTACTAATGCACCGAAAGGAGAAGATAAAACCACAAGAAATGCAATCGACCGCTGCGTGACCGTAAGAATATATGCTCGTCTATTCGTCGATTCCATATTTTCTAGGTGAAGCGGCCACGTTTGCCGCCCCCGAACATATCTCGATTGCCTAGACCAGATAAGTCGAAGAAATCGGGCACGGTCAGCTTTCGTTTCGAGCCAATCCCGACGGACGGCTCATGAGGGGATGACCGAGTGTTCGAGCGGGTGAAGTTGTTGTGACGGTTTTGTTGCCGGGCGTTTCGAGGCAGGACAGAGACGCTGACTGGAGCACCATCTTGAGATGCCGGAGTCGAATTGTCTGTCGTCTGCATGTCCATGTCTTGCTCCGGGAATTGCGGGAAGGTAGGTCCGGCAGAAAACGTGAAGATAGTTGGGCGATCGAAATCATTGGTTTCGGAGGCATGAGGAGCCGAAGGCGCTGGAGGCTGCTGGTGCGGCGGCGCTGGAGCTTGCTCCTCCGATGATGGCTTTGTAGATTGTCGGATCGGTTCGGATTCTGGCTGTACCTTGCGGGCTGCAGCCGGTGTTGCGCCTCTGGTTTGTTTCTCAACCTCATCGTCGTCGCTAGGGGCACCGCTCCCATCACTGCGTTCCGTGGCCCACTGCCGAACTTTCCAGCCCTCCCCGTCCCCAAGACCGAGGTTTTCTCGGTCTAAAAAGTGTAGAAGATCCTCAATTGCTTCTTGGTAACCAGCTTGCTTGGCTTGCGACTGTTCGTAGACAGCATTCTTGTAGAGGTTCGTGACGGAGAGAGCAGCAGCCTTGAACGACTGTAGGAGCTGCTCAGGAGGTTGTGGCCGAGGCGTCGAGCTGGGCAATGACGTGTTCAAGGATCTCATCGAGTCCATGGTGTGTGGTGTGGTGGCAGAAGCAGCCTGCCTGGCAGATAACAGACAATAAATACTAGCGTTGTCGTCACTAGGAGGGGTGACTTGAACCGTGCTTCTGGGAAACAGGGGGTTTAGGCAAGCTCCGAGGCAACCCCAAAGAAGATCAGGAAGAAGAAGATATGACCGATAGTCCGGACTAAAAAAGACAGGCCCAAAGAGGGGGGCGTTATAGAGGGAAGAACGACAAGATCCGCAGGCAAACAAAGGACGTTGGTCGGCGATGACCGTTCGGAAGGACGCTGGCGCAGCTGATCTTTCTTTGCGTCTGTCCCGGTAACGTGACCCACAGCGGGGAAACTGGTCTTCCGCCGCCTTGATGACTCAGATCTTAGTCAGTGACGCCCTCGCGTCTCCCGTCCAATGAGCGCGTGGCCTGGCCGCGCTTCTCCGACGAAATTCCATTTGCCATCCCATGAGCGCGACTGGCGGTGCTTCTTCCTTTCATCATCCGTCACTGTTTGTTCCCTTCGCACCTCCTTTGTGTGCCCCTTCAACACCAATTCACCCCACTATATCCTCTACAGCCCAGCTTTCCCAGAGGTAGTGGGTCTTACATCTTCCTAGGAGTCTTATCAATAGCTTCCTACCTTGACTTGTCTTCCTATCAAGTCGTGTCCCGCTTTGTATAGTACCAAACAGCTGCGCTCGGTGCGCTGTGGATGGTGATGGCTCCCTCAGTTGATCCGACTCCCGACTCGCCATCACAGGCAGATACCCCTATGACAGACGCGAATGCTGAGCCTGTCACGTCGGTGCCCGTTGATAGCGTAGACGCGCCGATGACGGTGAGTTAGCGCAAACCCTCTCTTTGCGCCATGTACTATCCTCATGCGCGTCCTTGGCAAAAATGGCAAAGCGCTCCTGCTGACAAGCTTCCAAATGTAGGGCTACCAGGACACTCCAGACTACACGGTAAACGCGACTCGACTAAATTGGCGATTTGTTTGACGTACGACCCGACTAACACATACTAGGACTCGGACACGAATCCCAATACCACGGCAAGCAGTGTTGCAGGCGACGCAGCGCCTGTGGATGGCCGGAGACGGAGGTCCGAAGCTTTCCACATGAGAAAAAGTATCTTGGGCAAGAAGCATGGTCGTTTGGATGAATCAAAGGTACGCCAATGCAATGGCTATACGCTGATAATACATCGCTTACGGTGGACATTACTACAGGAAGATGACTCTATCCGACGTTTTCGTTACCTCCTCGGTTTGACCGACCTGTTCCGTCATTTTATCGAAACCAACCCGAATCCGCGGATCAAGGAGATCATGGCCGAAATTGACCGGCAGAATGCAGAGGAGGAGGCAAAGGCCAAGAAGAAGGGCTCTTCGCGCTCAGGTGGTGCAGGCGGTGATAGGCGTCGCAGAACAGAGCAAGAAGAAGATGCCGAGCTATTGAAGGATGAGAGAACTGGTGGCGAAACTAACACCGTCTTTCGGGATTCCCCGCCGTTCATTAAGGGAGAGATGCGCGACTACCAAATCGCAGGATTGAACTGGCTAGTTTCGCTGCATGAGAACGGTATTTCGGGTATTTTGGCAGATGAAATGGGTTTGGGCAAGACTCTGCAGACCATTTCTTTCCTTGGCTACCTCCGACATGTATGCGAGATCACCGGCCCGCACCTCATCGCTGTTCCGAAATCTACACTCGATAACTGGAAGCGGGAGTTTCAGAAATGGACACCCGAGGTCAATGTGCTTGTCCTTCAGGGTGACAAGGAACAGCGACACAAGTTGATTAATGAGCAGCTCCTCGATGAGAATTTCGACGTCTGTATCACAAGTTACGAGATGGTTCTCCGAGAAAAGTCGCACCTTAAGAAGTTCGCTTGGGAGTACATCATCATCGACGAGGCCCATCGCATCAAGAACGAGGAATCTTCTCTGGCGCAGATTATCCGTGTTTTCCACTCCAGAAACCGACTCCTGATCACTGGAACCCCGCTTCAGAATAACCTCCACGAGCTTTGGGCCCTCCTCAACTTCCTGTTGCCGGATGTGTTTGGTGATTCGGAGGCATTTGACCAATGGTTCTCCGGGCAAGACGCAGATCAGGATACAGTCGTACAACAACTTCATCGCGTCCTGCGACCTTTCTTGCTTCGCCGTGTCAAGAGTGACGTCGAGAAGAGCTTGCTGCCCAAGAAGGAGGTCAATCTATACGTCCCCATGTCGGAAATGCAGGTCAAATGGTATCAGAAGATCCTCGAAAAAGACATCGATGCGGTCAATGGCGCTGCCGGCAAGCGTGAGTCCAAGACCCGTTTGTTGAACATCGTCATGCAGCTTCGCAAATGTTGCAACCATCCCTACCTTTTCGAGGGTGCTGAACCCGGTCCTCCCTATACCACCGATGAACACCTCATTTACAATGCCGGAAAGATGACGATCCTCGACAAATTGCTGTCGCGTATGCAGAAACAGGGAAGTCGCGTGCTCATTTTCTCCCAGATGAGTCGTGTCCTTGATATCCTCGAAGACTACTGTGTTTTCCGTGAATACAACTACTGCCGTATCGATGGTACAACAGCCCATGAGGACCGAATTGCTGCTATTGACGAGTACAATAAGCCAGGCTCAGAGAAGTTCATCTTCCTGCTCACGACAAGAGCGGGAGGTCTGGGTATCAACTTGACGACGGCGGATATTGTTGTGCTCTTTGATAGCGACTGGAACCCCCAGGCTGATTTGCAGGCGATGGACCGCGCCCACCGTATCGGACAGACGAAACAGGTGGTGGTATTCAGGTTCGTTACAGAGAATGCGATAGAAGAGAAAGTATTAGAACGTGCCGCACAGAAGTTGCGACTCGACCAGCTTGTCATCCAACAGGGACGTGCTCAGCAGCAGACTAAGAATGCGGCGTCCAAGGAAGAACTGCTGGGCATGATTCAGCACGGAGCTGCCAATGTTTTCAATACGCAGGCCAACAACACCATATCTGCAGAACACCAGATATCTGAAGATTTTATCGACGACATTTTGCGGAAGGGTGAGGAAAGGACTGCACAGTTGAACAAGAAGTACGAAAAGCTTGGTATCGACGACTTGCAGAAGTTCAGTTCCGAGAGTGCGTACGAATGGAACGGCAAAGACTTCACTGATCGCAAGAAGGACATTGGTATCAATTGGATCAACCCGGCGAAGCGAGAGCGAAAGGAACAGTTCTATTCTATCGACAAGTACTATCGCCAGGCTTTGGCTACTGGTGGTAGGACGGCTGATCCCAAGCCCAAGGTTCCTCGTGCGCCAAAGCAAATCACTGTCCATGATTGGCAGTTCTTCCCGCCCGGGCTGCAAGAGCTTCAGGAGAAGGAGACGGCCTATTTCCACAAGGAGATCGGATACAAGGTTCCTCTGCCTGACGGGCCTGAAGAGGAGCTTAGCGAACGCGAGGCTGAGCGTGATCTTGAACAACAGGAGATTGACAATGCAGTTCCGCTAACGGAGGATGAACAGGCGGAGAAGGCGAAGATGTCTGAAGAAGGCTTCTCCAACTGGAACCGCAGAGATTTTCAACAGTTTGTGAACGGTTCGGCCAAGTTTGGTCGTACTGACTACGTTGGGATCGCCACCGAGGTGGATAGTAAGGAACCGGAAGAGATTGAGGAATATGCGCAAGTATTCTGGGAACGGTACACGGAAATTCAAGACTATCCCAAGTATCTCCGTGTCATTGAGCAGGGTGAGGAGAAACTGCGGAAGATGAACCACCAACGCAAAATGTTGCGCAAGAAGATGGAAATGTACCGCGTTCCGCTCCAGCAGGTCAAGATTAACTACACCGTGTCAACTACCAACAAAAAGGTCTATACGGAAGAGGAGGACCGGTTCTTGTTGGTAATGCTGGACAAATATGGAGTCGATGGCGAAGGTCTCTACGAGAAGATTCGTGATGAAATCCGCGAGTCCCCTCTGTTCCGTTTTGATTGGTTCTTCCTCAGTCGAACCCCCGTCGAGATTGGGCGTCGGTGCACCACCCTGCTGAACACCGTGGCAAAGGAATTCGAAACTGATGGAAAGGCCAACGGTGAGAGCGGCAAGGGCCGGGGACGTGACCGCGACGACGATGAAGCCGAGGAGGAAGAGGGTCCGCCCGCCAAGAAGAAGACGAAGGGCGGTGCAGTTGTAAGTCGCCTTGTCGTTCCTACCATTCACACTCCCAATTGAGTAGCTCAGCTAACCAGTCCACAGAACAAGCAAGTCAAGGCCGTCAAGGGTGGCAGCAAGGCAACTTCTACCTCAACCTCGCGGGCAGCCAGTGTCTCTTCAAATGCGCCCCCCAAGTCCAGGAGTCGCAAGAAATAATCTCTTCCTGTAACTGGGGTTCTAGGTGGGCGATGACGAGGATTGTTACGACTATTCTGTAGACTGTTTGGGAAGCCTTTTTTTGATGGAGGGAGGGTTTGTTGGTTCTATTTTGTTCCATATATGTCGGTCCGGCGTTGGCAGATGGATGCCATTGTAGTTTTATGATCCATCTCTGATCTCCTTCGCTTTGTAAAATGACACCTTGTTGTTAAAAGGACCTTTTAGATGTTATCACATAGTAAGTAGTGCGCTGCAAACCGTAATACGATCATTCAATTGTACTATATTGCTCCGCTGAGGGACTATGAAAGCGAAGGTACAAGCAGGAGCCTGACGAAGCGTGTTTCGGCATTTGTGAGAGAAGATTATCGGTAGTAAATTATGTTAATCTATAGTACTATGCAATTCAGGCGTATGTATACATATGTATGATCGTTCACGTTACTGTACAGATGCTCATTCCTTACCAAACCCTAGTATCCTCCTTCTTGGTCCATGAAACCGGCACCTGAAGGAACGTATTTATCAACAAAGCAGTCGCAACACTAACATTGAGACTGTCCACTCTAGCCGGATCCGACTCCGCGCCCAGCTCTGGGCTGATTTTAGCACCAGGGATACCGACGATAGCATCTGCCTGGGAGAGGATATGGGGACTCAGCCCCGTGCCCTCACTGCCCATCATAATGACACTCGGTGCCTGGGTGACAGGACCCTCATGCCCAAAGTCGGCAGGGTCAATATAAGTAGGTGTAGACCCCTTGCCGGGGGCAGCAGCAGCATAAAACCGCCATCCGTTGTCTTTTGACCGGCGAATGAAATCAACTTCATTTCGGACGTGAAGAAGAGTCATGAGTTCTGCGGCTCCCGCAGATGTCTTGACAACTACTGGGGTTATCTCCGCTGAGTTTCGGCCCGCCAAAACGATAGCGTCAGCCCCCAGGTAATAGGCGGAGCGAATGATGGCACCGAGATTCCCGGGATCGACAATGCCGTCGAGTAGTATGACCAAAGGGTATCTTTTTCGAGACGAGTTGTTGATGTCAACCGTGTTGTTCGTGGTATTTACCAAGGCTTCTTCCCGCGATTGCGCTCCCAACTCTAGGCTGAAGTGATCCGCTTCCGGAGAAGATACGGGCCTGAAATTTTGCACTGGCAGCTGAGGTAAAGGGGATACCTCAAGAACACAGCCTTGGTGAGGTCGGCCAGCACTCATCTGGTCGAGCAACCGGTTCCAATTCGCAAAAGCTATTTTCACCGCCACGTTTTTCGAGAGTGCCAGTTTTCGTAGGGCTTTTTTATCGGGGCTTAGTTCCTGGTCCTCTGCTTGATATATATAGAGTTTGTACAGCCGGCGACGGCTGCAGCGTAATGCAGCCATACATGCTGAAATCCCATAAACAAACTGCGATGCAGGCGTGGTGTAGGGTACTGCGCGCGGAGCTTGGACTAGGCTTCTTGGTCTTTCAGGGAACTCGTCGGTGCGGCGATGAAAGACTTTGCGCGGCGGGCCCCTGCTCTGATATTCCTGGGATATTGCGCGGAAACCTCCGTCTCTGATGTCTTGATCGTCGCCGACATAATCAGAGTCCGCCAGCATCGCACTGTTGTTACCCTTCTTTCCAGGTCTTTCTCTTTGATATGCACGAGGCAATGCGCGAAAATTTCCTGTTTTTATAAACTCCTCCTCGTCGAATGCGCCTCTAGACCGCTGCTCCCGCGCGTCTGGGCGTTTTTCATGCCTGGCCGTGTTTCTGTTGCGCCGGTCGTCCCGAACATCGCGGATGTTATTGCGTCGTCGAGGAACATCATCGACCATTTGTGACCTGCGGATGCCTCGGCCAATGGCCGAGTTCAGTGATGCATGTCTGACGGGATGCAAATGAGCTGATGGTGCTATTGAGGGTCGAAGATAAGCTCGAAGAGAGGTGAGAGACGACAGGAGAGACATCGCAACTCAGGCAGATGTGAGTGACAGGAGCAAAAGGTTCGACGAATTGAAAACCCCCTCTTACCATCCACTCTGAGACACTGGGGTTAGAGACGGTGAATATTCTGCTGGCCCTGAAAGATGTATGCTAGGCGGAGAGTGTAGCTGTACTCCGTAGCGCCTCCTGCAACGACGATCTCCGCCTTTTGGAGGTGGTTTTTTTCTCCTCACCGCCCGATAAGATAAGCGCATCAATATTGCTCCGCAGCGGAATTTCGCGTTTGTCGGGGAAACGCGCGACTGGAATCTCATTATCACCCGCTTGGGATGGGGGGTCAACTGCAAGCATGTTGACGCTCATATAGCTCAATTGACGGTTTTTTTTTTTTTGTGTACTCACTTGCTTTGGAATAGCGTCCATCTTCTGCAGATTGTGTTGTTATACTTCTCCGACCCTTCACAACATGGATCTCCTTTTACAAACGCTCGGTAGCGGCGAGGGGCCGGATAACGCAGATCAGGATGGAGATATGGTGAAGGAGCTCTTCGCAAAATTCAGCAACCCCACGACTCATCGTGAAGAGCAGCCTGAGCTGCAATCGAAACATGAGCCTTCTGTCACGGTTGAAATCCCAGTGACATCACTTAGTGATCTGTCGCAGTACGAGTATCTTCCCGGACATTTCGATGTCCGCTATGTCATTAGCGAAATATCCGAGGCAGATGCTGGACTGAGCTACCAAGTGAAGCTCCAAAGTGGGGAGACTGAAATGGTGGGTATCGCATTGGATTCTTCTTACTCTCACCTTTCTGTCACATCGCTGACATTCTACTTCTTCTTTAGATGTCCTTTGCGCAACTTCAATCCCTCCAGAACGGACCCGAGGCTCTCTCGAATTTCCTCAACTACGGACCAGATCACTATATCTCCTCTCGTTCAGCTTCAGCAGTTCCTTCCGAGGAACAGTCGTCATCTTCTGACTCAGATATACCCGATATGAGGCGTTCCCGGCGCACGACACGTGGTCAACGATCTGGTTTCACAGCATTTTTTGAGGCCATCAGCAGTGATGAAGGAACCCGCCGCACGAGAAGGAAGAGATCTCCGAGTAGTGAGGATATAATTGCTTCTTCTGGGGCTACCTCTAAGAGGCGTCGAGTCTTGCGACGCCGTCAAAGAGATACACGTTCGGTCGTCTCACTTTCCGAAGAAAGCGATTATAGTGCACCCAAAGGCACACGGCATTCTACAAGGACGCGGAAGTCGAAAAAGAGAAGCTTGCGCGAGAGGAATGAAGATGACATTTCGAATGCTGAAGATACTCCTCGGACGCAGAAGTTCTTTGGGGCCAAGGAAGTCTTTCGCAAAGTCCCAGAACATGATGCATTCCGCCAGCGCCACAGGAACGTATGCGAAGTCTGCCACATCATTGGGGATGATTATACGAAAGGACCTCTGGTATTTTGTCAAGGATGTACGAGCGCCTACCATCAAGGGTGTCTTGGTCCACGCTCTGCGCGAGAACATCTTGTCACCAAAGTAGCTGAAGATCTATTTCTTCTCCAGTGCCGGCGTTGTCTGGGCGTTTCTCATGCCAAGGACCCTTCCAACTTTCATCAAGGCCGCTGTTCGATTTGCAATATCAGAGGAAATATGTCCAAACCGATCCGGGAGCGTCTGACACCAAAGCAGGAGCAACAACTCCGGCAGCAGAATGGTGGTAAAGACCCCATAACCCCCTTTGACATGTCCCGGGTCAATGACGTTGAGAATCTGCTCTTCCGCTGCACCACATGTCGCAGAGGCTTCCACTTCGAACACTTATCCGAAATAACGCATATGACATGGCAGTGTGAGGACTGTGCGTCAGTGCCTGGAGAGGTTGGTGCGATAGTCGCATGGCGCCCTATAGCTCACAAGTCGGATGCCGCAAAAGGTGCAGATAGGGAGTACCTCATCAAGTGGAAGAACAAATCGTACAATCATACCACCTGGATGCCGGGCAGCTGGGTTTGGGGCTTTGTGAATCATCACATGCGACGTGCCTTCATGAGGTCAGATAAAAGCCTCGAACCCTGTATGACCGCCGAGGAAGCAATTCCCGAGGACTTCTTGCTTGTGGACATTGTCTTCGATGTAAGGTTTGCCGGCGCCTCACCTGACACAGGTCGCAAACGATCCTTTGAAGAAGACGTTGCACGTGTTGATGATGTGGTAGAAATGTACGTCAAATTCAAAGGTTTGCCATATGAGGATGTCGCCTGGGATACACCTCCCGAGCGCAGCAGCAATCCTGAGAGGTGGGAGAGTTTCCGAGCTGCATACGAAGATTGGGTCAAGAGGGAGTATACTCACATACCCAACCAAGACAATCTCAGACGGCGTGTTGCCCACGTCAGGAAGCAAAACTTCAGCTCCAATGTTGTCAAAAGCGGGCAGCCAGAGACAATGACAGGCGGACAGATTATGGATTATCAAAAGGATGGGCTCGACTGGCTCTACTACATGTGGTATAAACAGCAAAATGCTATCCTGGCCGATGAAATGGGTCTCGGTAAGACCATTCAGGTCATTGGTCTAATGGCAACCCTCGTTCAATATCACAAGTGCTGGCCATTTCTGATTGTTGTGCCGAACTCGACGTGCCCAAATTGGCGGAAGGAGATCAAAACATGGGTTCCCTCACTGCGGGTAGTCACATACTATGGATCGGCATTCTCTCGGAAATTGGCGCAAGATTATGAAATGTTCGCTGATGACGATACTAGCCTTCGGTGTCACGTCGTCGTGGCTTCGTATGAAACCCTAGTCGACGACGCATCCCGGAGACTGCTATCGAAAGTACCTTGGGCTGGCCTCATCGTGGACGAGGGGCAACGGCTCAAGAACGACAAAAGCCAACTCTACGATGCATTGTCGCGGATCAAATTCCCTTTCAAGATCCTGTTGACCGGCACGCCTCTCCAGAATAACATAAGAGAACTCTTTAATCTGTTGCAATTCTGCGATCCGTCCAAGAGAGCCGATGATCTCGAAAATGAGTATGGAGATCTATCAAAGGAGAATATACTTGAACTGCATAACATGATCCGTCCATTCTTCTTGCGGCGGACAAAAGCTCAAGTTCTTACTTTTCTCCCCCCGGTGGCTCAGATTATCGTTCCTGTTTCGATGACTACGGTTCAGAAGAAACTGTACAAATCCATTTTAGCCAAGAACCCCCAGCTGATCAAGGCGATTTTCCAGAGGAAGGAAGGCACTCGCTCCCTGAAGCAGACAGAAAAGCACAATCTCAACAATATATTGATGCAGCTGCGGAAATGCCTGTGTCATCCCTTTGTTTACAGCAGGGCTATTGAAGAGAAAACAACCAACACGGCCGTATCGCATCGGCATCTGGTGGATGCAGCTGCCAAGTTCCAGTTACTGGAGCTAATGCTGCCAAAACTCAAGAATCGTGGTCACAGAGTTTTGATATTTAGTCAATTCCTCGAGAATCTCGACATTATCGAAGATTTTTTGGAGGGTGTCGGTCTGACGTATCTTCGCCTCGATGGGAGGATGACATCGCTCGAGAAGCAGAAGACAATTGATGCATACAATGCGGAAGACTCGCCGTACTTTGCATTCCTCCTGTCAACTCGATCTGGTGGCGTTGGGATTAACCTAGCTACCGCCGATACTGTAATCATTATGGATCCGGATTTCAACCCACATCAGGATATGCAAGCACTGTCTCGTGCTCATCGCATAGGACAAAAGAACAAGGTCCTCGTCTTTCAGCTCATGACCCGAGCAAGCGCCGAAGAGAAGATCATGCAGATTGGCAAGAAGAAAATGGTTCTTGACCATGTTCTTATTGACCGCATGGTTTCGGAGGAAGACGACGGACGAGACCTGGAGACTATTCTGCGGCACGGTGCTCAGGCTTTGTTTGATGATGATGACTCTGGCGACGTGCGCTATGATTCCGAGTCGGTTGACAAGCTTCTTGACCGCAGTCAAGCCGAGCAAGCTAGCACACCCGATGACAGGAATCAGGGCAATCAGTTCAGTTTTGCTCGAGTTTGGGCGAATGATAACCAGAACCTTGAGGATCAACTGCAAAACGTGGAGGAGCCTGCACCAAGTGCGGACGTTTGGGAGAAGATCCTGCGGGAGCGAGAGCAGGCAGCTGCCGAGGAAGCCAGACGAAAGGCAGAAACCCTCGGTCGTGGGAAACGTAAACGGACTGCTGTTGATTACGCGAACGACGCATTAGAGCTGTCGCCCCAAAAAGACCGCCCCGCTCGTGAGGAGGCGGAGAGTGACAGAGAGTTCAGAGCGGACGACGCAATGGAATCAGAATCCGATTTTGCGCCCGATTTAGATTCCGACGACATGGACAACGTCGCCAAAACGACTAAAGGTGAGAGCGCCCTTGCATCGAGTAAGGCTTTTGGTGAACTAACAGATGCCGCAGTGCGTGCTTTCCAACGCGTCCCCCAGCAGGACCTACCGCCCCCGCTAGACGGCAACGTAGAGCCTGTTCCTCATCAGGGGCCACCATGTATAGCGTGCAACCAGGTCCACGTGGTTGGACATTGCCGCTTGAAGATGGCCGGCGTCGAACACTGTCCTCTGTGCGGACTCGCCCATTATGGGTATTCGCGTACATGTCCGCATTTGCGATCGGATACTCAAGTTGCCAGAATGCTTTCCGCCTTGAAGCAGAGTACTGAGGACCGTGAACTTGTCCAGCTAGCTAAAAAATATTTGAATGGGGTCCGTGGGGACCTTGCACAGCGTAAGAGGAAGCAGGCCGGTAAGGCTGCATCAAGTCTCACAAACCATGGCATACCTACCACCAATTCGAATCCTAGTGCCGCTGTGACGACGACGCACTCTCCGATGGTCAACCTTACCTCACAACATACCACCCAGACTACACGTGAGGAACCTAGTGCCATCAGCACGACCAGTTCCTCCATAATCGATCTTACCACAAACGATGGCGCAAACGATGGCACATGGCAGTCGACATACCAACAGCCACCGTGGGGCGGCCCTCATCAATTGCCGAATCCTTATGGATACTCGGGGCACGGTGTATAGGTGGTATTCAAGCGGCGGGGAGTGGATCATGCATGGAGTAAAGGCATATACGGGGATTCCTCGGGGTTATTAGGCGTATGGGCTGCAATCTTGCATCGCTATGGATGCATGTACATACTTACATAGACATCGTACCCGACCATATCATTGGCTTGACTGGAAGTTTCCGAGCTGAACCTGAGGCACCTTCCTCTTGAGGCTGTAAACCAAATTGGTCACATGCTGTCGTGGCCTTATCGGTTTTTCCCGCCATCGAATTTCCTCCTTGCAGCTGTCATCGCATTCCTCACTGGACCCTGGCCGATATACTTACACTGAAAGCGGACCAAGTTCCCCTCATCATTTCTCTCGAGATGGTTTTGTCCGGAGCCCCGCTCAAACCTTGTGGGATAGCTTAATTTCTTCCAGAAGAAGCCAACATTCCTCGAGTCACACAATGGCCTTGGTGAAAAAGCCGCATCACCGCTGATAGGGCTGTAAGTATAGATAAAATCCGCTTTCTGTGTCAACTTTATCTCTCTTTGACTAATCATAGGAAGTCGTTTACTGCTGATCTACTTGGCAGTTGGTGTCGCTATGTCACCAACCCCAATGGCTGATATAGCCGTTCATATTGCCACGTCTAATGGGAAATCGACATTAAAAAGTGAGACTAAGTCATCGGCATGATTCATACAGAACATGGAGGCTTCCAACGGTCTTGAACTTTTGAAAACACCGTGCATATTGCCCAAACCATGTATACTCTCACTATGGGATTTGGCGGCTTCCCGTCTTGGACAATCATCCTAGGGGAACAGGGGGGGTCAACGGGATACAGGAGGAGCATGGCAGAAAAGGGTATAACATAATGGCTGTCAAAGGGTCCGACTTCCAAGGATGGGGCACTGTGTCCCCAACAAAACCGACAAGACAGACAAAAACAGCGTGTGTGCCAGAGTGGGAAGGCTGCAGCCATCCGAGCCGAATGTTGTACTGACCAACATCATCGGACAAACACTGGCGGAATTGAGCCACAACTGGACCCAAGCCGGGGGCTGCTGTTGAAGCGCTTTGGGGGCTCTTTCACGTTACTCTCCTGCTTTCTTTCCACCCTCTTGAATGTCTGCTCCGCAAATTAGCGGCACCTCCCATTTCCTGGATGTGGATGTCCACGGTGACTCCCGAATTATCTTTTGTATCCTGCATCTGTCGCCCTTCCTCCTTTCTTACCTTTAATGGCATTGTCCGTATAAGCTATCTTATCTTATATATTATGCATTCATCTATATTTAAGCTCCTCTGCTTGACACTGTCTCTGTGATTCCAATTTTCCTCCTGTTAGTATTGTCAATCGTTATCCAGTCCCCGCTGCCGGCTTCAGTGAATGGTAGTAGCATTTTTCTGTCTTATACACACAAGCCATTCACCACGCGCTCCGGAACGCACACTCGCCTACCGTCGATATTTTTCTCTTCTTACCTCTTGATGCTTCCGGCTTCCTCTTGAACACCTTCATCTCTTTTTCATCTCTCTCCTCTCCTTTGGCCGCTTACCACTACTCTTGATTCTAGGATCTGTCGATCCGGACACTTCATCTCTTCATAACGCGTTCTCCAGGTTTCTGCTTGCAGTTATCTGCTGCCAGGTCTTAATGTCTGCCGCGATTCGTCCCCAGTACTTCTGTACTCGTCCTAATGGCACCTTCACTCCCCTTATCGCCGTGGATGAGCTCCCCTCGCACATCTCGATTCGTGGAGCTCCCCGAGTGCTAGCAGCCAGTGAGACGCAAGGAATGACTAGTCTTGGGATTGTACAGACGAGACCCCAGTCTTACGTTGTTGAAGGGCTTAGCCCCGCTTCCACTCGTGGGACGTCCACGACTTCGAGCGGACACCGCACCCGTGACTCCGATCTACAGGCCGCTTTGATGAGAGTCCTTGCTGATGAGTGTCTTCCGGCAAACGAGCGTCTAGCTATTACATCGCTTATACAGCATGGTCTTTCTCGCGGCATGTTTGCCTCTAATTCGTCAGGTAACGGTTGGTTGGTGCCAAATAGTGGCGGTAGTAATGCTGGCAATGTGGGTTCCAAGCAAGTAAGTGCTGCTAGTAGTGCTCGATATATATAATACTGCGAAGGTTTGAGACAAGGAAAACGCGCATGGCTGATCCTCAAACAGGGACCTCACTACAATACCAAGAAAGAGTACTGTTCGTACTGGATACGTCATGGCGAATGTGACTACCAGCAACAAGGCTAGTCTTCCGGGTGTCTGATTGTGTTGTATGACCACTAATATGTTCATCTAGGATGTCTTTACAAGCATGAGATGCCTGGAGACCCGGCGATGCTCGAAAAGCTTGGCCTTCGGGACATCCCTCGTTGGTACCGTGAGAAGTACGGTATCCCTAGCCTGCTACCAAATGGACATATTCATTCTCGTCATAATATTGGCCAGGCTCTGCCACTGACAGACAATGGCGCTTTCGGGGCGATCCACCATTCATCTCGTCTTGGGACAATCTCGGACATGTCTGATATTGAGAGGGAGTCTCGGCAGAAGGCTCAATATGCCGTTCAGCACTCGCCAGTTGCAGTTCCTGCATTGTCGCGGCCTATCTATGCAGCTGCAGGACCGGCCAGGGCTCAAGTTCCACATAGGCACGGGGCAAAGAATTCCTCCGGTCCACAGCATTCTTCCATGAAGAAAATGGACTTGTTGTCATTTGACCCTCTGCCAGAATACCCCAGCTATACGGCCGTGGACCCTGCGCCCGGGAAGATGCGCGCGCTGGCCGGCTCAAATGGCACCGCCGCTTTTGCGAACGTCAACAGCAGCGAGCGCGAGGACTTTGTCCGCAGTATTCAATCTTTGATGCCAGCTTCGATGTCTGGGGGCTCGGAGTACTTGCTCGCCGGCAGTTCCCCCTACAAGCCTCGTTCCAAGAAGGCACAGAAATCCCGCCGATTGTATCAGCCCCGGCCTGCCGTCGCGAAGCAGGAGTCCGGACCTGATGTTGACGAAGTAGATGCATTCAGTGGAGCTTTCAGAAGTTATGGCACTGCTCCGCCGAGCATTGCGTCTCCTATTTCCAAGGTTGAGCACCCCGGGGCGACCTTGGCCAACCCCAACATCCGGTCTGCCCTAGAGAGCGCGTCGGAGCCGGCTACTCGTGGTACCTCCCCTTCTACTCACTCCGGCACTGTGTCTTCGGACTCGAGTCCCGATCTTGTCCGCGATCGACACAATAAGAAAGAGCACAAAGCGACCTTCGGTGCTATCGGTACCAAGAGAGGGTATCATAAGTCGTCCGACGGATCCTCCGAAGGCGATCTGTTGTGTCTGGGCACCAAAGACGATGAGTAAAGCCCGGCCGTCCAACGAACCTCGCTGCTTGGGTAGTCTTGCACTGCTCGAGCCATATTCAATTTAAGTAAATAGGAGACGTAACTATACAGTGTCTCAATCCTCTATGATATGATACACGACACGGAAGGAACGACTACTCGTCGAACTAAATATACCTACAGCGTTGATGAGTCCGGCAGGTGTGGATGGCTAGAGGATGGCCATTATAATATTGACATCGGCATTTAGTTCTCTCTGGTCCTCTTTTCAAGGGTCTCTCCTTCCGTCCTTGCTCCAGGTTCACAATGGGACGGAATGGTGCTCAGAGTACACACAACTGGCGCAAGGCGCGGCGGATTGTCAGAATTTCATGGTCGAGGTTCTTTGTGCTGGAGGTTTCCGGTGGTTTGTACTGTCGTTCTTTCGTTCTGCCCTTTAATTGCTTTACATGTACCCATTGTGAGTTTCCGTTTCTGTGGTTGTCTCTTCTTCTCCCTGTGTTTTATCATCTTGCTTGCTCAGTCCGTCTGTCTCTGCCTTGTCAAAACGGTTTGGTATGGTGAGAACTATAGCATTTTTCATGTCTATAGTACCCGTTCAATGAGCAGTTCATATCGAAACCTCCAGATCTATGAAGAATAAAAACCCAAGAGAGCCGTTGGGGGCCTAGCGTATGTTCCTCAGATGCAGTTAGGTATAATCCAGACAGTGACTATGTCCATACAGGTAAAGAAAGTAAGCAGAGTAACGTGTAAACGATGAATGAGATATAATACATTGACATAAGATAAAAGTGTCTAATACAACCTTGCGAAATATGCGCCGCCCTGTTTTGTTTGAGCTTACACAGGTCAAAGAAAATACTATAGTATACCCTCGAAACAGACACATCGGTTTACCATATGGACATACTCCCCCCGTTTCTCGTGAATTGTAACGATCATGGTGAAGTGTGGTGTGGTGTTTGTTCCCATTGAGTCCCCTCCAAAACTCATATCGACTCAGCTCAGCTCAGCTCACCGAACCCTCTTCTTCTGAGCCTTCGCGTTCACCTTCACTGCAACCTTCTCCCGTTCCTCCGTGGCCTTTGCGTTCAACGCAGGGTTCAAAGCCGGCAGAGTCCGCGCCGCCTGCAGAACGATCTTGTTACCGTCCACCCGTTCCTGCTGCTGACGCAGTCTCTCGGCACGAGTAGCCTCCAGCTGCTTCTTGCGCTCCGGCGTCATCACCCAGGACTCGGGGAAGCGGCGCGTCACCTTGGGCTTGTGGTGACGCAGGTCGAGAGGGACGTCGGCGAAGGAGTCGCCCTCCTTCGCTTCCTTGATCAACGACTTAATGGTGTCACCGAGGTAGCGCTTGTTTTGGGCGCGGAGCGGGAATTTCTCGCAGGACATGCGCACGATATCGGTCTGGGGGTTGTAGCGGACGCCGACGAGTTTGAGGAAGGTCTGGCGTTGTGCTTCGGTGAGGTATTTGGGGGTCAGATCTTTGGAGGACAGCTCCACGACGACCTTGGGTTCGGCGGGGTGCTGCTCGCCCATGTATGTCGTGTAGCGGAAGCGGAGGATGTGAGATTCGGGGGGAAGGGTGAAGGGTTTGGCGAGCTCTATTGCGTATTATCAGCAAGGGGATTGGGGTCTGACAAGAGGGTGAGACTATGTGGTGTGTGGGTGTGACTGCATACTGCTCAACAATGGCATATCCCAGGCGGCGATTCGAGCGTATTCTCTGATTTCACGATGCTGTTCGAGTTGTGCGTAGGCCATGCTCGTCATTTCATCATCGTTGAAATCCTCATCACCGTCCTCGACGAGAGCCAGATCATCTGGTTCATCTTCCGCCCAGAATCCACCCGATCTAACTTTCGGTTCCTCGAAGCGCAGATATGTCTGTCTTTCGATCTGGAAGACTTCCTTGTCGAGCTCGGCGAACATGGCGGCACGGGCCTCTGGGTCGTTGTATTCGGAGACAAGGGCACGATTCGCTTCGTCGAACTCCTGTCGCTCTTCCGGAGACATCAAATCATATTGCTCCCGCTCCTCTTTGGAGAGGAAATCGGGTGAGTATTCGGGTGCCGGAGGCAGGTCCTGCGGACGAGGGCGCTTGGGCTGCTCAGGAACGGGCGGATCTTCTGAGATGAGGGAGAAGGGAGTCGCGGAGAATTGGCGGACGGGGGTGACGATGGGCCCTCTCCGGGCCAGGAAGAAGGCCGAGCGGCCCAGCGACCGAGCTACTGAGGCCATTGGGGGAGGGGGAAGTCTGGGGATATTGGGATGAGAGGCGCAGTGGAGGGAAGTTCGGCGGATGTTTTTCATTTCCTTCCATCGCCGCGTGCCACTAGACTGTTTCGGGAAGGCAGTGCCTTTCACCGCCGAGCAATTGGCTGGAACTACTTCCCTCAACACTACTACTACTTCATAGTTAACTACTATCTACCTGGTACTTGCCGTGCATCTTTCTACGCCAACTCCTTCCAGAGTCTGGCATGTTGGATGTCAGTGTGTGAGTGTTTCGGTACTGACTACGTTCCCTTAGGGGCTGATATGGTTGTCAAGTTTGGCCAAGTCTGAATCTTGTTCCGTGCGGGATATCACCCGCGTACTATCTAACTAACCATCAACTCCATCCCGGATTTACAATGCCGTCCCCTCCCCTATCAAAGGCTGCTATGAAGGTGTGCTTCGTGACTGTGGGTGCTACAGCTTCTTTTCATCTTCTCCTACAGTCGGTACTCGCAGATGAGTGTCTGCTGGCGTTGCAGAAGCTAGGATTTACCCACCTACTTGTGCAATATGGCAAGGACGGCCAGTCTCTTTGGGAAGACTTCCAGCGCAGATGCCCTCCTGGCAGTGATAGTCGACATGGTCTTGAGATCGACGGATTCGACTTCAACCAGGCCGGGTTAGACGAGGAAATGCGCTTGACTCGGGCCAATGTCTCTGAGGGTCGAATTGGGGGACTACTCATCAGCCATGCTGGTAATGCCCTTGTCTAATGGACCTTCAATGCCTAATTGAGGTGGCTGACATGGTTTTGGTTCAGGATCAGGAAGTATCCTTGGAGCACTACGGCTTGGTGTGCCGCTTGTTGTTGTACCAAACCCTACCCTGAAAGATAATCACCAGGAAGAATTGGCACAGGAACTGCAAAAGCAGGGATATGTTGTGGCCAGCAACTACTGGTACGCTGCTCTTCCAGCACTTAGCAACGGGTGATGTTTACGAGCTCACTCTTTATCAGGGAAGTTTCGAGCGCACTCGCTCGTGCAGAAAAGCTGCGAGCTCAGATGCTGGCTTGGCCGCCTGTGTGTGGAGTAAGCCAGCGGCGCCAGCCAACGCTGGAGAGCGTGATGTCTGACGAACTGGGCTTCTTAGATTGAAGTCGCCTTTGGGTTTTTATCACTATCGCCGGTCAAATCAAGTCACCCGGGCGCATTGAAAGCTATTCATCTGTAAGTTGTATGAGAGAAAACTGCCACGTTGTGGTCCGATTATAATCATCACGACCATTGAATTTATCTGGTGGCTGGCCGTGATTCTCGAACCATGAAGAGTCAGAAGGCCAAAAGTCCTGGGAAGGTTAGAATGAACGGTCTTACGACTGGATTCGTCGTGTCTTGGACAATCGCTGAATGGTAGCTTAACGCTTAGATATAGGTTATTGGGAATGTATCTGTAGGAATAGCCACATATTCTTCTAAGATGATCAAAGAAATCAAGCACTTCTATGTCTTTGATAGTTAATCAATTGGGGAGCGAAGTATGATGGTCGTATTGCATTTCATTACTACCAGCTTGTGTTGTAGAGAGTGCTGCTATAGTTGGGATTTCGGGGACTTTGGAGCGGCGCTGGTCTGTGCTTCCCATTCCTCGACCCCAAAAACATACGCGCAGAACAACCCGCAGCTATCCTTTCCTCCGGCCTGGTTTGCTCTACTTTGTGACCTTGCAGAAGAGCAATCAAGCTCAAGCACTCTGCAAAGAAAACCTGTGACATCGTTCGAAGTCCGCGTCCTCGCCCAGCAACCGACCAGGCCGCGGGGCCTCTCCGTGCCTTTTGACGACAACAAAACACCCGCGCCCTTCGATCTCTCCTCCCTCTTCCCCGATCCCCAATCCCCAACGCCCTCCCCACGCAATGGCAGAGGCCACCCTTCACAACGCTCCGATCGTCATCGACAATGGCAGCGGGACCATCCGCGCCGGCTTTGCCGGTGAAGAGATCCCCTCCTGCTACTTCCCCTCGTTCGTGGGCCGGCCCAAACATCCGCGGGTGATGGCCGGCGGTCTCGAAGGCGATGTCTTCATTGGACAAAAAGCTCAGGAGTTGCGCGGCTTGCTTAAGATTCGCTACCCTCTAGAACATGGCATTGTAACAGACTGGGATGACATGGAGAAAATCTGGCACTACGTGTACGAGAACGAGCTGAAAACGCTGCCCGAGGAACACCCCGTGCTCCTGACTGAACCGCCGCTTAATCCACGCAAGAACCGCGACGCTGCCGCCCAAATCATGTTCGAGACCTTTAACGTGCCCGCGCTGTACACCTCGATTCAAGCTGTGCTGTCGTTGTACGCGTCCGGTCGGACAACAGGTGTGGTT
This sequence comes from Aspergillus brasiliensis CBS 101740, assembly GCF_001889945.1. Lineage (NCBI taxonomy): Eukaryota > Fungi > Ascomycota > Eurotiomycetes > Eurotiales > Aspergillaceae > Aspergillus > Aspergillus brasiliensis. The sequence continues at coordinate 1,432,234 of NW_027137444.1, forward strand.
CTCGATTCAGGGGATGGTGTGTCTCATGCGGTGCCGGTGTTTGAAGGTTTCGCGATCCCGAACAGTATACGGCGGATTGATGTGGCGGGTCGAGATGTGACGGAGCAGCTGCAACTACTGTTACGGAAGAATGGACATGTGCTGCATACCAGTGCGGAGAAGGAGGTCGTCCGCATGATTAAGGAGAAGGTGTGCTACGTTTCGCTGGATCCGAAGCGGGAGGAGAAGGACTGGATGAACAGCTATCACAAATCGGAGACGAAGTCTGTCGACTATGCGCTACCAGATGGGCATAAGATCAAGGTATTTACCGCTTCACTCTTGCTGATAGGGTTTGGACGGGCTTGCTAATGGCGAGTCATGACAGATTGGACAAGAACGCTACCGCGCCCCAGAGATTCTCTTCGATCCGGAACTTATTGGCTTGGAATACCCTGGTGTACATCAGATCGTGCAGGATGCCATTACCCGGACGGATCTCGATTTGCGGAAGTCGCTCTACCTCAACATCGTCCTGTCCGGTGGATCAACACTGTGCAAGAATTTCCCGGACCGGTTGATGCGCGAGATCAAGCGTCTGGCCGTGGAGGATATGAAGATCCGTATCTCTGCCCCCGCGGAACGGAAGTACACGACGTGGATCGGAGGTGGTATTCTTGCTGGATTGAGCACCTTCCGGAAGGTAGGTTTTCCATCCTGTGACCCTGCTTCATGGAACCTTCTAACTAACTCAAACAGATGTGGGTGAGCGCAGACGAATGGCACGAAGACCCCGAGATCATCCACCGGAAGTTCGCCTAAGAGTGCTTGCCTTCTTGGATGAAATCAAATTATCAGGGACCTGCACGATCAACGTATCCACTTCCGCACCTGCAGCTCGCAGACTTCGCGACAGGATACGTTCACTGCAAGGACTGAACACGCAAGCTACTAGCTAGGAAAAGACATCAATGGTGATGCTCACAATGGTCAGCAGCAGCTTTCTAATAGATACCCCTCTTTTCTGTTCGCCTCGATTATTCAAGCTGCCATACCCATCTGCCACTCATACTACGCTTTCACACCACAACTTAACCATACATCTACTATGAGCGATCTTTCTGCGTCTAACTCAGATCGGATGAGCTCATTAGCACACCTACCTATTTTATGCTGCTTCCCTTAGCCTCTAACCATACATACCTAGCGACATGTACCCGGACTACGAGGAAAGACATGAATCTACATTCTACTTTGCTTTTACTTAACTTCTTTTCTCTTATCTTTTTCTCATATCTCTTTATTTCTCGCTGATATTGCGTATCACACTTTGAAGTTTTGTGTACATATTGGATGGATAGATGAAAATATACGAGTCCCTACAGACAACTCTTTGCCATGATTGGTGGGTGTGGAAGCTAAGCAGTCGGCATCCACGTGGTTATTGTCGTAGGGGAGAATCACATTAAGCAGAAGCTAACACGCCTAAACTTGGTGGCATCATGCTTGTTAGTCACATATAGATGACTATAGGACCCGATTGATGGGTGTTATGGTCTGATGTATGTATCTAGCTTCTGCATCGCACATGAAAGTGTGAGAGAAACCAATGATCGATTGAACAAAGACCCATACCGAAGCAACTACTAAATTACACCCTCACTTCTACATCAAGCCATCAGTGTAGCCGCCAGCGTACCGTACAGCCTCTCAACCCCCAAGCATAACCAACCCGCAGAACCTCATATGCGAACAAAATGGCCATTAAACCCCAGATGTAGGTTAGGGGCTCTATTACTTCGATCTACCACCTACAGATACTATACCCACTTCCAGCATTGTGGCAGCTTGTTATGACACCAGAGGGGCTTCTGGCCAATCCCACAGTCGGTCCCATAGTTGTTATAGCAGCCATTAGTGATGATCTCCTTATTATCTATTCGACTGTCACGGTTTGGGAAGACGATCGCTTGGTGATGCGGTATGCACTATGTACACAGCCTATTCGTATAACTTTGTGACGCGTGCAGAGTAATCCACAGCTAGGTCTGCAGTATAAGGAGTTTTTGGCATGCATTAGGCCTGGGTTAAGGCACTCCCGCGTCTTTTCTTGGCCCGAAGCTCTGAGCTTTTCACGGCATGAAAACATGACTGTATCACTAGTGACTAGCGAAGCCTATAGGAATATCATCACAGTATAAACCCAACGGAATACTGTTTCGAACTGCAAAATCAGTGGATCAACTTTAATAATACCTCTTACAGCTCTGGATTGCCTAGTGTATTCGGCGTCGATATATGGTCTTTCGGGAATACATCATACGGGTTTGAGGCCATATTACCCTAATCCGATGCTTCACGTGTAGTAGGTGATATGAGTAGAGCAATTTGAGAAATAACAGAGTCACAACATTGCTTATGAGGGGAATCGTAGGACCAATGGGGATCATGAGGTTGGAAAGGTCATTACTATTTGAGGAAGGAGTGATCTACAAACGTTAATTTCTAAGTTTAGAAACAACAACAACCACAACAACCTCATGTCAATAAGAGCTTCCATGCGACATCCCAGACTCGAATATCATAGCCACTACTATATTGACTTGCTTATACTCTGAAGTATAGTTATATTCTTTCGGCTGTCCCGCTGCCCTATCTACTACTCTGACAGCATACCGTAATCCCTCTAATAGAGGACGCGCGCCTTAAAAGGGGGTTGGGGGTTACAACTCATTCTACTCAACCTTATAAAGCAGCACGACTTCAAACGAAAAGACTACCTAATCCCCATGAATATAATATATTCAACAGACAGTATCCAGCAGGTGTACAATAAGAAACGGAAGTCAACTAACTAGTCAGCCCACCCACATGCATGGTCCCCGAACCAAACAACAACCACGCGCGTTTGTTTACCTCTTCTCCTTCTGTACGACTGTAAGGTCTAGAACAATCAATTCCACAGTACTCTGTACCGACGAGTATCGGAGCTAGATGGTCAGCGCTATTATAACGCGGCCTAGAATGATATTGTGAAGATATAATGTTTATTGCCAAAAAAGAAATAAGGAAGGAAAGAAAAGGCAAGTCATGTCATTGAATTGTTGGATGATGTCAAGTCACGACATCAAAGATCGGAGATCCCGTCATTCGCTCAAGGTATGGTGCATCGAGATGGGATCTGGTAAAGTCGTCCTCCGCGGCTCCAGGGTTCCCTGGTGAGGTAATCGTGGTTACATTGTGTGTAACGGACGGTTTCGGAATCATTACGTGAGATTGCACAATTCGTGGCCAACATTACTTATGCCATCACTCATACTACGTGGTGGGACAAAATTGACTTTTTGGTTGGGGTTGTTTTTGGTTGGTTTGGATTTCACAGTTAACTAGTAGGTACATGAGAAATCTTGGCTCTATGGGCCAGTGACACAATATGCTGCCGGGGTAGTGAAGCAAGGAGACGCAGTGATCAATCCTATGCTGTAAACAAGACAAAATCCAGTCATTGTCCTAACAAATCACAAAGGAACAAGTTAACAGGGCAATGTCAACGCCATGCGAATGTCCGCGTATATAGACGAGGCCATGGCTAAAGGGGTATCATGTTGAAAAGTGTTGATGTGGAGGTTGAAAAAATCAAAGAGAAAAGAACAGATGAGAAGAGAGCTGAAGTTGGAGGTGGAACAATAGCGCCCCATGAGTTGATTCCGAAGTGGTCGAATGTTGAAGAGAGGTATGGGGATTAAAGACATAGTTGAATGAGATAATAGGGGTGTGAAGGTAGCAATCTTCGAATATCAAATCGGATAGTGAAAACAAAAACTTTTTTTGGTGGTCGTAAGTCGTGAGTCATGATCTGTTGAGATGCAACGCTGGTAAGGCGGCAATAGGCACATTGGAAATGGCGCTGAAGATGGTCGGAAAGAAACCCAGTTTCACTCCCCCCTTACTCTTCACACCTATGCCATGCCCCTGAGCTTGCCCCAGCCCTTCTCAAGACCACGGAGAGCCCGTTCACGGGCAGATCCAGAGCTACTCGAGCTGCTGCCGGAGAACTTGCGGCTGAGGGTGCTGGATGAGTCGTCGCTGAAGACCATGTTGCCGGCTCCACCACGGCCGACGTGGTACACGGGGGCAGCACGGCGGAGATCACGCTCGAGCTCTTCGTCGAAGCTGAAGATGGCGCGCTCGGTGCTGCTGTGGACGTTGCCGGCACCGCCACGACCGGACTTGAAGGTGCTGGGGACATTCGAGTCCAGGCGGGTCAAAGAGGCAGGACCGGTAGCCGAGCGGGAGTCGGTGGTCTTGGTGCCCTTCAGGTTGATGACATTGCCAGCGCCTCCGCGAGCCGTGTGCAGAGCAGGGCGGCTGGTATGAGGGACCGACGGATGCGGTTCAACGACACGGTAGTTCACTGACGCGGGCATGGTGAATCGAATTGTGATGGGAAGTGGTAGGTAGAAGAGTGGTGTTTGTTGATCTTGATGTTGTTGACAATGCGCGCAAAAGTGCGTTGCGATGCGGGAAGTATAAAATCGCTGTCTATGCCGAATTACTCGAATTACTCGAAACGCGGAAACTCAATCCGTTTTGCGATAATGGCGTAATAAACATGTAGACGCGGTATGAGTCAATTGGAGACGGGTTGTATAGGCAATGGGGACCTATGGTCGAGTGAATCGCAGAGCAAGGTTTGTTTGTTTGTTTGAAGTCGCAGGCAGACAGTCAGACAAAGAGGAATGAAGAAGCAGAGAAGCAGTCTGGGTGGGAGACTATTAAGAAAGGGGAGGAGAAACTAAAAATTTTTCCCTCCTTTGTTTCTTTTTTAGTGGTATGAATGACTCTGCAAACTGGAGCTGATGAGAATCCACTTCTATAGCTTGGAACCAGGCCTCGCAGCGGGGGAGGAGTTATATAGTTGGACGCAGACGAGGCGGGCCCAGCAAGTTACCGGGGGAAGAGTCAGGACGGCCCCCCTTCGTGACGGCAGGCAGGCTCATGATTGCACCATGGCCACTGCGTGGTTTCCCTTTCCAGGCACCGCGCCAGGGTCACGCTTGGCTGGGGTGGAGCTGCCCAGCAATAACTTCATGACTAGTTAGTGACTGGGTTGAACTTTCTCTCTCTGCTGCATTCTGCGGTTATGCGCGCGCTACTCCATCATCACCGCTGCTTTCAGCCCTGCAAATTTTCACCTAGTTAAAGCGGCACCCAAAACGTGCAACATTCACAGCCAATCAATGTACGTTGGCTGTCTCTCCGACAGGGTCATTGGTTGGTATCAGACCCACCGCCCCTGCCTATCCTGGCTGCTTTAAAGCAATTCTGTGCGATCATCTGACAAGCACGGCGCCAATCCAAGGCGTGGCGAAACGTAACAGAAATTGGCGCCAGAGCCAATCACAACCCGTGAATGTGCCCGAGGACTGGCTCTGGTGGTTTCCTGGGGGTAATGGAAATTGCTGAGTCGGTCACGCGTCATCCGCCAACTCATTGCGTGCGGCCTATTCTGATTCTTTTTTTGGTCGATCCTGTTGAATGAGGGGGAAGTCACTCGCAATTTCGCCATCAATAATGGCAATAATTCGCAGTATCCAAGGGGCTATGGTATGCTTGGGCCCGAGGCTGAGTTGATGCTGCTTCCTTGGTCTTGATCTACCGTCTCCTATTACTGTCTAGTGTCTACAGTTCCTACTACACGTATGGAATGACTTGGTAGCTTGGCAGTATTGCCTATGGACTTACTCTATTTAGTACCAGCAAGAAAAAAATGACACGAACTCTTGCGCTACAAACAGTTCGTTGTTGTCCACTTGCACTATCCCCTCTAACTATACCGTAGTGCCCAATATCCAGGGCAAATTCTCGAGGCTTCACCGTCAACCGGTCAACCGGATGGAACATTATACCAGACCAGAAACTGTTGTTCCCCGCAACTTATTAGACCCGGTGCTACCTGAAACCGGCAACAGCACAGTTGCATCATTATTCATACTACACCTGAAATTAGAAGGGTTGGGTTAATGGCTAAACTCTGATCCCGGCAGTACCGAATCCCGGTCCACGAATCTCAGCTAACCAGACCTACTACTATTACTACTTACTAGTACTTACTGAACGGCGTCGACTTGTAAAGGCAGGTACCGGGAAAGATGCCCAATGCTAAAGACTCAAGGCTCAAAGCGGTAGGCCAATCAACCCCGTGCAGGATGATGATGGCATTCTACATGAGTGTCACATCTCTCCAGCATGCACTGAAGTCAAGACTGGTGCGTAGCGTGGGATTCCCTCCCGGCAGTGACTAAGACTTTGCCGGGGCTGCCGGTCGAGACCATTTTTAGTGCAGAAATCTCTTTCACGATGGAGACGGTTAGCGGAGATCATCAAACGACAGCCCCTCACCGCATCATCCGGGTCCCCATCTGACTGTGCTTCATTGCGCCCCAAGGTCTTCTCTGTTGGCTGATTGAGGTTCTTGACTCGTATGATATTGACCGGTGTGCGTTGGACATGGTGCGATGCCAGGAACTTGGGGGGACTGGATTTTGAGGGATCTCCCCTGGCTGTCATGAGATCTGAACGGGCACATAAAACGGAAAATTGAAGAATGCCTCAGGAACCCCACTGTCAATCCACTGCGCTAAACCCATTCTGGCCAGCTTCCCCAGACGGAGGGGGGCGCCACTCCCAAAGAGAAAAATGAGTATGACTCCATAAATCTGGAACGATCGAGAGGGGGAAAAGCCGACCAGAAATGCCTCACCCTGAGGAATTGGAAATGACACGAATCACACTCCGACCATCGTGATTTCTTCTTCTAGAGTGCTCATCCCCCACCTGTCAAGACTATTACCATTAGTCAAATGAAATGTACTAACTATGTATGCTCAAAACCAACTAGTGAAGCGCTCACGGACTGCATCCTCCTTTAACCAAGGGGTCAGGGGTACAGTCATCTTAACAAAGCAACTCATCAGCGCAGCCCCTGAATGGCCACCTCAACCGAGCCGGTTGAACCGGCAAATAACCGCCATTCCCGTCGTTCCTGCAATCCACTTCTGGTTCCCCGAGGCAAAAATGGAATGGCAAAGAACTTTTGGGAGGACACGTCGTTGCTTCCCCGGATTTTCAACCCCGGAGCATCCTAACCATGCAGGTCTCATCACCCATCACGCCCGGCTGACTGCCACCACCGGGACATGACGTACGAGTAATTTTTTCTCCGTGCAGGATGTACCGCTTCTCTCGGCTTCCTTCTCACCGGAACTGTTGCCAGGAGGTCGTCGAACTTTCCACGCTTCTGGACCTCGCCGCCGCCTGACCAGATGCTCGTGTGCTCCTTTCCCAACCATGTCCGGTGTTGTGACCCCTCACTCGTATTTCCCAACATTCCCTCTATTGCCACTTCTCTATGGCTAGATCACGACACACAAGGACATAAAGATATGCCAGATCATACACGGTAGTCATCTCGCGGGTTCAAAAGTGGCATAACGCATTAAGATCTTCGGTCCCTTGCGAGTGCTCAGGTTGTCGTTGATCACAACATCACGAATCCCTTGCTAGGCCGTTACTACAAGATCAGGAAACAGTGACGGCATCAAACTAGCTGCAGTCTATAATGTCCTACTCCATAGTTTCTGGCACAGTCTCCCTTGCGTTTGTCTGTCGTTGGGCGGCTCATTGGTGATGCCTACTACGTAGTGTACTGTTTGTCTGTCATGTCAAATCTGGTTTCTACTATATGCTCCCCTCTGAGCATGCAGGCTCCATAGAGTAACGCAACGGCAAATGCACCGCCGTATCTGGTCCAAAAGAGATACTTTGACACCACCATTTACCCAACATATTCCATATTACTACGAAAGTAGCGACACAGTTTCCTACTGCCTGTTTTTCAACCAACTCCTCACATTGTTAACAGGGAGCAAAAGCTAGAATCAAGGTCACTAAATGCAAGGAGCCGTGCCCTTAATGTATTGGACTATCGATATATCGTTTTTTCTTTTTGTACAATAGACGATCAAGCAATTTCCGTAGCCATTTAGTAGTAGTAGTAGTAGTAGTAGTAGTGGTGGTGGTGGTGGTGGTGCCTACGGGCGCAGCCTTTGATTCCAACTACAACTCAGGTATCCAAAACTCAAATATGAGCTATCATTAGTACTTAGTCTATACAGCAACAAGACTATGCACTTCAATTTAACCACAAGAAATGATATACAAAGATTTCCACAACTAAACATACCGAGCAGTGCTGCTTTCCAGTCAGAGAAATATTGTGCCATCACCCACCGCCAAATGTTCCAGAATTCCAGATAAATTTTTGGGGACTGTATGGTTTCCAAAAGCCGCAAAATCCGAGCTTTTTTCATCGAGGTCGACTAGGTTCTGCCGCTTTAGGCGGTCCGTAGAGCGGTCTAAGATAATACTGCCACTTATCCTACCAGGCTACTCCTGAGGCCACAAGGCCCCCAGTATACTACTACCACCGCCAATCTGAAGTGTTTCCCAACCAGATTTCTCAGGATTGTTTGTTACTAGAAATCCGCTTAAGTCCGGTGTTTCCTTGCGAGGCTTACTAGTTTCTGCCATCTTGGGCAGTCTGTCGAGCGGTAAGACGTCTTTTTGGCTGAAGGAAGAAAAGAATATAACTACGAAGGTCTGGCTGGGTACCGTGTAGTTACAGAGTAGACTACGACCAGTTTGCCTTGCTCTACTGTAATCATCTTGATGATTGCGCAAGCGTTTCTGGTATATGAATACTCATCCATTAAATTCTATCCTACTTTCCCTCCTCTTCTATTCTTCACTATTCTGCTTTTTACTCTCACTATCCTCACTCACCAATTAGCCTGTCAGATCCTCCTCCTTGGAATTTGTATACGCTCTTCTCTACTGAAATTTGTTTCTTCGTCTTACCTCACAGCAAAGCAGCTAATCAGAGCTTGAAATTCGAGACATCATCGATGAGCACGACATGAGCAATGTATCTTTAGGATCTGTCTCTAAACAGGTCTTCAACACCTGGTCGAGAATCGACGCCAGCTCTGTGACTCAGTCGGGCGCATACTTTCCAAAAATCGAGACATTTATTTTCAAACTTGCTATACAAGAGCAGAACGTGACTGGCAGGCCAATTGAGCGAGAGATCTCGGATTCGGCATTGAGAAGCGTCCTGCCCTATGGAGATGACCCTCCAACTGTGCAAGGCCCTTCAGTCACGCTGGAGCCCTACCATTAAGTAGGTAGAGAACCGGTGTTGCCTAAGAAAGACGTTATTCTCTGGCCAGAGCTGCTCTTGCGCATTGCTGAAGATATCTATGAGTATGACGGATTTCGCCCGATCAGATTGACACTATGCAATAATTCCTTGATATGTTAGGCCCCCGCCTGGATTGATGTTCCTGATCAGTTTATTTCTCACGGGGTCGTAACTGGGAGAAGGGAAATAAGACGAGCAGTTCTCAGTCGAATCGAAAAGTAAAATTCGACGATCAAATCACGATAATTCGAAGATCACCTCTTTGTTCCGTTTTGATATGATGCTTACCATAATATACTAAGCAAATCTGACCTTAAAAGTATAATTCTCTCTTCAATCAGGTGCATTGTAGAATAATCTAGTAGATTGTTTTGCAATGACCTTGGCTGCAGCTGGTGATATAGTAGGATATGTTTCATTGCCTGAGGCCACAACACCAACTTCCCTAATATATTGCCGTAATTGACCGCCCTGATATCGCAGCGATCTCCGCCTCAAGCAATGCGTCGCCAATGATTTCTCTTTAGCTAGCATCAACGGTCCTTTGAGCCATTTATTTTCTACTTTCTTATTCCTTTTCTAGACCGCTGCAAATTCAGTCGTTATCCCGCCGTACTCTTCCAACCGAGCATTCTCTCACGCGCATCGCGCCACCTGCGCGCATCCAACTCGAGCTTAATTCGCTTGTAAAGAGCAGTTGCTCTTTGAACACCAAAATGCCTAAATATAAGTCTCCTCCTCACCTGCCAATGAACCCTTGATACTGACAGCCAAATTACTCTTCTGTAGGACACCCCCAAGCCCCTCTCCATACACCTGCGGACTTGTCCATCGCGCATGCAATTCCTTCCATCCTCCTATCTAGCCATCATCTCCGGAGTCACATTCCCACTGACCAATGTCTTTCACCGAATACAGGCGACTACTGCGATGTATACCTCACGCACGACTCGATGAGTGTGCGCAAGGCGCACAACGCCGGACGTAACCACCTCAGAAACGTTCTGGAATACTACCAACGTACGGCGGCCCCATTCCATCCCCGACCACCTCAAAGGCGTGCTGCTAACGCGACTTCAGAGATCGGACAAGAGAAGGCCCAATCGGTCATTGATTCCATCACGTCGTCCTATGCCGCCGAAGGCCAGGCTGTCCCGAACCCCGCGATGGCTCCCCCGGGGGCTTACCCTCCTCCATTTGGCTTCCCCGGTATGTCACGCATCGCCACCTTTTACATGCAAACTTCTGCGTCCATCAACAATGCCAGTGAACCACAAGCTAACTCCCTCTCCTCAGGCCGACCAGGTCAACTCCCTCCACCTCCCTTCGGAATGCCTCCTCTGGGCGCAGCACCCGGTGCGCCGGGCATGCCTCCTCGTACGTTCCACTCATCCCCTCAGACATAACAAATCAGCCCCTCTAACAGAACTATCCCCATGAACAGCCCCAGGAGCAAGAGGTCTCCCATTCCCACCTCCCTTCCCCGCTCCAGCTGGCGGCGCCCCTCCTGCCGGTCTCCCTCCTCTCCCCAACATGCCCCCAGGCGCCCAAGGCTTCCCTCCTCCGCCTGGCGGATTCCCTCCCAACTTCCCGACTCCTCCCCCCGGCGCTGCTGCCGGCTTCCCTCCGATTCCTCCTCCAGGCCAAGCTCCCGCAGGATACAGCCCCAGTCCTACACCCGGTATAGTCGGACCGCCAGGACAAGATGGTGGCTATGCACCACCTCCCGGTATGGGCGCCGGTCTGCCTGGTCCGCCTCCGGGATTGGGCGACAAACGGTGATGGTATCTTATTTCATGTGTATCTGTATCATGTGTTGCTTGATTGATTTACTACGGGGGTTTCTTATTTTCCTTTTTTCTATCTTTCAATTTGTCTGTCTAGATTCTGCTTCCCTACATTTTTTCCCCAAGTGATTCCATACCAGCGTTCTATCTATGGGGATTCGGTTATGCAATATTTCTTTCTTTTGTTTGAATTGAAAGAAAGAAAAAGTTGGTAAACAACAAAATATGAATAAAAGGATTTATTGGATGGATGGATGTTCTCTAGTAACTTGGTCGCGGTGCGGATGTGAGTAGTTGAGTTGCATTCGGTGATGTTTTCCAGGAATCTAGGTCTGCAAAGGAATCTTAGGTGTGGTGTACTACGTAGGCCTAGTAAAGTAGTAATATTTACATGCTACAATATACTCGCACTGTATATCTTCAAGACCATGCGTCAATGCAACTCAGGCATAGCATTATGATTTCTTTCCATACACGATGAAATCACAAAAATAATACAGGGATATCGGATCAGACAAGTAGACAGACCCCCTGCCAGATAATATAAAAAAAAAAAGGAACACTTCACGTAGTCCACACAAAACCCAAGTACCGATCTCCAGATCCAGTATTTCAGAACGCCAGCGGTGAAAATAAATCGAGAGAGAGAGGAAAAAAGGAGGAAGGAAATGAAAGGTGGATTGCCTTGGTAAGGCTTCGGATGAGAGCCAGAGGGATTGGGAGAGAAAAGAAGGAAAGAAGAAATTTTCCTGTATATCATAGTATACGACAAGGAATGGTAGCCAAAAGCATATAGGCAAGCAAATGGGAAGAGTCGCAGAACAAAAGCAAAAAATAACGCACATAGCGCGGGGGGGAGGATGCAGTCAGTGGAAAGCTAGAAGAGGGCCCGAAGAATCAACCCATGCCCGCACTAAGCCATAACTTCATCTCAAGCAAGGCTAGAATAGAAAGCAATCATATTAAGTCTTTCAGTGGTCGTAACCTGCTCCCCTTTGCCATGGGCTCGGGTTGTTTTGTTGCCGGTATGCATGAGGATTTTGGAAGGGGGAGCTGTTGTAGTTCCGTGGTACAGGAGACGGTGAACGCCCGAAATTAGCATCGTAGGCAGGAGGGCCATTGCGGGCCGAGTTGTCGCTGGGGAACAGCGGCAAAGACGGGTCAACAGGGGAAACTGGGGAATGACGAGCTGTCTGGTGTGTTGTGGCATCAGGGGCTTCGAGATTCTGGCGGCTAACACTGGCACCGTTTCCGCTCGAGAAGGAGGTATTGTCATCCTCAAACGGACTGGATTGGTACGGTGACCCTTTCATGTCCCCCCGGGCGGTAGCGCCCAGAGCATCCAGTTCGGTCGTCAACTGACCCCCGTTCTTGATGAAGGAACCCCGGTCGTCTCTCATGGGCTGGTAACGCGTGTCGGGGTTCTTGGATACGATGGCATAGACAGATGCGATCAAGACCAGAATCAACAACACCAGAGCAAACACAGCGTTGATTACGAAGAAGACAACACCCATGACACCAGTGACGATTCCAGGTTGGTTGAACACATCCGAGAAGAATAGCAGGAAAATGGTGTTGAGGAAGTTGATGGCGGCAATCGAGATGTTGTAGATGTTGGTCTTCTTGTCCATCCACGGCCGGAGGACGCTGACAGCAATGAGCATACCAGCCTCAATGATGACGAGGGCGATGGTCTGCACAACCGGAGCTGGCTGACTCAATCCAATGAACAGGCCCTTGATCAGAACGTAGCCGAAAAAGGGCACAATGAAGTAGTATGCAGTTGCGCGATACTGCACGTACAAGAAGCCCCACTTATTCAAGCAGGTAGGATCAGAGTAGAGGATATAAGCTGGGTTCTTGTGCATAATGACAGATCGCTTGGCCAGACGCAACACCTTCAATGCTGCCCAACCCAGCGCTGCAACAACCGAAAGGAACATGATCACAGCAAGAACCACCTCCGCAGCTGAGTCTACTCGAGTGAATTCCCACAGACAGAGTACACACATTTGGGGGAAGCCAATTAGCGTGAGTCGGAACAAGATTCCGCGTGCGACAACCTTCCATCCGTTACGGAACTCCTGGAATTTGTCTCCCTTCATCTTGCCGTTCTTCGCAAGGACCTCACAGCCAACCTTGAAAACAGCGACCAGGGCCATCACCAGCGCAACGAATACAACGAAGAAGATAAGACCGGTCAGGAAAATATTGGTGCTTTCGATTCCAGCCTTGAAACCAACACGCTCGATACCACGAACAATGACGCTGGAATCCGTGGCGGTCTGGGTACTGGCATCCGCACGTTTCTGCCAATGCTTGAAATACCCAGCAGCCTTCCTGACAATGGGTTCATTGTCAAGGGAACGCTTGCGTCTGTACAGTTGGACCGACGTGGTGGACAGGTCCGAAAGAAGGGTCGAAGCCGTCCCTCCAGTCGAGCGCTGATACCATGTACAGATGGTTTCCAGGAAGCCCACATGGATAATACCCATACTCCACTGGAAATTCTGGGTCCAGGACTCCACGATCGGAGGCATTCCGACGGACGTCATACCAATCATCGCTTGAGACTGCATGAAACCGAAGAGGGATAGCGCATTAGCCGCAACGTGAGCCGCGGTGTTCGAATGACCCAATCCAGAGGTGATAGCCGAAGCAGCCAGACCGAGCCCGGAGATAACGGCTGTAGTCCAGCCGACGCCCTTTTGATAGACGGTCTTGCCGTTGGATAGGGCTGCCTCCACACAGGTGATGGCTTCACCGGTCGTGGTAGAGTTGATATAGATGCGCACGTTGGCATCAAGATCCGGGACGGTGTATGCAATATCTAAGCGCGGGCTGTCAGTGACCTAGGGCTTACTTGAAAGGGGCCGCCGATGACGGAGATCACTTACTCGGGATAGAATTGACCACGGACTCAGGCAGGGTAATGACGGCTTTCGGAACATCGATCGTGCCTGCATTCATGGGACAGAGTCCAGTAAGATCCATCTCACAGGGGTCCAGAGTCTTGGTCAACAGCTGGAGACCGTAGGCCTCGAGCACGAGCTCTGCAGTGACCTTTCCAGAAATTGCAGACACTCCATCGAAGCTGAAGGTGAGCGAGCGGTTGCCGGGTGTGAATGTAACACTGAAGTAAGTGGCCGTGAAATTCGAACTGTCCTGGCAGATACTAAGGGCATTGGATTCGATGAGCTTGACAGCGGCCGCCTGCGGGGAGTTGAGCAGGACGACCAGAAGGCCGATGAACATGGATATTAATCGCATATCGGCGAGCTATGTGGCCGACAACTTGTCGTTTCGTAGAAAAATAACGAGGGCGCCCGTCGACCAGTGTGGGAGTCGTGGGGATAAAAAATCGAGGTGATCGAACAATAAGGTGGTACTCCAGAGCACCAGCTTGGCGCGGCCGGATGCGGTCGTATAGGAAGTCGGCGGAAGCTGTAGTCTTGCCTTGGGAGGAGGGAGTGGTTCCGCAGTAGAAAATCGCGGAGGGTAGGATCGCAGGAAGAGTCGGATAGGGTAGTATGTAAGGATTATCGCTCGATGGGGGGGTGGGATCCTGTTGCGGTTACGGTTCACCACGTCATTGGTAGCCCAGGGCGCTTGCTTTCCGAATACTTGGAACAAAAAGAGCGGATGAAACGGGTAAGTCTGGTTGAAAGAACGATTGCATCAAAAGAATGCGATATATAAAATGAGTGTCAAGTGGTAGTAGTATAAAGAGTCAAGAGAGTGTCGTAGTTGGAAGTCGAAGTAACAACAAAAGCGAGCGTGGGTTGGCGACACACAGTATGGCCGGGGGGTGGTGGTTGTTAAGTTGAAGAACGACACACGGGGAAGGGGACTGGAGGACGAATGGGATATAAGATGGTTGCCTGAGTCTCTCCCTAAAAAGCGGGAAAGGGAGGAAAAGAGGGGAGAGGTGTTTCGCACCCTCTGGAGACGGAGGAGGCAGGGTCGAATTGGCGGAAAGAGAGGGATGCAACGAGAGGAAGAAAAAGAAGAAGAACAAGAAGCCAGACAAGAGGGAAAGAGAAAGGAACGAAAGAAGAGAAACCGACCAACGTCCTACAACAAGTCACAGCGTTGGACGTGTGTGTATTATTTTCCTCAGGGGATTTCAGCTTTCGGGGTCGCAGGAGAGACGGCCGGGAATGGAATGCTTTGGTGAAACTGCTTGGGATCCTCCACTACGCTGACTCAGCTCGGGGGCGGTCCTCAATCACGCCAATCACAAGATACAATGAAACTCTGTCACGGGAAAGTGGAGTCGAACCACCGCCGGGCGGAGAATGTACGATACCGTATCAGGTCGGTATTTGATGGATGGGGATGGAGAGGAAGTAAGTCAGTAACTAAGTACCTTTCAAGCACGCAGGAACAACAATAATATCCAGGAACAATAGCCAAGACAATAAGAATGGTTGACAGATGAGAATGGCCAGTAAGTTAATCTCAGTTTGGTCCAATCAATGATGCGCTTCAATGAAACTCTCCCAGATTTCTTCTGACTGAAAGATCACACGGTTCACAGGAGATCAGAAAGCATGAAAAGTGCAGGTCACTCATCCTGCTCAGCTGCCGACCCTTCATAGGAGGTACTTCATATACTATGCTTATCCCGCTGCCGCTACCACACCTGGAATGATCGGACTCATGTCTACCTAACTAATTAACTAACTGCTGCTCTGCAGCAATCTGTCGCTACCAAGTTGAAGTCATCCCCCCATTATTTGCCTTTTTCCTGCCCCAAGACCCAAGGCTCACCTGCTGTCCGACTCCAGTGGGTGCACGCGCGTCCCTCAGGGGGTTGGGTCTGGCCAAATGCGGATGCCTACTTATGCTTTCCTTTACCCGCCGGGCCGCACTCTGATTTGTCTAGCAGCGGCGGGCCAGAGCAAATTTTATGGCGCCTGGGGATGCAAAAACGGCTGGCAATCATGGATGGTTCCATCTTCCTACGGCATTACGAAATTATCATCCTCCGTGCTTGCTCTGTGGGGTGTAACCTGCAGCCTCGCAGAGGTTAAAATTCAAGGTCAGTGGATCTGATGTCTGCCGCTGTTCGTCGTGATCGCAATGCCGTGGATATCAACTAGAACACAGTCCATCTGATGTCTGTCCAAGAAGATCTACATCAACACCCGCTCTCTGGTCTGGTCTTACTACCACTTTACCCCAGCGGTAATTCATCCACGCACCTACAAAGTACTCTGTAGCTGATGTCAAAGAAAAGACGTTTTGTCGTGCTTTCTTTTGCCCCTCCTGCTTCATTTCCTTTTGCTTATTCCCCGCTCACCGCCTGGATCGGAATTCATCGATGCTATTAATAACTTTGCCTTCCCACGAGTTGTTGCGACGACCCAATGATACGCACTACTGCAACTGAAACGTCGTGGTGCGTACTCCATCCAGCGCAAGCACAAGGGACAATGCAACGTAGAAAGAAGATGAAGAAGAATAACTTCAATGGCCGTCATTTAGAACGACAGCATCATTCTCTCTGTACCCCGTACATATGAGATGTCAGGTCGTTTATCGATCAACTGGAACTGTCAAATCTCGCAGCAGAGGTTATCTTCCGACCGGTCTATTTGTGTTTCAACCGTGGACCTGGACCCTGTGCCTGAACCCCGTGTGTAACGCGGTAACATTAACCAACCAACCTGGGCTTGCTGAGTAATTACCCTGTCGTCAATCTGTTAAGGCGCGTGGAAATTTCGATCCTGTCGCATGTCAGATGCAGATAACCTGCCTCAATAGGACAGAGAAACGGCAGAGAGTTGGGTCATTGCTCATGCGTGGTTTTACTTTGGAACCGTGTTAATAACTGTTGATCTGGCAGATCAACGGAATAGGACAGCGGATCGTACTCGTAATGTATGTCTCTTTTCTGATTGACATGGTGTTAGTTAGTGCCTGCGGTAGGGCGCCCCAGAGGGCGTTCCCAGAATGCCACTAACAGCAAGCCTGCCGTCGAGGGCTTAACTCTGGGCTGTTTCTTTTAATCTACTAGTGAATAGTTTGGCGAGGGAAAGTTGGTTTTCGTCTGCACAGCCGCCTCCTTGCCCAATCTTCCAGAAACCAAACTATCTACCACTCACTTGCTGAGATATCCACCTTTTTCCGATTTAATTTACTGCAAACCAATCCTCTTTCTTGCAGGTCGAGACAAATATTTCACTGTGGTTTCCAGGTCTCGTCCTTCCCTTATTACACTGATATATACCTGCTACCACTTGTCTCAGAGGACCTTTTCCAGAGACACACGGACATCGTAGTGAAGATGCCACCGCATCCCGCATCCCTGATCAACCCCCAAGCGAAAAAGAGCAGATCATCAGACTTTGCCCGTCCGTGACTTGCACATCATGACGTCCGTCCCCATTGATCATCTTCTTTCTCCTCCCAACCCCGTGCATTTTCCCCCTCTCCCCTTCCAACTATGATCGGTGGGCGGAGAAAATTTACAACAACAATGTAATTCTCGCTTGTCATTTCTTCTTCCTTCAGACCCATCAAAGGAAAGCACACCGTAGTATCGGATCATCCAACCAGCCAGCCAGCCATCCAGGGTCCTGAACCGCTGACGCCTCAACCTTGGGTTCGACGGAAAGGCTCGTCCTATTTTTGGTTCTCCTTACGAGTGCAGAACCACGGATTGCGTGTCTTTCGGCTACGCCACTTTTTCTGCTTTTCTGGTTCTTTGCAGTGGCCTGGGCCATGCGTAATTCCCCGTGTCTGGTGATTGTTTCATGACTCTATTCTCCTCGGACTTTAGGCTGTTTCTCGATGGTTCAAGGTCGTTGTGTAATCGTCATGAATGGTCGTTCATAATTAGATAATTGTCATAATTGGGCTGCATAACCCTGCTGGCTGGATAATATACCTATTGTGTCGCTGTTTATGACTAGAGATGTAATCTCAGAGTGCGTGAATCTCGCAAATGGTTCATAAGCCATTGTGGGATAAAGGTGACTCATGATAAATCGTGTTTGCATTTATCGACGCTTCCATCGTTGTAGTAGTAATGGTGGTAGCACTAATTTACGTCTCTGGGGAATATATTGGGACTCACGGTTCATATAGTATATATAAATGACACTCGAACAGACATATCCTTCAAGTAACAGCTAGTATATCGCAATGATCATATCTTGCTGATTTCTCGGAATATCTAGACTTTTCAAATGACTAGCTACTCGACAGCCTGCTACTTAAAAGATATAAATTGAAATCGGTCGAAAACCTAGTAGTATTTTCTTACCATCAAACTCCCAAGCAACTTATATGAACACTATTACTTCTCAACTATGTACATATACCAACCCCGCCAACCAAACCCTCCTATTAAGATACTTCTTCCTCGCATACTCCATTCTAGTGCAAGCCCCTCCGGCCCGACGGACTCACCAGACAATAGTTCCACGGCTAAGTACTAGTCCCCCAATCTCACTAATGCCCAATTACGGCAATTGCTAGCTACTACTGACTATATACGGTGTCTTGGAAGAACACCTTCTCGGCAGTTATAAGCAGTTACCAACATCTATACTCCTATATGATGTAGCAAAACTGCAATCAAGAACGTATGTACCCGTTCTACGCAGTCAACTATGGTACCACATTGATGACGTGTCTTTGTATACCACACTTACGTATTAGCCGTCCGCAACAGGCCCCTCACGCTCAGAAGCTACTTGTATTGACCGTGCATTTCTCCATAAGTGACTGTTATCCGTCTCGCCTGTGGAAACCGTGCTTTCATTTCTACAGTGATGTTGACTCCGACCTTCTGTCTGCCTAGTAGGTGTTGGGCCGATCTCCGCGGAGTATCCATGCTATCCAGAGAGGGGCTACTTTTGACAAGAATGTCCTAGCCCAATGGCACTTCCTTTCTACGCAAAATAGAAGCGAAGCTTTCTTCCGAAGTGAAGTGAACTGAACTGAATGGCTGTTGACTGAAGTCTATCTAAGTATAGATACATCTGAAACGTCGGATCAGTCTTTTTTCAACAATTAAGTGCTAGTCCAGACTGATGTATTAGCTAAATAAATTGTTACGGAGTATGTTTGCTTGCTTTACAAAGGTACGTCCCTGGGAGGTGAGCTAAGCCACCATCAGGGGTAGATTTGGACATATCTCAGATGATGATTTTAAGGAACGGATTAGTCGAAGCCATGTATTTTTTATGTGACTGAAAGTAAGCATGAAGAAAAAGGGGCAACGAGCCTCACAGCCACGACTAGCGCTTCATGGATTCCAATCCCGGCGAACAGGGATCGATTTGGGGCTATTCAGCCCGTGTTTCGTGGTCTGAGTAGTACTACTAAGTTCGTTGGGACGATCGTAAGCACTGTAGCAACTAGCAAGATGGAAAAGTTATAGCATAGGGCACTACTTCTGTGTTGGCCCTGTTGTTCTAGAAGAACAGGGAATGCTGCCTCGGAAGATTGAGAAATCAGTTTTGGCGTACTGTGCGCTCCCGTATAGTTAGTATGAAAAGTGACAGATGCTAGAGGCCGCCAAAGTAGGTGTCTCCTGTCTATCATTGCTAATAAGTGTGACTTGCGCATGAAATGGTGACATGAACCTCCAAGGCCGAACTATTCTGGTTCGGATTTCGGACTTTCGGGAGAAATTTCCCTATATTTTCGGAGAGGCCTATATCCACCTCAGTACTATATAAAACTATTATTGCAAAACTGTCCAGAGTATTAGCAAGGCCTCGAACGGACCTGTTTAGTCCGAAATCTTTATGGGGACAAGGTGCAAGTCTGAATGTCGAAGCTGCAAGTATCCATCAGGGGAGCCCAGTGGAACGCCGATCGATTCAGACTTGAACGGAATGTAGAAGAGTACTGGGTGTATATACCTGCCAACCTGGCAATATCAATGTTGCTTCTAAAGCTTGAGCTTTTTTAGTTAAAAGTAGGAGATAGTATGGTGTGTAAAGATGTCACTGGAAGACAGGATAGACGTGAGAAAACATTGTTGTTCGGAGATAGTATGGCACGTGGTATCTTGAAATGTCATCAAATCAACTAATAGCACAATGATGACAATCTGCGTCGCTTCAAGTATTGTAGAAAACGAACACTGTGCTTTGTATGCAGAAAGAGCAAGAAGGAGTATATGGAGCGTATATACAAGCGGTGTACTGCCTCAGGCACCAATGCACGGACTTGCCACGACCAATTATCGCCCCTTATCAGCACGTGACGCGGAGTTTGGCAGAATCGGACCAAAAAAAAAGAGGAAAGAAAAAAAAAGGGCCGTACCAGCTTCACGTTCCAGACCCAACCCCAACGTCGAATATTTTTTGTTCGCAAAGGGAACCTGTCTACGGAAGGTATTCAGCCAAGATGCCGATTCCTGTGGATACTGCGAAAGATATCACCAAGAAGCGCAAGAGAAAGCACGGAAGTGCGCGCGCTGCGACCGAGGCCGACGATGCTTCTCCGAAGCCCGCAGTTGAAAATGGAGAGACGACCGAAGTAACGGAGACACCTACCGAAAAGAAGTCGAAGAAGAAGGCTTCCAAGGGAGCTGAGAAGGAAGAAAAGTCCAAGAAGCGCAAGGTTGACGACTCCAGCAATGAGGATGAGAATGACAGCGAGGAAGAAGTCCGTCAGGCCGAACCCGAAGATGAAGATAATGATGAGGGCAAGGAGGATGGAAATGGTGCGGATCTTCCCTCGCTGGACGCTGTGCGTCTGCCTCAGACGGACGGCGAGCCGAAGAAGTTCACGGAATTGAACCTCTCTGAGAAGACGATGAAGGGTATTCAGGATATGGGCTTCGAGACCATGACTGAGATTCAGCAACGTACCATTCCCCCGCTACTTGCTGGTCGTGATGTTCTCGGTGCTGCGAAGACGGGTTCCGGAAAGACCTTGTCGTTTTTGATCCCTGCTGTGGAAATGTTGAGTGCTCTGCGGTTCAAGCCTCGCAATGGTGGGTCTTTGATATCTACTAACTGTTGCTCGATTGAACATGTGCTAATGTCTTGGTTCTAGGTACTGGTGTTCTTGTCGTTTCTCCTACCAGAGAGTTGGCTCTGCAAATATTCGGTGTGGCTAGAGAGTTGATGGCGCATCACTCGCAAACATATGGTATTGTTATTGGAGGTGCCAACCGCCGAGCTGAGGCAGAGAAGCTTACCAAGGGTGTCAACCTGCTCATTGCCACCCCTGGACGTTTGCTCGATCATCTGCAGAATACCCCTGGTTTTGTGTTCAAGAACCTGAAGACTCTCGTTATTGGTAAGTGTGACGTGATTACGAACGCAGCAGGAGAATGTACTCTAACGTCTGTGCAGATGAGGCGGACCGTATCCTGGAAGTCGGTTTCGAGGACGAAATGCGTCAGATTGTCAAGATTTTGCCCTCCGAAGAGAGACAGACCATGCTATTCTCTGCCACCCAGACCACGAAAGTCGAGGATTTGGCGCGCATCTCCCTGCGGCCTGGCCCCTTGTACATCAACGTCGACCACCGCAAGGAACACAGCACGGTCGAGGGTCTGGAACAGGGCTATGTCATCTGTGAGGCTGACAAGCGTTTCCTGCTTCTTTTCTCCTTCCTTAAGCGCAACCTCAAGAAGAAGATCATTGTCTTCTTCTCCAGCTGTAACTGTGTGAAGTACCATGCGGAGCTGCTCAACTACATCGACCTGCCGGTGCTTGAACTCCACGGCAAGCAGAAGCAGCAGAAGCGGACCAACACATTCTTCGAGTTCTGCAATGCCAAGCAGGGAACTTTGATCTGTACTGACGTTGCTGCCAGAGGTTTGGATGTGAGTTTCTACCTGCCTATGAACAATCTACCCAGAGCGCAATCTGACTAGTATAGATTCCGGCTGTGGACTGGATCATCCAGTTCGACCCTCCGGATGACACCAGGGATTACGTCCACCGTGTCGGTCGTACGGCTCGTGGTGTCAACGGAAAGGGACGCAGTTTGATGTTCTTGCAGCCTTCCGAGGTTGGTTTCCTGAAGCACCTCAAGGAGGCTCGTGTTCCCGTCGTGGAATTCGACTTCCCGGCCAACAAGATCGTCAACGTTCAATCTCAGCTTGAGAAGTTGATTGGTCAGAACTACTATCTGAACAAGGTACGTTGACAGGCTGCTTTTGACTCCTATGTACGATATTGATCCAATACTGACTCAACCCGCCTAGTCCGCCAAGGAAGGTTACCGGGCCTACCTCCAGGCATATGCCTCGCACTCGCTGCGGTCCGTCTTTGACGTGCACAAGCTTGACCTGGTCAAGGTTGCCAAGGGATTCGGATTCTCGACACCGCCGCGCATCGATATCCAGCTGGGCTCCAGCCTGAGTCGGGATAAGAAGCAGCAGCAGCAAGGACGACGCAACTACGGCAGCCAACCGAAGGGGCTGAAGTTCAAGCGCAAGCACGAGGATGACTGAATTGATTGACTAATAAGCAAGAGAAAAGCAAGTGGGTTGTGTGATTTCTTGAGACCTGGCATTTTCGTTTCGGAGTTTACCCTGTGGATATCTGGACTTGTCTATATATTGTTATTTTATCAGTTTGTTTCCCTGAATAGATCATTCAGAAGCATTTCTTCATTGCATAGCAGCCGTATTCCCGTTACATTTCTTTGTTTCTCCGATCGGAGATTACCATCAGAAGCCCAAAGACAGGTGACTAGAGCAACATGCTAAGTATCTTTCTGTGAAACCGAGATCCAGGTCAAAGGACTGGTCACTGTAGCTCCCTCGGCTGGATTGCTGATGTACTTGGCAGCGAGGAGTGTCTGACGGCTTATGAATAGCTGCAATGCATGTCATTCATGTACAGACCTTGTACAGAATGGAATAAAGTATGTTAGAGGCTGAGCTATGAATAGATACATAATAAACTAATTGATGATCGGGTGAATCTTATCTACTACTCCCGTTGCTGCAAATGTGGAACTATACGCATCTTGTACATAATAGTGGGCTGTGCTATACCTGGCAACTCTGCTCATCAAGAAAAAGAAAGTTTATCAAGTGACTCGACAAGAAGGAGAAAAACAACCCTTCCACGAGGGTGTATTGAGAATCTCATAGGCCTGTTCGGCTTGCTAAACATATCATTCTGTATCCTTCTGGATCATGGTGGCCGCCTGTTAAAAAGAAATTAAATCAAATCAAACAATATGATCCCAGCCCCGCCACACCCCATGCATTGGACATCAAGACCAATTAGAGTAACTACGACCCGACGAATCCGATCATCAGAATTGAGTGTTCACTTTCATCTCCCGGCAGACACAGATTCGAAAGGGCAAATGAGACCAAGCTGACCGGGGAAGCATGGACTATCCTGGGAGAACCCATTAAACCTTGGTACTTCTTAAATCCGAGGGTGGCTGGTCAAAAGAGGTGGCTGGGAAAGGGCAAACAAAGGGAAAGGAAAGAAAGGGACGGGACGGGATCCGCCGTCGAATCCAACTTTCCATCCACCATCCACTAACTAACTACAGCAAAGGGAAAAAAAAGTACGAGCAAACCATCCAACGTTGCAAATGGCCGTAAGCAACACCTGGTCCTGACAGTCACCTGTCCGACTACAGCATGATGATCATTGCAATGGAGGAAAAAGGATGAAAAGGGCTACCAATCAGCAGTGGAAGCTGTAGTCAGAGTCCACGGAGGGGGGACGGAGTGATTGATGAGCTGGCAGCCTTAACTGCCAATGATTGCTGGGAGTTGGTCGTCCTGGAGACCGCCTGGTCCTGGTCCTTGGACTGCCTCTAATCCTTTCCAGTCAGTGTGAGATGGGGAGAGTCTCTGCTCACTGCTGGTTCCGTGTGTGTCTGTGTGAGCGGGTCGGGGGAAAAAGGATGGGCTCCACCCACTTACTCACTGTTCATCTACGGGTTGATGAACTTTCTGTTCGACTCGGACTGTCCTAATCCCAGTAACCAACTACCGTACCTACACTAGTCATGTTCGTTCGGATGCTGATGCTTTTCCGGTAGCTTCCCTCCGCCAGTGGTCTTCAGAATTTTCCGATTGCCAGCCAGGTACCGGAGTACGGAAGACAGGAGATCGTGGCTTCCAATGTGACGAGTCATTCCGGGAACAAAACAGGACCCTCTGGACATTGGTGCTGGCAGGGCTCGTGTTTCAAGCTGTATATATGGCAGCCAATTCCTGAGCATCACGCTCCAGGTTTCACCATCATGAAGTCTCGGGAGGCAAAAAACGCTCCCTCTCACACACACCTGTACAACGGTAATAGGGCCACCCAAGATCGGGAGTGGCAGACAGACAGGAAACAGATCACATCTCGGGTCGCACTACGAAGGCAATAACCCGCTTTCGTCCAGTGGGAAGTGCGCGCACGAACTTGTATGGATTTTAGGAAACAAGAAAAATCATATTTCTTCCAAGCCTCATGCTCCTTACATCCTTGGTGTGTCTGTCTGGAAAGAAGACGCGGGTGGATGAGAGTTGGATTCAGCCTTAAGCTTGAGAGAAGCATCATCGAGAAAATCACTAGGCGACAGTGAGATAATGGCAAAGCCGATCAACTGCTCGGTAGTATTTCTATTCTCGAGGCTGAGTGAGAGAGAGTTGAAGCGCAGCTTTGCTCGGTCACCATGCGTGGATCTCATCTGGTGGAGGAGGATAGTCCCGGGAGGATACACACGTAGGAAGCAAGCAGTCCACTTCTATCGAACCCAACCGATAATGACACCCAAAGTGAAGTGGAAATCCCGCTTCAGACGAAGGGCATCAGCAATATAAGAGCCCAGGAAACGCGATAATCGCGAGACTGGCAGAAACAAGAAGCTCTCAGCACTTTCATCGTGGCCAACTCATCCAGGTCGTACCTTACTTAAGTTTCAGTGACTTTTCTTAATCAGTGCCGGCCACTGATTTGGACCTGACGCTAAACCACCAACTCCAGCAAGCATCCATCCATCCATCCTTATACTCCTTGAACTAGTTTCTTAGTTCACCTTACCAGCCTTCTTTATTTTTTCCCCTCCCTCACCGTTCCCACCCATCAAATCATCCTCCACTGGGTCTTTCCCCTCTTCCCTGCTGCTGCCCGTCGATTAGATTTTTCTCTTGTTCTTGAATCTTGGGCATTTTCCCTGCATCCGAGTTATTATTACCCAGCCCAGCCCCGACGAACTCGCAATCATACCTCCAAAACCCAATCAATGCACGGGTGAACTCTTGCGGTGAATGCACATGGCCACCACCGTCGACTGATTCTCCACACCGATTGTTGGCTTATCGCAAGTGAGGGAGCTGCCTCAATTCACTTGCCTCATCCTCATCCTTAATTCTCATTCCCTCTCAATCCCTCTCTCGCTCTCTCTCTCTCTTCTCATCCCCCCCACCTCTTCCTTCATTGTGTTTAATTCAAACCACCACCGGCAACTACCGCCTCGGGTGTTTCTGCTCTACTGCTAAAATCTCCGCTGTTATTGCATCTTCCTCCCAACACTCCCCAGCGCTGGTACGCTTCTTTCCTTTGCTTTTTGTGATATCGCAGCAATCCCTCACAGCTGCTCTTCTTCTGCGTCCCCACCTGCTCTGATCGCCATCCTTCCTTTCCCTTTCCCTTTCCCCTCCCAATCCCCAATCCCTCTGGCTCTTGCTGCCCATCGAATTTACCCGCCTGCTGCCCTTCTCCTCACCCAAGCTGCATATCGATCGGTCCGATCTGTAGTGACACTTCAGTCTGTTAGCAATCGGACCCAATCCCCAGCCTTAATCCTTTCCAACTACCCTCCTTCCACCACACACCCCCCCCTGCACTCGCTTCCTGCCCCTGAAATCTTGCCAGTTCCCAAATCAGGAAAAATAAGAAAATAAAGAAATCAGGGAAGGAAGAAAGAAGAAAAAACAAAAAAAAACCAAGAAAGGAAAAATATTGTTCCCACTCGCCCAAGCACAGAGTATGGTCTTGTCTGGCTGAAAAAGAAAGGATTTCTCCGCTCTCTTCTTCTTTTCCTCCATCATGGGCGTCGACACCCGCAGACCGATCTTGCCTGCCCCCACTGAATCCATTGTCGATACCAACGGCAGCATCACAGGCACTGATCTGGCAACTGACATATCTCGCCGCACAGACAAGACCTCTTACTCCATTCCTGACGACGGGAGCCCCGTCACCATCCCCACTCGTCGGAAACATCGCTCCCGCGGGGACGAGTCCAAACTGTCCCGCTCGTCGCAGCACTCCCAGACCTCCCTGCTCATCGAGTATTTCGAGGGCGGGAAGGGTTCTGGCTCCCTCACTTCCCGCCCCAGTGTCCGCGTCCGTGTCACCCCTTCCTCCGCGCGGAAGCTGAAGGACCAGAAGGACCACATCCAGATCACCGAGTCGAGTGGCAATCGGAAGCCCCTCTATTCCCGCCGCATCTCCCTCAGCTCGCCCCACAAGCACAAGTCGCTGGAGGAGTCGGGTGTTGATGACAGTTCGTCCAATTCAGCCACCGATGAGAACCAGCCTCCCGGCCATTCTCCCCTAGAAATCGAGCTCATGAACCGCGACCAAGGCAGTGAGCTCTCCGCCCTGTCTCGCGACAGGTACTTCCACCCAACCTCCGACATCTCGTCGATGCCGGCGGATAGCATGCTGGAAGCCCCCTCCTCGGGTCCTCGTCGAAAACGCAGTCAGAGCTTGGAACGGGAATCCAAGGAGTACCTCAAAACCCCTCGGCGACAACGCAGTCGCAGCCTCAGCACCGAACGCATTGCTCATCGGGTCGCAGAGAAGCTCAGTAACGACCCTCGTGACGTCTCTAGGCAACGCCGGCGGGCCGAACGAAGTAGGTTCGAAGACGGCAGTGATCTCCAAGAGATGGACTCGAAGTCTCCTCGACGTCGGGCTCTTCCCGACGATATGATGAGTCCAGAATCCAGCCTCCTCAGCGCCTCGGCTGTGTCCTCGCATCGCCGATCCGGTGATCAGTATTCGTTCAAATCTGGCACCTCCAAGTCATCGATCAACAACCCCAAGCTTCTTGAAACCGTTGAAGACGCGATCCGACGACTCATATTACCAGAGCTGAAGGAACTGAAGAAGGACCAGAAAGTCATCACCAACACGTCCAAGTTTGAACGCGACATGAACACCTCCCATTCATCAGCCAGCACGCCCTCTCGGGACGAGCTGGGAAGACGACTCTCCAAGCACGCAAGTGCCCCTGACGTCCGCAAGCCCAAGGTTGTCCTCAATAAGGATAGTCGCGACGAAGGCATCGTCCTGTCCGGCGATTCCGTCCCGTCCCAGAAAGAGCGGAGGTCCAGTAAGGACAGCGAACGAAGCCATGGGCGAAGCGAAAGGAGTCAGGATGTCGGTTACATCAGATGGGCGAATCGGCCCGAGTTGACGGAGCAAGAAAAGCTCCGTCGACAGAAGAGCAAAGGACTGCGTGATGCAGAAAAGGCTGCACTCGTAGGAAACGCCCTAACGGCTGCAGCCCTCCAGCACCACGACTCACGGTCCAGCCTCGGCAAAAGCGAGGGAAGAAGGAAGAGTAGTGGAACCCGAAGCCGTACCGGCAGTATTAACGAGACCGAACTAGTCTTCCAGAAGCACAATGTTGCCCCCATGCCACTGCGCAGTGCGATTGAATCCGACCTCACCAGAGCCTCCCTTCTCTCCGAGCAGACCGCCGAACCAGCAGCTCCGTACGGAGACACCAGATTCCATGAGGGGTTTCGCGGCTCCCCTTTCCAGTCTCTCTCCCCTGCACCTCTCTCTCCCGCACCTCGCACGCCAAATAGAACGCCTCTGGACGCACGGCATGAGCTGAAGCTTAAGCACAGCAACCTGTCCAGCCACGACTTGTCGATGCATAGTCCCTCGAGTCGGTCGCCCGTCGGGGATGCCGCCGCGGGCGCCATTGCCGCTGCCGCTGCCGCTAATCTGCTCGACGCCCACTCCGAACATCATGATCTCGACTACAGTGACCTGGCGAGCCGTCGGCACACACTGAGTCCGATACAGAGCGTGGCCAGCAATGAGAGCCAATCTCCGGTCAAGCAGGACTTGACCCATTATGATAGGTACGATTACTCCGAAGATGAACGAGAATTGGAGCCGCGTCTCTCGATTGACTCTCTTTCGTCTGCGCCCAGTACGGATTTTGCAAGATCTACCCGTCCAGAAGGCCTCAGCATCACGAGCCAAACGGAGTCCCTACGCCGTCAACAGGAACATGGCCCCGAGCTCGGCTACGAAGAGACACCCCGGCCGTCCCCCCGACAGGAAAGACACTGGGAGGAATATTCCGACGACGATGAAGATCAGCATTCGCTGGCCGAGACTGAGACTCAGAGCAATGTGGATAGATGCAGGACCGGGTACACCGACGACAGCGAGCTTGATCACCACGACCAGGAGGATCAGGGCCGACCGGTTGCTGAAGGCCTTGCGGCCAACCCCCGATTCGTACATCCGGTGGCGGTTGAATCGGCGGTGGCCTCTGTCCTCGAACCCACGATCCTGGATACCAAGTCCAGCCAGTCTGGAGCGAATCGTTCAATGGCTGGTATTCCGGAGCAGGAGGAGGAGGAGGAGGAGGAGTGGGAGCCCGAGCCTCTGGAGCAATCGGAGCTGGCAGAGCACGAATCTCGCCAAGGAAGCCCTTCAAAGCAGCGCGAGGGTGTTTCCAGTCCCGACGCGACCTCATTCCCTCGGCGCATGGGTGCTACGTCGCCGCCCCAGAGCGTCACTCAGTCGCTGGACGACCACGACCACCACGAGCCGGCTCCTCTGTTCGCTGGTGACCTCGACAGCAGCCCATTGCCGCATGAAGACGACCGGAGCCCTGATTCGGAATCAGAAATTAATACCAATCCTTCCATCATTCAAGGCCCCGCGGCCCATGAAAACAGCTGGTCGTTCAACCGCACCCCTTCTAAAGACGCGCCGTCGCCCCTCTTTGACAAGTCGGGAGCCGGCGCCAGCGCGGGCTTGGGCTTGGGGTCCGTGGAGGCCTCCCACTATGGCCAGGGCTACTACCCGGAGGACGACTACGGTGCGAACGACTACTATGATCAGCAGTACCACGGAGGTCAGATGCTCGGCACACCGCTTGGTGCGAAAGACGAAGGTTATGTCTCGGCCGCGAACCCTCGCTCCCCGAGTGTTGAAACCCCTGAGCCACTGAGCAAGGGTATTGCTGGAATTGATACCAATGGAATGGGTCTGTTTGACAGTCCCCTTGGAGGGGATGAGCACTTTATGCCTGGTCACCAGCGGCAATTGAGTGGCTACTCTCAAGGAGTGGGCTCGCCTCTGTATGACAGTGCGACTGGGAAAGGCATTGACCGGATTCAGTCCAAGGACATTGTTGCTCTCATGGACCATGTTAGTATCCATCTCACCTTGCTTGAAGGTACCACTACTGACTTGTTTGAACAGCTCACGGTTCGCGACGCCCAAAGGAATGCCAGGGACACGGAGATTCTCGTGACTCTTGTTCGAAGCGCCGCGGAAATGCGCAATTCCTTCGAGGAGATGAAGAAGTTCATTGCCCTCCAGGACGGGATGCTCATGGAGGCTAGTGACCGACAGCATGAGCGGACATATCGAGCTCTGGGTGGGCCACGCCCTCAGCCGGTCAGCACGCGTAGTGCTCGCCAGGTGCCTCTCGACGACGGGGATGACTTGCGTTCGAAGCGGAAGAATATATTCAAGCGGGCACTCAAAGGCCTGAGCCTCAAGAACACCAACGATCTCACTCGGATCGAGGATATGTTGGAACAGCTCCTTGATGAAGTCGAAGCTCTGCGCTACGGCCAGGATGACCGGTTGATGCGGGGAGGCAACCGGGCCGCCAGTGTGGATCCTGAAGGCTATGAGCCGGAGGGCCATGCTGGGACTTCATCGCCCGGAAACCAGTCGGAGTATCTTTCCACCTCTTCCCAGCCTGTTCTGGAACCCCTCGTCGGTAATGGACTGCGGAGGGGCATGGAAAATCGGGTCAGTACGGTGCCGGAACTGGATGAAGACATCGATGAGCCGGAGTTCATGAACCCAGCCATGCCTGCGAACGACCCGGCAAACAACCGTCAGGGCCGGGCTGGCTCCGCCCCTGTGTCAACACCTCCCCGTGAGCCTATGGCTTCGGGTGCCCTCAGTAACGAGGCGACGCCGAAGACGACTGAAAAGGCCAAGAAGCACAAATCGAGCAGCTCTTCATTCTTCCCGAAGATCTCTCGTTGGTCCAAGACTACGGCGTCTTCGATGGGAGACAACATCCGCAACAGCATCCAACCTGGCCGCAGCAAGGAGCGGGCGTCCTTCGATACCTCGCGCTCTGGATCCGAGGCTGCACCAGGACCATACAAGCCGGACTACTATGATCCTCAGGGCGAAGACCGATTGCGCTCGACGTACACTCTGGAGGACCCGCAGCAGGAGAACCGGCCACCGTCTCCGCTGGTCCCGTCTCAAGCTTCGGAAGCGCCGAAGTACCGGGCCCATCGGGGCAGCGTCGATCTACACCATCCCCAGCCTCGCCAGGGCCCGTCTGGGCGATACCAAAATCAACTGGAAACGCAAGCGCAGGTCTACGGCGTGCCAGCGGGCGCACCTTCGGACCAGTGGGGATCCAACCCCAGCTTGTCCGGGGTTAACGCCAATCCCCGCTACAGCGGCGCCAGTCGTCTTTCCCCCATCTCGGACGCGGGCTACTCGGAAGCGAGCTCGCGGCACACGGGGCCTCCTCGTCCGCCTAAGATCAAGGACGAGGGGCCACTGATCCCAGAGCGGCCGCCCAAAGTCAAGGAAGACGATGAGCGATCGTACATGGAACGAGTTGCTTCGCGGGTTAGTGTCCATAGCCGGAAGGGACGTTTTATTCGCATGATGCTGACCATATCTCTGTAGAGTTCGATCATGCGATCTCCCCGTAGCACGCCTCCTCCCCGGAAACCCACGGGGCCTCGTCCCCTCACGTCGGGCAGCCAGTTCAGCCCTGCGCGGCGGCAGCGAAGCCAGTATCGCGCCAGTCCGGAGCAGGTGGATGCCGACCATGACTATTGACGCGACAGACAATTGATACCCAACATTATTCTATTCCTCTTTTTCTTTTCTCCTCTCGTGATGTTTTCCTCGACCTAAACCTGTTACACGATTTGTTATGTTCACGACTTATGACCCGGGCAGCGATGATTGTTGCGAATCTGCCCACCAGCGTGCATGGAAATGAAATGGATGGTTGTACGGACGGACAGGGGGATGTGTCGACTAGTATTTGCTACTTTGTGTACCGACTTTTTGCATTTCTGTGCTATATGATTCCCTTCTTGCAGCATATTTTCTCGATTAGTGCATAATGGATGGGCTGTATGCCATGCGACGGATGGAATACAAAAGTTGTCCACATTTCTTAGTAACCAGTTGCAGATAACTGAGTTAGTCTTGACATCATGGTGCCTAAGCCGAACCCTATTTACAGCTTATCAGCAGCAGCAGCAGCAGCAGCTCAGCTGTGGTTCAGCTGAGGTTCAGCTCGGGGTTCCATGGCTCCAGTACATGCGGGGTCAATGCGGAGAACAGCTGATGATTTAGATGATCCCATTTAAAGCAGCCAGTTTCTCCTTCCTCTGTATCTCTACATTTGCCAAATAGTAACAATCCACAGAGAAGATTATAACTTCCATTATGACTACTGATCAAGATATCGACCCCCTCGACCTCCCCATCTGCACCACCTGCGGCACTCAGTTCGCAACTCCCACGCCTCCAAGTCCTTGTCCCATTTGTGATGATCCGCGCCAATATCTCCCTCCAACTGGGTATTTCCCTTCATTTCCCCCCATCTTTGACTATACCCCCACTTACTATAGACTCCGGACTACCACCACCACCACCATCATCTACACAACACTAATATAATCTTAAAATGATAATAGACAAGACTACACAACCCTCCGCACCCTCCGCGCCCCCACTCACGAACCCCAACTAAAGAACATCCTCGCCCCTCTGCCCTCCCCCAACCTAGACAAAAACAAGAAGACGAAGCAGAATATCAAGATCTACACCATCCACACCACCCCCAAACACTGCATCGGCCAACGCGCCTTCCTCCTCCTCACCCCGCACGGCAACATCCTCTGGGACTGCATCCCCTACCTCGACGCCGACACCATCTCCCAGATCAACACCCTCGGCGGAATATCCGCCATCATCATCTCCCATCCGCACTACTACGCCACACATTTATCATGGGCCGAGGCGTTCAACTGTCCGGTATATTTATCCGTCGAGGATAAGGAGTGGGTGATGCGATTATCCCCTTCCATTTCCACTTCCACTTCCACTTCCACTACTAGTGGGGGTGGTAATAATAATGATAAGGGAGCAAGACAAATCTTCTGGGAAGGACAAGAAATCGACATCCTCCCGGGCAGTGGGGTCATAGGAGTGAAAACCGGTGGACATTTCCCGGGGAGTTCGGTGTTGTGGTGGAAAGATGAACGAGTGATGTTTTTGGCGGATACGATTGGGACGATTCCCAGTGGGGTCGGGGATTATGGTGCTCGAGGGAGGAAGGAGGGGACGGCGTCGTATACCTTTATGTGGAGTTATCCGAATATGGTAAGTCTATTTCCTTATGAATTTTTCTTTGGATATTGGGTTGGGGTGATCGATGGAATTGGGGGTGAAAGGGTTTGCTGACTGGGGATAGATTCCACTGCCGCCGGATGATGTACATGGGATTTGGAAAGCGATTAAGCATACCGAGTTTAATCGGGCGTATGGGGCGTTCATGGGAATGGATACCGTTGGGAATTGCAAGAAACGTGTGTTGGATAGTGCGAAGATCTTTGTTCGAGCTATGGGGTACTTGGATCATGCGATTCATGAGGAGGAATGTGCATGATGTGCATGGTTTGAATCGGATTACATACTTGCATTACACAGTACATACTGCATGGACTCTATTGGCACATCTGCATCTGCACCTGCACCTGCATCTACCGCTCCAGATAGTTCGATCAAGGAATAATGTACATCTTGCATCTCCATTCTCACCCCCACCCCAAAGCTGCCTACACATCGGTGAATGGCCTCACCGAGGTCCGCACCACGATGGCCTCGCTGGCCCCATTGTTGGCACACTGCGCCGTGGCCAGAGAGCTCGGCTCCAATCCATCGCTGATAGGAAACGGTCCTGGGTAGCTGTCCGCCGTGCGCGTCTGCTGCAGCTGTGCCATATCCAGCGTGACCTGCTCGGGCTGCGACTCATCCGCCAACACGCTGTCCATTGACCACGGCCGACTCAGAATACTAAACCGCAACCTGTCGGACATGAAGCCCGAGAGTCGCACCCCCGGAAGCATACTCTGGTGTTGACTTGAACAGTTGGAATGCGGATCACTAAGCGACAGACTTCTTCGGATGATCGATGAGTAAACCGAGTCACTGGCAAGTGGCTGGTGGCTCAAGAAGTGCACGCTCGCGCGCGAACTAGTGTGGTCGTCAAACCCTCGGTCTCTATCGGCAATAGCGAGCTCCAAGCTCCGTGTCGGTGCGCTGTGAGAAAGTTGAACGACCCGCGAAGGCACCGGCATGAGAGGAATGACCAGGCTGGAGGAGGGGGCGCTATCGGCCGTGGTAGGTCTATCGTCCGCGCTGGAAAAGCCCGCGTTGGAGGGCAGACTGGCATTCAACGACGTGCTCTCGGGGATGATCTCTAAGAGGATCTGGATGATGTGTTGCTCCTTGCGACTGATGGCTTGACCGACGTAGCTATAGGGATATCGGGGCGACGTGCGCCGCAACCCCGTGAGGCGCGCCAGCAGGTTCAGGAGCTTGATGGTAAGAAGAGTGCCGAGGAGGGCGAGGACGGTGCGGATATTGATGGCATTGAGAATCGGATCGCGAGGAGCTGGGTGTTTCTTGGCTGACATGGTGGCCGGCAGGAGTATTTTATACTGGATGCAGGGTGAAAAAAAGGATGAGGAGCAGGGAAAAGGAGAGATAGATCATTGTGAGGTGTCAGACTCGGAGATATGAGTGTGGAAGTTGAAGGTGCAGAGGAAGGAGCGACCGAGAATATTTGCTTTGCAGATATCATCTGGATGTAGATTATGCCGGTATAATCTGTTAAAGTACTGCAGGATTGAGATGTAGTATGGACACTTATAGTAGCGTGAAGTATAGAACCGAAACTAGTTAAGGAAGCCAACTCCGCATGCCAGTCAGTCTCCACTCGATCTTATCAGCCCATCATCTTTCATCTCCTCTTAACGTCACTTCTCCACTCTGCATTCCTCTCTCAGTCTTTCTCTCTTTTTCTTCCTCTCCTCCTGGCCTGGAATCTTGTCAATGTCCATCTCTAATCCAGCCCTACGCATCTCCCGTTCCATCATGGCATCCTTGAACAATTATCCCCTCCGTCAACGACGATTCGCGCCTCTCCATCCCTCTTCCTCTTCCTCCTCCTCCGCACCCCCACTCCGCGGAATTGTCTTTGACGTCGACGGCACATTATGGTAATATCTATACCTTCTTCAGCTATCAATTCCAACAATAACTCAATAAAATATAATCTACAGCCTCCCACAAAACCACATGTTTTCCGAAATGCGGTACTTCCCCAATGCCCCCACCCACCTTCTACTTCATTAGTATTCATACTAACAAAATAAATGGTATATACTAGACAAGCCCTCAATATCCCCCCTAAAGTCGACATCCTGCACCATATAAGCCGTCTTCCGACCCCCGAATCGCGCCTCGAAGCCGCAAACAAAATCAAAGCCATTGAGCGCACCGCCATGGAATCCCAGCAGCCTCAGCCGGGCTTAGTGGAGTTGATGGATTTCCTAGAGGAGAGGGGGGTGAAGAGAGCTTTGTGTACGAGGAATTTTGAGTAAGGCTCCTCCCCCTTCCTTATCACCTCTATGTTTTGGAGGTTGTATGAATTGCAGGCATAGAGGGGTATACTGATGCCGATGTAGAGCACCCGTCCTCAACCTCCTTAATAACCATCTCCCCGCACATGTCTTCCTGCCCATCGTGACACGCGAAACCCCGGGGCTATTGCCCAAGCCGGATCCAGCGGGGATATTGCATATTGCGAGGGAGTGGGGAGTTCAGGATGAGCGGGGTGCCGCGGGGGGGTTGATTATGGTACGTCTCATTCCTCTCCATTACTATCCGACTCTCGAGGTAGAAGTTGTCGGGCTGATTATGGCTATTCTGCACACAGGTCGGAGATTCTATCGACGATATGACGGCCGGACATACAGCCGGCGCGGCGACAGTTCTCTTACTCAACGATCATAACGAACATCTCAAGGACCATGCGCATACGGACCTCTGTATCGAGAGGTTGGATGAGCTGATTCGCATCCTAGATGAGGGGTTTGTAGGACATCGCGGGGGTGAGAAGGCCCCCACTACCACAGATAAT
The DNA here is from genome assembly GCF_001889945.1 of Aspergillus brasiliensis CBS 101740. Taxonomy (NCBI): domain Eukaryota; kingdom Fungi; phylum Ascomycota; class Eurotiomycetes; order Eurotiales; family Aspergillaceae; genus Aspergillus; species Aspergillus brasiliensis. The sequence continues at coordinate 1,467,691 of NW_027137444.1, forward strand.
GCCATGGAGAATGGCGTATAGCGCTATCAGCCTGTACACCATCATGTTAGACATCTATACCATCTGTACATACAATAGCTCTATAGGCTATGAGCTACGATCTAAGTCACACTTTCTAAACATACAACATCCAATCATTCCACCCTCGGGGTATATTTACACACAATACACACAGGAAACGCCGATAGCAACGACCTGCTCATCAAGACAATAATTTCATCCCATCACAATCGATACTTATCCCACGCCTTCTTCGCTGCACTCGGTAACGGTCGATACGCATCTCCTCCACCACCACCTCGCTTCCCACCACGACCCCCTCCACGACCGGGATTCCCCCCTCTCGACGGAGGTCGACTACCACCACTACCGGATGACTTCCCCCGTCCACCACCTCCCTGCCAACTATCCTTTCCTCCTCTTCCGCCGCCCCTCGGACGAGGATTAGGCGACATCGACCGCTGCCGGCTCGACGGGCCAAAATCAGACCGATCACGGTACCCGTTACTCGAGATATTCTTGTTTCCTCTACCGATGCCGCTTCCAATGCGGATGTTGCCGCGGTTGTTGCTACCGCCGCTGCCGCCGCCGCGATGGACGGGCGGACGCCGATGAACCATCATGTCGTCGCTGTCGGAGGAAGGCGGGCGGTGGTCGGCGCGGCCGCGGATCTTGAGGCCTCCTCGGTTATTGTTATTGTTGTTGTTATTGTTGCTGTTGTTATTATTGTTACGTCGGTGGTTCACGACGGAGTTGATGTTGGTGATCATGTGAGGGTCGATGCCGCGGACGGTCCAGGAAGAGGAGAGCAGGGTTCGGGAGGATGAGAGGGAGGGACAGTCGCCGATTAGATGGCGGTTGCTGGTGCAGTGGGCGCAGGAAAGGGAGACGAGGACGGGTTCAGAGGAGGATGGTTCGGGACGGGTAGTCAGCTTCCACATCAAATCGCAGTCTTCTTCGATGTGCGTGGAGGAGCCGCAGAGTTCGCAGGGGAATTCGCTGGGGGAGCCTTTCAGAGCGGATGGGCAGTTGTCGTCACTGTGGCCGCGGGCGCGACACCGTTGGCAGCGTCGCCAGGTCGGGCAGAAACTGCTTTGGTGCTGGTTCCACGCTCCGCAGTGTATGCACTGTGGAGGTTGGTTAGTTGGTGATGATGGGGGGAGGGTGAGGGGTGGGACATACCTCTCGGGACGGGCACACTTCTGCGAGATGTCCCTCGAGTAGACATTCTGTGCAGGCTATGGGTAGTTGTAGGTCAATGGCGTTGATGTCGCGGTCGTAGAAGCGGTACTTTGCTTGGATGTCCATGTCTTCGCGGTCGAGGTCGGCAAGGGTAGAGGGGGGCGTTGGGTACTTTTTCGAGAAGCGGAGGAGCGCATCCTCTTTGGATTGATTTGCGGCGGGTTGTCCATTGATAGATGTTCCGTTAGAGACCGGTAATGCCTCAGGGTCGTAGTCGTCGTCGCCGTCCGGAGTGATCAAGCCATCCTGGTCCTGACCGAGACTCTGACCGTTCCGTGACCCAATATTCAGCAAGATGGAGTCGTCTGCTTCGGATCCCAAAGACTCCGAGTCATCTGAGTCGCCGGAGAGCTGCATCTGACTGGACTCGTCCGAATCCTCCTCCTCATTCACCTCACCCTCCTCGATGCCATCAAGTTGACCGGGTTTGGATGCTTCCGTTTCGGGATCGCCATGGGACGAGACGGACTCGCTGCGACTGCGCCAGAATTGATCGTTGACAGTGTCGAACTGTGACGTAGGCTTGCTCTCCTCCGGCTTCCCGCGACTGCGAAGTGATGTCCGAATCGCACTCTTGCTGCCTTTATTCCAGCTCGCCGGCGGTGCGGGCGCGGACTCGGTCTGCTGCGCATCACCACCTTCGGAGGACCCGTCGTCACTGTCGGAACCCGAAGATGAGGTAGCATCTACATCGACACCAAGTCCCGCTGCACTAAAGGTAGCGCCTTGGGGGACAAAGTCGCGGACATTGCGAACGTCGGCGGAGCGACTGCGGCGTTGCCTCTTCCGCGGGTTCGGGTTGGAATCGTGGGAGCTCTGACGCGAGGATTGGCGGGAACCGTTTGTCTGAGCGCGGGGGCCGACTGCGGCGGTTCTGGAATCGTTATCGTCGGATGGAGAATCAGGCATCCTGCGAGGAGACGGAATGGAACGAGAGGGAGCAGGTTGTTGAGGCGTTAGCAGAGCAGAAGCAGCAGCAAGATTCATCGGATTTCGTTCAGATTTCGCGGAGAGAATTTTACGGCGGGCGGCAGGCACCACTTGTGCCATGTGCAGGTACCGTATCGTCACGAACAGGTATCAGCTTCACATTATCATTATTGCTGCAGAAGTTCACTAGGTTTGGCAGATGGCTGTCCGGTACAAGTGATAGTGAGAGGCTTAAAAGGCCATCAACGTAACGAGTTGGAATATTCGAATTGGCACATATCCGGCTTTCTAGAGACATTCCGATTTTAGAGGCGGATCGGCCTATTCTTTTCCTACCGATCTTCGTCAAGACGCGAGTCAAGGACGCAAGTGCTCCGTCAAATTTGGATATGTCCAGCCCATATGGGTCCCCTCAGCGAGAGACAGCGTATCAGGAATCGTAGAAATATGCTGGTAATTTATCTTGGGAATGATTTGTCTACTTTCTCGAAGAAAAACTGGATTTAAGCGGCAGTGGCCATGTAGTGTCATCTAGATCGATCCGGTGTTCGCGACCTTCATCTGACTCCTGGACTTACGGACGGTCCATTTGCTTATTTGCTCCGAGGATAAACGGAGTCGGGATATTTCGTGAGTGATAGTCAGGGCGTAGACAATTCATATGCTTATTTTCTTATTGGATGGTAGCAAGACGGAGTATGCAGCCATCCAGACTGAGATAGTGACTACACGCCTCTGGGAGCTGTTCATCAGCAATATACTCTGTATGGTCACTGCAGCTAAGTTATGTGGACACTAGACGGACTTAAGTAGAAGCTTTCAGCCAGTACTTAACGCGGTGTATCCTTGTTATATGCTAATACAACCAACGCTCCCAGATTGCGTTATCCACTTCAGTCTCATCCTGAGTCAGATACTCCTAGACAGAATTCATATGCCCGTGATAACCAGATGAACGGGCTGTGGAATAGGGGAGCTCCCTCGAAAGATATCATAGATAGCAAAATTAGTTAATTAAGGCCTCGGTATCAACCAGGCAGGAATGGCATTTGGTTGGTGCAGCGATGGTGTGGTCTAGACTCTATCTAGAACGATGGGATGCAGCAAGCGTCCCGGCTATTCTTAGCCAACCCGACGATTAGTTTGAGGTTGAGGATCTGCTCGGTGCCCCTCGGGATGTTGGATTGCTGGCTTCTTTTTTCTTTTTACTTTTTTCTTCCTTCTCCTCCATTGTCCTTCTTCCAGAAGTTTTTCCTCTCTCGTTTTGCAAGGCATTCACTCGCTTTTCGTCAACTCTTTCCCTTGAACATTATCTCTGTGTGTGTCAAAACTCCCATTCTTTGGCCCGGCGGTAACTTACCCCCTGTTCCGGTAATACGGAGACCTGCTCCCGTGACCAACACCGCCGCCGATCGTCTTCAAGATCGCCTCCCAGTCGAAGTCACTCAAGTCTCTCGGTATCCAGCCAGCTTGCTCTCTCGTTCTCTCGCCCGCGGCGTCCTTTATTTCCACTCTGCCATTCTCTCACGACCATTTTCTCTTCATTCCTGTCTCTCGATTCCTCCTTTCTCTTCGCTCGATCTCCGATCAATACCGCCAAAGTGTCTTCCCTAATCGTTCCCCGTGCCATCTCCTTCCCCCCGGACGTCGACGCTGGGTCGCGCCGGTTGACCCCGGACACCAACATGGCCCAGGGCAAGGCTGGACGGAGGAGACGGTCGAGTAGTATCATCTATCAAGAGCCTCCCGAGTCCATTGAGCATACCAGCGACCAGGCTGCCCTGCCCAATTTGAATGCGAACTGGGTCAACGCCAAGGGTGAGTAGTGGCCACCTCCACCTCCACCAGTTCCCCCCCATCATCATCACACCGTCGCTGCAGAAGGAGGGGTTCAAGTTCCGGCGGGGGACTTGGAACCAGCATATGCCCCCATGACATTGATGACCTTCGTGACACCCCTAGTGGCTGACCACTGACCACTCTGTACGACCCTTTAGGAGCCTGGACCATTCACTTCGTTCTCATTATCGCCCTCAAGATCTTGTTCGACATCATTCCCGGCGTCTCGCAGGAGACCTCGTGGACGCTCACCAACATCAGCTACATGTTCGGTTCTTTCCTCATGTTTCACTGGGTGCGGGGCATCCCCTTTGAATTCAACGCTGGCGCGTACGACAACCTCAACATGTGGGAGCAGATCGACAATGGAGATCAGTATACCCCGACGAAGAAGTTCCTCCTCTGCGTGCCCATTTGTCTCTTCCTGCTTAGCACACATTATACCCACTACGACTTGACGTATTTTACCATCAATTTCCTTGCCACCCTGGGAGTAGTCATCCCGAAATTGCCGTTTGTATGTGTTGTCCTTGCCTTAAGTGGATGGTGAGTCATGGATGCTAACCGTGCTGTGATAGTCGCACCGTCTGCGAATAGGTCTCTTCTCTGATATACCCGAAGAGTAGCCGCTCTTTCTCTTCTCCATTTTCCATTCCGTTTCCTTTTTGGCTTTATCTACTTGCTTTTATTCCCTTACACTTAACCCGTGGGTTATTGTTTTCTTACTACTAAACTACTACTTCTCGTTCTTGATAATATTCTCCGCTTGGCGTCGCTGTCTCTTTTCCTTGCCTTCTCTGTTCTTTTATACGTCTCGCTTCCTTGGTCCAAACATCTCTCTATCGTGCTCGATTTCGTGGGTCTCGTATCTCGGCGTGCATTGGGCAGACAGATCCATCAGGCTTATTTCGGGAAAACGAAGAGAAAGGAGGAGGCAAGGAAAAGGGGAAAATGTTGTTCGGTTTATAGAAAGGTGCTGGCGTGAATGGGGCATGCGGAATAGATGAAGATAAGGGGAGGCCGGTCTGATGGTTCTGGACTCTCTTCTCATCACTACATTCTATATAAGAAGACATTCCTTATTGCTATGGTGCTGACTGTAGACATGGTGTGGTTGTTTGTAGGCGCATTTGATGGCGTGATCTTAGCAGAGTAATCTATTGGCAGCACTGAGTATAGTAGCCTCTACTTACAAGATAATGCAGCAGGATAGCCATATGTAACACATAGTCACCCTTTGTTCTCCATGACTTCCCTTCCCACTCACAGGTTCTCCATGTACTCTATCTGTCTGTGTTGTTAACCAGAAGATAGTCCATTTGAGGCGCCAATGAAGGGCTGTAGCAGAGATCGGAATACTTCGGCGGTGTCTTGCATAGAGCTTACTCGCCAGCCCCTCTGGCGAATCTCTCACCAGGCCCTGCAGGTGTCATACCTAGAAGATGCAATCCAATGATTATTCCGAAGTCATCCTGAGTGCGAAAAGAACAAGTTTGCTGCTCTAAGATTGGCTTATAGCTCTTTAAGCACACGGAGTGCATGGTCGAAGAGAGCAGGAGATCAGCAGAATACATGGACTTCATTTGAATGCGAAACAAAGTATCGATACTAGGACGTGAAGGAAGGCGCTAAGCAGAACATACTCCACATGTCACTCAGTTTTACTGGTCACCACGCCGTCGGTCCTTGATTGCTATCCTTTCTAATTATACTCTCACTTTGCAATCACCCATAGCCGGAGGGAAGTGCACATCCCTCGATTTATGCAAGATACTCTCACTTGTTTGTCAGCAGCAGGCCTTTTGAGCTCTATAGAAGATACTGCTGCAACATTCAATGTACGCAAGCACCTTTCTAGACTCTTTGCTATGTGATCTCACTAGGGATAACCGCGCATCTTGATGTCCCGACAGATACTACTAATCACACCACCTCTCTTATTCTCACAATGGAGGAAGAATTAACAACTTCGTTGGAAGACATCCGTCACGCGGAGCAGCAGGTGAAAGAGGCAGAGCTGGACGTCAAACAAGCGGAGCAAGTTGAGAAGGCCAGACAGAGAGCCAGACACGCAAAACAGCGGGCCGCACAAGCAAAGCTTGGAGTCAAGCAAGCAAAACTGAGATACCAACAGCTGATGCTAGAAACCAAGCAGTTAAAGCTTAAGGCCAAGCAACTGCAGCTCTCAAACAAACAGGCACGACAGCAAGTTGAACCGAGCAGCCTCTTTGCCTTTCTCGAAGAGTGCCATAAGCTTTCGCTTGCTATTTGTTTCCAAACGAATATGTCAAAGACATACCATGGTTCCATCGATCCTTTCGGTAGATTACGCCCCAAGCGCATAATACCCTGGGAAGCCTTTCCCGCTTTCCAGCAAGCCATTTGGAAGACTATCGATGATGAAGATCCGGAATTCATTACACAGCGCGCGTTCGCGTCCAAGGATCAAGTGGAGCTCATTCGAGACAGTGCTACCCGACCGATAGCGTCCGAATCTCACCTTCAATTCTTTCAACGTGAGACCGTGGATAACCATGTGCAATCGATCCTTGTTGAATTGAACAACAATGAGAGACTTTGTCGGCGTTTCAACATCCACGGATATGTTAGGTCCGAAGACGAGGACAATGATAATAACCAGTTCTACATACATGTGAAGTCGGATGAGCAAGAAATCCCTCTGTATGCTGTTCAAAATCAAACTCCGCATGTGCTATCAATGGCTGATATTAGTGCTGGTCTCCACGAAATGGATTTGGATGACGACTTCATCAGCATTAATGGTGATAGCTTCGACAAGCATGCTACCTGGGTTGTGGCAGCAGTAATTACGCAGTTGTTCTCCAATATGGTGAATATTGGAGTTCGATATGGCTATATCTACACTGGAGAGGCCTTCATCTGCCTTTTTATCACAGAAGACCCGTCAGTGGTGCAATACTATTTGCTTGCTCCCAATTGGGATGTCACTAATGACGATGGGTCTCGGCTTCACCGAACAGCAGTTGCTCAAGTTCTCGCCTTGACCCTCAACGCCATGCAAGCTAGTCCTCCATCTCAGTCATGGTGCGATGCAGCTAACAAACTGGAGGGATGGGAAATCGACTACCCTGATTTCTTGGAACAGATACCGGAATCGGTCCGCAGGGAATCTCCGTCCGATTACAAGCCCCCGTCTTGGCCACCTATCAAAGAAATCCCTTCTATTCTACAACATATTGAAAGTACAAAGATGAACACGGAACATCAGTACTGTACCATGAAATGCCAAAGTGGCTTAGCCGAAAGAGGTCCTCTAGATCCTCTATGTCCGAACGTCAAAGAACACGGACATCAACTCCACAGCCTCAATGACAATGACTTGAGATATCTCTTATCTAGGCAGTTGTCACACGATCGAGAAAACGGCTTCGAACAACTACACATTGTTGGTCGGACTGGCTACCTACTGAAGGCCACCTTACTATCCCACGGATACACAGTGATTTTGAAGGCCACCACCTGGCAGAAACTTCCAAGACTACGAAGGGAAATTGAGACTTATCATCTCCTCCACTCTCTTCAAGGAGAACATGTTCCAGTTCTCATCGGAGACTTTATCCCACAGGTTCAGTATTGGTATCACGGCCAACAGATAGCGCAGATGCTTGTGTTGAGCTGGGCGGGAATCCGAGCGAACAAAGTCATAGTGAAGCAGAAACTGACTGAACCATCTTTCCAAGAGCAGCGCAGTAAAATCTTAGAAAAGATCAGGGAATGTGGTGTCATCCACAAGGACGCAGAATGGCACAACATATTCTGGAATGAAGAAATACGCGGGCTGGTGGTCACCGGCTTCAAGACGCCTCCGAAGAAGTCAGACGACGGGCAATAATCAATGTCCAAAAGAAACTGCATCTAAAGTGAGTTGTCGGGGAAAAAGTATATGATCCAGGAGTCCAGTTTCTTTAGCATGCAGGTACCACCTACGGCACGTCACTATGTAAACTACGAGTTATGAGAAAGCAAGCTACAAGAAATTTGTACACTCAAATACATTACATACTTTTAATCTCATCTATCATCGGGTATCTGATGATGCAAACCGAGTCCATATATGTTGAACAAAATCAATTAATCCTCATGCTCTCTCACCTCCTCCCTCACACCCGTCTGCACCTGTCCGCCACCCTTTTTAATATCCGACAATCCATAGAAGGCAATCATGCCCATACCCAAAAACGCACTCACACACGAAAACACCAAGGCGACAATACCCCTAGCCGTAAACCCAGCCGGTAACCAGGCAATCTGCTTATTCTGGCCCGTCAGATCCGTATAATCCTCCGTATTGGCCGCCGCATTACCCTGGGTCGGGATACCCGCAGCCTCACAAACATCATAATGCTGCTGCGGGATGGTCACCCGATCCTGAATGGCCAACGGCGCCTCAATAAACACCATGGCCAACCCCTGCGACAAGTGCCAGTCAATATGGCAATGGAAGAACCACACACCGGGGTTATCCGCCTTGAACCGCACCACGAAGTATCCCTGCGGCGGAAGCACAAAGACGTCTCTCCGGGGCGGGTATTCGGGAAATGCGGTGTGATTCGACGCGTTGTACGTAATCGGATCCCCATCCGCATAGTCATAGAAATGGGGTCCGTACGGTGGGTACCGATCGATCATCTGGAAGGCATGTCCGTGCAGATGGAACGGGTGGGTGCCCGTGTCGCCGTTGTTGAGGATGATTTCGACGACTTGTCCTTCGTCCAGCACGACCGAGTGCGTGTAGTCGCCGTAGACGGTCGCGTCGGTGGCTAGGGACCCTGCGGACATGACGGTGTACAGGGCGGGCACTTTGGGTTTCGTGTAGGAGATGTCGTTGAGGAAGGCGTAGTCGGCGCCGTTGTCGAGGTTTTGCATGGTGACGGTGAGGTCGAGAGTGAGGTCGGGGGACTCCAGGAGAGGCATTCGGTCGTAGGGGACGAGGGACATGTCGTCGTAGGGGTTGAGATCGGAGCAGACGGCGACGGTCATTTCCGCCTGCGGGAAGGAGGCGCTGGAGTTGTACTCGAGCCAGTTGGTCTGGTTGAGTTTGAGGTCCGAGGGGATGGTGTCGAGCAGGACGGAGTCGGCGACAGTCACGATGGGGTAGTTCTTCTCGGTGGAGTTCTTCATCGTCACCAGGACGGAGTAGCGCTGCGCGGCGGAGATGTAGAGGATGTCGGCCTCGGCAGGATCGGTGTAGATGCCGTCGATTTCGACAATGCGCATGGTGTGGTCTTCGATGTAGAAGTACTGGGCGACGAAGGCACCGATGTTGATGAGGCGCAGGAGATAGGTTTTGCCGGGTTCGACGGGGATTTTGGTGTTGAGGGTGTCGTTGAAGAGGAACGAGTCCGGGATGGGCTCCGCGCCGGTAGGGTTGTCGACGGTGATGAAGGTCGGGGCGATCTCCTCGGTCAGTTCGTGGTACCAGTCGGTCATGGTGATGGTCAGGTCCTCGTCGTACATGTCGGCGAAGTACGAGGAGTTGTCGTGGACGATGAGGGCCTGGCGATAACCGTCTGGGTAGCAGTAGTCGGTGTGGCAGTGGTACCAGTACGTGCCGTTCTGGTTGACGGTGAAGTTGTAGGTCATGGAGCTGCCCGGCGGCACGGGACATTGGGTCACCATGGCTGGGCCATCCATTTCGGTCGTGTTGGTTTGGTACATGCCGTGGAAGTGGATGGAGGCGCTCTTGTCGCCGAGTCCGTTGTACATGTTCACGACCAGTCGGTCGCCCTTGTCGACTTCAATGATGGGCAATGGCCATTGTCCGTTGATGCCGACGACTTGGCGATCGGCAAGCCCGTCCGGGTTGGCTGTCACCCAGGTGACGTTCCAGTCATAGGTCACGGTTTTGGCCTGGCATTGGGCGATGAAGAAGAAGATGATGCCGGCGAGCCAGGGGAGGAGACGGCTGGGGAAAGCCATCTTGTCTGTCTGTCTTGTCCGGGATGAGGGGGAGTCTCGGACGACGACAAAGGACGAGAGGGGAGGGGTTTACTCTGACAAGGAAAAGAAAAAAAAAAGAGAAACGGGGAGGAAGGGAGCGGAAAGGTTCTACGTTGGGGTTCTATATACCCGGGACTTGGAGGTCGTAGGCCCTCATGGAAGTGGAGTGGAGTGCAACAGAGAAAAAGGATGGATGAGTTATGACTAGTAGATACATTCCTATGGATCATCCCACTTATCAATCAGTCGGGCCGCCGCACTGGGAGGTAAAATGAGGGCGGCGATGCATCCACGAATGCGAGGGCTGAGACGAATCAGATAGCGCATCTGATATTGACTAGTACTTACCGAATACTGGGCTGTACGTGAGGAACGGTTTCCCACCATGACCCGAACTGGTAGATTTCTCGGAGTCCCACCCAGCATGCAGTCCCACAATAGCTTGATCCCCAGAACAAGTAGAGAACGCCGACTTGGCATGGCTTGGCTTATAATATCTCCGACAACGGTCAGGTTAAAAGATGGCAGTCGGACAGAATTTTTTTTCTCTCATCAACTTGCAAGCGAGGAGATGTTGTCTTGTGCCTCCAATCTTATCATATTGTCTGGGCGTTGGCTTATCTGATGCTGGACCCCTGTCGCGCCAAGAGCGGGTATTACGCTAGTATGGACCCGGTAATCGGATTGTACGATTGATTACGGTTGCCCTACGGTCATTTACTACACAGTATGATCCTGCGTTCCTCTACACTCTGCGGAAATGGCGCCTATTTCGACTTGATTCGCCATGGAACCACAGAGCAGCCAGAAGCAATTACAAATCATAATTTATCTACATTACCCGCATGACGCGGTTTAATGAGGAAAACCCGCTCCGTTGTTGAACTATACTAACTAGCACCTCGGTCTATCGCTACACAGCCCTAACCTCCGCTTCCCTCACAGACATGGGCCCTCCGGCACCAGTCTCCTTCTCCTTGCCACTCTGTGCAAAAATCCCCGACGGCTCCACCGGCTCAATATCCTCTTCGACTGGCCGACGAAGAATGGTCGCTATCACGCGGGCCTTGAACGCCTGGTAGCGCGCAATCATCGGGTCAATAACGGGGATGGCACCGCGCCGCTCCCGATACATCATCGCCGCATAGGCGAGCATCACGCAGAGCCAGAAGAGATTATAGCCAATCACAGATCCATATGTGGCGGAGTTGGTCCATCCAAGCAAGGCGTTGAAAATGCCCCATCCGCCACCGCCGCCTATCTCGGGGTTGCAGCAGTTAACGTGCCAGACGCTCTGGCGGATATCGTAAGACCCAGGGCCTGACCCCGTTTCGGAGGCATCCCCACCAATGATATGGTTCCATGCGTTATTTTGGAAGTACCATACACCTCGGGAAAACAAGCCTCCGGCGACCAGGTAGAGGAAGCAGGTGGAGACGATCAAGAAGAGTTGCATGGTTGTTTCGCTGCCTCCTCTATAACACGCCATGTCTGCATTAGCTGGCATCATCCAAAAAGAAAGAGGCAAGGGCACTGTGGCTGCTTACCGATAAATCAAATATCCAACCAGGCATCCTGCAATGAGACCGCACACGACCGCCAGCGGGAAGGAGGTAGCCGGCAGCCCCAACCCAACACCACCGACATAGACCACTGCCTCCAGCCCTTCGCGAAGAACTGTGATAAAGGGCAGAATAAACATGACGTATTTCTCGAACCACATCTTCACTCGGCCCTTGCGCGAGGTATTGGTGTTGCGGTGGTGCTGAAGAGCCTTGGTGAGCTTAACCCGCCATTTCTCCTGCAGCTTGGACACGCGCAGCAGGGCTGCTCCCATGACCGCAATGATGAGAGATGCTAATATTCCCAGAACTCCTTCCCAGATATCTTCGGTGCTTGAAAAGGTGTCCGTGCCTAGGCTGTAAAAGGCACCGATCATGCCGGCACCGACGCAGAGACATATGAACAGTCCGAGTGCGCACCCTAGCCAGACCTGGAGTGGGACAGACAACATCAGCCATGGACTTTCGGTGATAATGACACGATGAAGCCGTGAGTGAACTTACCTGTCTCACGAGTCGTTTATACGTGTCGCCTCCTTCATCCCCAAGAGTCTGCTTCAAGAACGCCAACAACACGGACACAACCACACTTGTTTCCAGACATTCTCGAAAGCAAATGAAGAACACTGGCTGGAATCAGTAACCTATCCCTCCATGGATACCTGTGTTGATGTTGTGATGACCCTACCAGTGACAGCAAAGACCGGGTTGTTTCCCATATTGACAGCAAAGGGAAGAGAGTCGGCCGGTTGGGAAGGAACAAGGCAGACACAAACACACACACGCGACAGATGAATTTTATTTTATCAGATCATCTCTCAAGATACGAGATCCGCTGATTGATAAGCGTTTCCTCGCTTGGCAGGGTTATCTTTTTTTTCGAACCTTTTTCCTTTACTCACGCCACGTCCATCTTTACCCCTCCCTCACCGTAAAACGGATCCTTACGTTTTCCGTTTTACCGTTCCGTGTACGACCCATGCATCAGGTTGCCTGATGCGATTCCTGTTGGGGCAATGCAGGGGGAGAGGGGAAGAATTGACTGTGGTCAGTCGTGTTTATCACCCCACGTCCACCGAGCCGATCGGATTGGGTATCCGTCCGCTTATCATGACTAAAATGAGACACTGGAACCAACCATCGACCATCCCAGATACACGTGCTGGGTGAGGGAAATGTGCCTATGGCTCAGAGACTGGTTAGTTTTGGGATTAGGGTGGGGATGTGCGGGTCAATCATCCTCATTAAGTTACCCTTGACACAAGGCCATTGGCAAAGTCAGGGTCTTCTACGTTGGTGAGTCGAGTCTCGACTGAGACATCTGATAACGATCTTCTCCATTGAAGCCTACGAAGCATGTGTTCGACGTCAGCATACGCAGCGGTGTGGCCTACAAGCTCTGAAGCCAACCTTCTCTCAGCAGAGTCATCATCTTGGCTATTACCCGGCTCCAGTGGCGTCGTATCGCACAACTTTGGAATAGCATTTCCCGGTCGACTGCCGAGATCACCAATGGGAATGCGGATCGTCTATCGGACGGCTCGCGTGCAGCTCCCTGCCGTTCTGGCTCGTGTCACACCCACTTCATACGAGGTCCAAGGGATGTCGAAATGAAAGTTCATCCAAACTTCACCGGCATCATTAACAGTCTCCGAGAGGTTTCGGAGGGTTAATCCCTGCCATCTATTACCTCCTCTACTGCTGCTATCGAGACTCTTTAATTTAGGGGTGGATACGCTGAGTAAAAAGAGGAGGATGCGAACGACGTTGGGAACGTGAACCCTTCAACGATTGGCTCATGTCAAGCTTTTCCTGGCACGGGGGGTGGATACTCCGGTCAAAACTTTGTTCGGGCCCGAGCGAAAGGAGTATAGCTTCATGTTTCTGGAGCACACGGACTGGTTGGGAGGAATGTGGCTGTGGACGATTCGTGGAACTGCCCAATGTCGATACAAGGAAACTTCCGTTCCAATTACCGTTCAGACGGACATGTCTGGTGGTATGTTTTCCATGCATGTGGGCGTCTTCAAGTGATGGTGGTTTGTCAGGGCGGTGTTGGGCAAGACAGGCAGTTTGCTAATCGACAGATTGCGTTAGGGCGAGTATTTTGCTGCAGGACCCGATTCCCTATCTCGAGCTGGAACCGAACTACAAACTAAGCTTGGGATATTCCCTGGCTACTGGCTAGTATGATTCCTGTTGAATGGGTAACCGGAAATTTCGTCGCACTTGAACGGACTACGGAGTACAAGTTCCGTCCGAGCGTCCGATCCATGGAGTAGCCAGCCTCTAGTAATTACACCACTGGTCACTTAGCAGGTATTGGGTATTCCATGGTAAAAGTTATCAATCAGCTCTATGGATGCTTATTATTCATCTTTCATGATGACCGCATTAATCGAATGCCATGCCATACTAAGTATGATTCACTATCATGCGGTGTAGTGTGGCCCTTCCAATATAGAAGTAACCGGGATGAAGACACTCAAGACACAACAGCACTATCAATCATACGGAGTACACATCCCACACCACTTAGTACTACTACTAGTACTATCTAGTCTCTCATCGAACTGTTTTTCCTGCGCTTTTCGTTCAATTACCCAAGTCAGGTGCCGCCGCTTTAATGACGTATGCACGTGATCGCTCCGGCACGCTCCAGGTTCGCTCCGTGCCACTCACTGCTTGCTCAATGCACACGCACCGATCGCTGCCTGATTAATCTGAGGAAAGTGAGCCCTCACAGAGCAATCACGGACAGCTCCGTCCCTGTCCGTGCTATAGTTCAAAGGTAGTTGTGGTCAAGCACGACGGAGACTGCTTTTTTCTTAGATCTAGAGTTTCATTAACAGTTACCAAGGATACTTACACGAGTCAGGTAGATTTTCAGCAATCCCTGGATATCAGTATTCATAAGTAGTAGGTAGTAGGTGGTGAAGCGATTCTGTGGGTGCTGGCTAGCCTTGTCAATATTTTTATAGGGTTATCGGAGGTTTGTTTCATTAAAAATCAATATTATTCAAGCTACAGGTGGGAAACAGTTTTAGTATCAACATAAATATAGTAACTTGTACGTACTGGAATCCCCTTATACTGATGTCACGTATACTTTGCAGTATTCACTTTCATGTCATCTAACTGTCAAAATGTCTTTGAGATGTCCTACAGCTTACTATTTCATACAATTGCCCTCTATATATCGCCAAACCCCGCCAACTTCGTAAGTGGACATAGTACACATCCCGGTCGATGTCGATCAAAATTCACGCATCCACCTTGTTGGCGGGCCGTGAAACTGTGATCAGTGCGATCAAGACATAAGGGTGATCGGTTAATGTAAAATAACAATTATTTAAGATGTGTGGAGAAGCATCACATAAACTACGCCTAATCCATTTCATAGTCTTTCCCGACCTCAGCTTGGAGTTCCACCAACTTCTGCTCCACCGGCGCATCGATATGTACCGTGAATTCTGCCTTGGGATTCGTGATAAATATCGAGACTAAATCAAGAACATCAGCTGTGTGTAGCATAACAAGGACTATGCTACGAACTTACTAATGACGCCAGTGGCTGCAAAGCAGGCTGCGGCAATCCAAGCATTGCCAAACGAATGCGCATAAGCGGCTCTAAAACCTTTGGTAGCTGCTGCAACGATTGCGGGTGTAGTTCCAGGGACTTGAGCAAGAGCCGCCTCATTATCTTCCGAAAGGGCTTCAATCAGTAAACCAAGGTTCGCCGAGGGAAATCCCAGAGGAACGACAGCGGCAGCAACGTCCTTGGGTAGGGCTGTTTGAAGAGAACTGGACAAGATCGCATTATTGATGGCGATGCCGATAGAACCCCCAAAGGCTCTCACTGCGGAGACAAACCCGGTCGTGACGGAGATCATATCAGATGGTGTCGCCATTTGAGCGACCACCATGGCTGCATTGAGAATGAGTCCAAGGCCTACTCCGGCCAAAATGGTGATGCCCCATAAGTGGCTGACGGAACTGGAGAGCTTTATTGTAGCCATGTAGGCGTTGAAGATGACCAGGAGGATGAATCCTAAGGCCATGGGTTCGCGGACTTGCTTCGTCTTGGTGGTATAGGCGCCAAGGACAGCAGAGGTCGTAGCTGATCCCACGAACAGTATTATGAAGCGTAATTCAGCACCAAAGAGACTAACTCCGTAAACGACTGTGATCTCATATGCATAGAATGCATTGCAAGTGTAGAAGGTGAGACCCTCCAAGAAGATTACTACGGCTGCCAATGGAAAATTCTTATGGCGGAACAGGCCATGGTGGAGGATACCGTCAGGTTTGTACCATTCGTAAATGGCAAACATGATTAGCATGATCAATCCCGCAATAAAAGTTCCTAGAACATGCCCATTGGCCCAGCTGTAAGGGTTTCCAGACCACTGCAGGGCCATGGAGATGAGTGCCACCGATGGGGAGAGGAGGACATAACCAACCCAGTCCAGGCTCCAAAGCTTTTGCCGCGTGGACAGTGCGGACTCGGTCTCTCGCGGAGGCGGGGTGTAGCCGAAGTAAATCCCGACTATCGCAATTGCGAATAGTCCCGTGGCTGTATACCAGCAGATACGAAAATTTTCGGCTTTTCCTTCAACAAGTGCCCCAGCCATCAAGGCCCCAGTAAGTCCGCCAATGCTGGAAGAGAAATTGGCTGAAGCTTGGTCCCAGCCCCGGTACTTGCGGTGCAAGACCTCGGAAGGAATGGTGTATATCTGGGCTTGATTGCTGATACCTACGCCGAGAAGACCAAAGCCGGGAATGGCAGTGCCAACATTCTGCGCGCGAGATATCAGAAGGGGTCCAGCAATGCCGCCCAGTGATGTGATCAACATGACCCATCGGCGGCCCCAGTAATCGGCAATCTGGCTCAAAGGCGGCATCATTGCCAATGGGATGATCGAGATGCATGACGAGAACCAGATATACACGCTCGCGTCGCCCAATAATTCCGCGGTACTTTGAGCCAAACTGCCAGCACCAATGACCGAGAATAGGCCGGCAAACATCAGCACGTTTACTGCCTGAGTTCGCTGTTAGAAACACATAGTTGATAGATGACTGGTGAGGGAGGTGGTCGAGAGCTAATGCATACCAAGACTGCAATAATGGTCCTTGCATGGATATGGGTCCCAGTGTTCTCGACGTGCCTACTCTCGCCGGCTGTGGCCATATTCAGTGAATAGGAGATATAAACCCTGAACTAAAGATGTAACAGTGAGCAATTAGCTACACAAGCTCAGGATTCGAAAGGGCATGGATAGCCTGCAGTCTTATACATAGCCTGGAGTTCCTTGCAAGTAAGAGGCGTTAAGGGGGCCCCATCCACTACCCACTCCATCCCCGCAATCCCCGCAAATCCCCAGGTTTTTGTAGCGGCAAAAGTCCTCGGCAGATTCATAAATTCTGGGGGCGTTTATCGGTTAACATCCAGAGCACCAACAGCCGAATGCTCATCATGCACTCGGAAGCGGGCCGCAAACTTCAACGGAGGACGAGCCGGTATATCCGTGGGTTGGTGGCGTAGACACGGACACGGAGGACGCGTGTTCCCAGTAGATCTTTTCACAGGCAAAAGCTCAAGGGACCTTGGAGGTGAGACCTGAGAGAGAGGCATTGCCACTAGTGGAAGTATCACAGGGAGAAGGAAAGATGCGGGCAAACAGAGACTACATGGTGCAGCAACCCGTGGGAGCAATCGGTCCACAAGCTATAAGCACCTTGGACTTTTCCAGGAATGAGTAATGAGCATTGTATATCGAAACTTCTTTATGCATAGTGTCTACGCGATGTCGTGTGACAGTAACAAAACAACTAAATTGACGTGAAGTCCCACAATATTCTGACTGTCGATTGTAAAAAGGGCCTATTGATGACGCCCACTTGAAGACAAACCCCCTAACTAAACCTAATTAATTGAGGACCGGCAGGCTGATCCAGCTCTGAAATTTCCCTCCTGTATGGATGATATGCCGACCTCGGTTGCGGTTCTTCTCCTTTGGTAAAGCATGGCTCTCGACGTAGCACATGTTTTCACCGGATATCGACAGTCGCAGGGATTCACCAGCTTCATAGATGGCGCCAATGGGCCAGGTACTCAGTTCCAAATCCACAATCTGACCGCGAGGAATCTTTACTTCGGTCTCATGGGGATGAAAGAGTTCGCCCGGAGCGGTCTCGGGAGAGTCCCTCACTTCTCGATGGCTTGCGCGCAGCATACCTGTTGGACCTTGATACAGCGCCGGATTCAGTTTGGGAAGCTCTTCGGCTTTCTTCGTCGTAGGGAAATTAACATGATTCACAGGCTTTCCGCTTTTGTCAAGCTTGCGAAGGATGACGAAGATATCCATGTCATCGAGCTCATGACACTGGACGTTCAGATGGATGGTTGGGTATCCAATGAGGATCGTCGTTTGGTCGAAGCGGATGTCAAAATGAACTTCGTTGCCGGTCTTGGTGGCTTCGTAATAGCAGCTTGCCTCCTCCTTTACTGGATTCGCGGCGCTCCCAGACGCCGTGGATGCGTCGAGGAAGTATTTAATATGCCTGCTCTCTGAGGGCGGGTAGCTTTCAAAAGGCTTGTTGACCACGGGGGGACCATTGAATTTGAGTAGTGAGCATCGCACTCTGGGAGTCTCAAGCCAGCCATTATCGACGCCCTTCAGATAATAGCAGAAGAACCTCTCCAGATCGCCTTGCTCGGTTGCAAAATCGTACCACTCTTGGTATGGGTGGACCCGCAACCACTTGTCTTTCGAGGAAATGTTGCGGAAGCCGCGAAAGCTGCCCGCGCTGTGGATCTTACTGCTATAGCTTGCGAGGACGTAGGCAGGAACCTTGATCTTTGACAACTCGGCTTTCTTGTCGTCCCAATATTCATCCCAGGTTGCACGCTTTTCAGCCAAGCCGCCCGCATCTTCGAGTAGCCCGAAAGAGGGAACCAAAAGGCCGATGGCTCCTGGCATAGCAGCGCTGGGGATTCCACCTCTCCTATGTTGATCGCGATATCCATCTGACAGCCCTTCCCATGGGGCAATCGCAGCGACATGAGGCGGATTGCCCGCCGCGATAAACCACTGTGAGATAGCCAGCCATGAGTTCCCAGACAGACCAATCTTTCCATTGGTCCAGGGCAGTTGGGCGAGATGCTCGATAGCGTCGTACCCATCCGCCTCATCTTGCTTTCCCCAGAAGTGGAGATCGCCTTCGGAAGCCCAGGCACCACGAACGTCAATATTAACGACCGCATACCCCTTGGGTACGAAAAAAGCTGGGTCAGGGCCTTCGAAATCTTCGTAGCCACTGTAAACAGACCGTTCCAGTCCAAGACGCTCTGGCATGGTGCCCAATAGACCATCATTGCTCAGATGTTTGCCGTACGGGCTCCATACAAGTATGATGTGGACCTGCTGAGAGTCATCCACGGGCCGGTAAATGTCTGCGTAAAGTTTGACGCCATCTCTCATGGGGATTGGAACATTTCGTTCGACTAGAATGTCGCATTCGAGAGCCTTTAGACCCGGCTCCTTGCAATGGCCTTCCTTCAGAATCTGGGAAGAGTAGTTGGTATCTTTCAAAGGAGCGATTGGAAAGACCGGAAGAAAGGGCCCTTCGGGGTTCTGGGCGGGATTGTAATCGAATTGCTTGTTGTCAAGCGGACGACGTTTGGTAATCACAGTCTTCCCGATGATGAAGATCTGGAGAAGCCGGTATAGGTTCAGGATGCAGGAGGAAAGTTGGGTAAGAAGAGACATCATGTTTTAGTCAATTCACGAAGTCAGATAAGATGACTTTGTGAAAGGTGAGAAGACAGGTGAAAGTTTGGGAGGACATATATATAGACGGTTTGCGAACTTCCGGCGCCGGACAAGAGCGAGCTGCTGGATAGCCCTAAGCTGGAGTGACCGCAGACCTCGGACCACGGGGTCCAGGGGTTCCGGGAATGGAATCATGCAGTGTCTGGCCTTTCATCGCTAGCTACTACAACAACTACCGTGATTTGAAGTTCAAGAGATTTGAGCATGATGGGTAAACGGGCGAGCAAGTCAGGCTAATAACATCCCGCTAGTGGATGTTTCCGTCAAAGGTATTTTGTACAAATTTGGTTTAGATTATATTAGTTATGGACATATTGTGATTTGTATTCGCTATCTCTGCTGAGAGCTTCTAGCTGCTATATACAGTGATATATTCTCCTGACGCGCACTTCGTCCTTTTTGCCTCATTTTCGAGGTGCCTCATCCGACGGTGCGTTCGATTCCAGTTATCAGGGTTTGCTTCATCTATGACACTAAACAACCTTTCCTACGTACTATGTTGCCTGTAATGTGGCTGGTGCGCATCCGTTCTTGCTGCCGTAGCCTGCTATTGCTTCAGACCAGTATACCTGAGGAGCTATAAGGGGTGATAGTAACCGATTCTCACGATATAGACTGTGCGTCTAGATACTATGGCCCGTGATACAGTGGAGCAAAGTGGAACAACGCATGATAAGCTACTTGGGGGCTTTTTGTGGCGAATAGTTAGAAAGTACAGTGTAAATTACTACCCGCATTATACGTCCTGGTGAACCTTTCAGGGGGAGGCCAGACCGACTTGGCAAATCATGTTTCATTTGACTGGATTTTGTGGGCGTTATAGTTCCGCCGGTCAGTGACGGATATGGGGGATAACCGGGACTTGCGCGGGATTGCTCCGTGTGCGGTCCGAGAGCCATCGGTACTCCCTCCGTACACGCACCGGGCGCGCTCCTGCCACAATCCCGGCTGATCCCAGAGCGAAGAGCGGCGCCAACCTATTCCTAATCAATACTAGCTAGTAGTTGAAAGTAGAAGGATTACACCAGTTGTCTACTGTAGTGTTTCAGTAGGAACAGGTTGCTGTAAAACGTTTAGTAGTACACTGGAGGATGCAAAACTGGCAATTCAAAAGTGCAGAATAGCATTATATATATTGGTCGTCTTCCTTGCCCACGCAGTCTTGGCCCCTTGAATTGTTGCAATGTGTGAGAGAGAGAGAGAGAGACCAATATACCATGCAGCATACTATCAGCGGAATTGAACACAGAAGGAATAGTAGCCATTATATATACTTATATCCCAAGTATCACGAAACGATATTAAAATTCAGAGATAGAGCGATAGAAAGAATGCTCTGAAAGAAAAATAAAAGACGCAAAAAAGAAAGTCAAACCAGGCTCAAACGCCAACTGTTTGGCGCTGCTGGGAATCGAACCCAGGTCGAAACGGCGCTGCGGAGAACCACAACGTTTCATGATGACCACTACACTACAGCACCCTGATTTGTTGAGGATTTGATCATTATTATGCATCATATTCTGCTCCTTAGCAATCATCATCTCTCCACTGCTCAGGAAGTTCCAGGCTAACGCTCAGAATGTTCGGTTTAATCCAGCCACCCCAAGAAATCCTCCATAATTTAGTAGCATACAGTAGGGAACCAGCCGAATTGATCTCCCACAGTGGACTGCCTCAGGCGCCACCCGTGATTGGCTGCCACACGTGCTGCCCCTGCTGCTTTATCGATAAGCATCGCGTCGCTTTCTTTATCGCTCCGCCAGTTCCATCCAATTCCAGTTCCATCTCATTCATCTTCACAGCCTCTCCGTCCCTCTATCTGTCCCCTCATCTCTATCTTCTATGGCCGATACAGGCCCTCTGGAGGCAGATTTGCCTCTGTACCGTCCCACCAAATCTGTCCCATTCGAGCTAGCCCAACATGCAGCCATCTTCTTCGAAGAGAGACTCTGTCCGTTCCCTCCACATCACTGTTTCTTTTGTCCACTGCTGACATCGCAGTCCAGATACACAAGCCCTCAATTTCCTCCTGAATATCCTCACATCTGGTACTGTTGCCTCAGCGCCAGTATACACTCCGCCGGTCCAGCAACTCGCCCTAGCCGCAACTCTCCTTATACATCCTTCCACCACCACGCGCGCAAAGACAACCGAGGAGGAAGAAGCACCGCTAGCCGCTCTACGCCTGCTCCGACTGACCAATACCCTCGTCGGACCCATCTCTTCGAAGCTCAACGTCGCATTCTCTTTCAGCCAACCTGACTCACCCCGCCATACAAGACGGCGACCCGTGGCAGAGGACATCCCCCCACCCTCGGACCTGTCCCCCGAGGATACGAAACCCTTGTACTTAGATCTTGGCCAGTCGCTTTCCTTGTGGTCCAATGCAGAAGACTTCTGGCATGTCATCGGCTGGGCGTTCAACTGTTCTGTCCGTCATCGTCCCCGCTGGACGTGGTGGCAGGTCTGGCTTGAATACATGTGTGATGTTCTGGAGAGTGACTGGAACGAACGGTTTCGACAGTACAAGGAGGCTCACACCGGCAACATCATGAGCGAACAGGGACCACCGCCCTCCCCAAAGAAGTCTCGAAGGAAGAAAACACACAATGACGATGACCCAGCCCTCCAAATTCTCAGAGAAAGCCTCATCTTTCGCTACATCCACGGAGCCAGTACCACATACGGTCCATACCGGCGCATCGTCCGCTCCATCTTTGCAGACGGTGGCTCGACCTCTCGCAACGAATTCCGTGAAGTCTTCGAGAACGAACTCAAATTCGCACAAGCCCATACCCCCACCAGCAGAAAGCGCAGTGCGCAGGTCAACATCGATGAGAACGAGTTCGGTGACTACCTCACGGACGATGATCCGATCGAGGACGGAGACTATGACGATGAAGACAAGGATATCAATGAGACCAACGTCAACCTCGATGGAGAAGTCAATCCATCGGATTCGAACACCAGCAGGCCTAAACGCGCCCGAGATATCCCCACCCGTGGAAGAGCACCCCGACCCAAGCGCAGAGGCAAATCACTCGCCCTAGGCCCCAACGGCATCAATACACCCCCGGGCCCATACGGCGGCTCTGCCCCAAGCTCAAAGCATGGCGCTCGTGTACCCATCGAAGAGCTCCCCACCAAACACATCCCCTACATGCACGGCGACGTCGGCTTCTACGGAGGCATGCGCTCGCTCGGTCTCCGACAACGACTCCTACAACTCCTGTCCACCGTCTCCCAATACCTCCCCGACGACTTCATCCCCCTCGAAGACCTCTACCACCTCTACGCCGAAAACATCCGACACCTCCCCCTCCCCATCTTCCAGGCCTTCATCAGCCCCTCCACCCTCCCCTACCTCTCCGGCCCTGCCAAAACCACTCTCTGCGAATTCCTCCTCTATCGCATGCGCGAGACCGCCGCCCCCGACTCCGACGAGGAGTATCTCAACCAAGCCAAACTGGAGCAATGTTTCCTGCCCTACGCGGCCAGCACAAAATCTTTAGCCGATAATACCAAGATCTCCCTCGCTCTAGAGTCTCTGATCATTCTCCTCGCCGATAACGGCATGCTAAGGGTCACAAAAAGCCTACGAGGAGCGGTTAATAAGGGCATTAATCGTCGATTCGACCGATCGGAATATCAATCGCGGAAATATGTCCAGGAAGCTTACAGGTGGGCGGATGATATTGAGCGTGCGTGGTTAGAGGAGAGTTCCGAGCGATTAGATTTTCTCGTGCTTGGTATTCTGCCATTCGAGGATGATGCCACTACTGCATGATGCTTGAGGCACTGAAATCTTTCTTTTCTTATCTTTCCTTTCTCTTATTTGCACTCGCATGTCCTTGGTGAAGAGCGAATCAAGAAAGCGAGCGGTTCATGTTTATTTCATCTATATTTATTTCTGCCTTGCTCGTCAATTCTCATACTGTCTGGGACAGGCTTTCGGCTTTATTCCTTAATGTATATATAGTATAAATACCCTTGTTAGTTGAATCAGTATGAATTTGGACTTTAAGATGTGTCTATTGATTCTCAGCGGTATACCTTTTATTTATTTACATTTGACATTGAATTTTTTCTATTGTGTTTTTCCCAGACTGAAATAGTGTAACCACCTATGCAAAGCAAAGCAAACTTCGCAGTTGTATACACCACCGCGCAAAGCAGGATGAGGGGGTAAGATAGAGGCAAAAGAAAAGGGTATATCCACAACACAGGGGAGTTATAAAAAAAGAACAGACAGACAGACAGACAAATAGATAAAAGGGGTAAGAGGCAATAAGGACGCAAACTACTAGTTATGAAGGGCTCACTCCACTTTATATTTACGGAGGTGGCCTCGGCCCAATAATCGGCCGCCTAGCGCCCGCAGTAGAAGACCCAGCCCTAGCTGCTGCCTCCTGTGTCTGACGCTGATTCTCCTCCCACTCGCGCTGACGTTCCCGTTCGCGCTCCATCTCGCGCTCCAAAAGTGATTTGGAAGCCCAGCCGCCGGCCTTGGTCTTCTCTTGAGCGGCGGCGCGGCGACTATTCTCGGCGTCTACTTCTGCCGTGGTTGTGTAGTCTTGAGGCCGATGGGCAACAGGCTTGGGGGCAACAGGAGGCCGGTTGGAAGCGAGGAATCGATCGACGCGGCTCTCTTGTGTGAGAGGGCTTTGAGATGAAGGGGTGTAGTTTGTGGTTGTGGGATCGGGGAGGGGCCGCGGAGGCATGGGAGGCTTCGCCTCGCTGGGGTCGGGCAAGGGGCGAGGGGGCATGGGTGGCTTGTCCCCAGAAGAGATGACAGGCTCTGGGAGGGGTCGGGGAGGCATGCTTGGGGGAACGTCCGATTCGGTGAGTGGCTCGCCATTGTGGTTTTGCCATTCGGTCCGGAGCATACGACGCTCTTGCTCGAGGGAAGATAGGTCGTAACTAGGCTGGGCTGGCCTGGGGCTGCGAGGTTCGGGCGATTTGGTGGCCCGTTCTTGGATGTCTTGACGTTCGCGCTCGTATTGGCGTTCTCTCTCCTTGGCGCGTTCTAGTTCGCGCTCGAGTTCGCGGATTCGTTGTCTCTCGCGGTTCTCGCTGGAGACTGGCGGAACGGGGGCTGCTGATGGCAGGCTGGCTTGGTATTGGCTCAAGAACTGTCCGTTGAGACGGCTGTCCTGCACCTCTCGTCGTTGCAGGCGCTCGCGTTCTAGTCGCTCTTCCGTTTCTTTCTCTTCGCGCAGGCGTTGCCGCTCCTCTTCTTCCCATTTACGCTGTTGCGCGTCCCAGCGCTTGCGCTCCTCTTCAACATCGCGTCTTTCTTTCTCCCTCAAACGGTTCGTTTCCTCCTCCCAGCGGCGCTCTTCCTCGATGCGGGCACGTTCCTCTTCTGCTTCGCGCTCCTGCTGGCGCTGGCGCTCTGCTTCCTGCTTTTCTAGGAGTTGCCGTTCTTCTTCCTCCTTTCTCCGCTTTTCCTTTTCCGCCAAGCTGGGAACACGCGGGGCAGCAGTGGTAATTTGCCGACGAGCACCAAAGGCCACGCCTTGGTTGCCTTGGTTGGCACCGCCCATGTAGCCGTACTGATGGATGTTCCAGGCCGGGGCCGTAGCAAACTCGTCAGACCTCTTGCTCCAGCTGCTGACAGGTTTTGGGGATCTTGCTGGGCTGGAGTGACCGGATACACTCGACTTGGTGGGGGTGTAAGCGCCTTGGCTGGAACCAGTGGCATGCGGGCTCAGAGTCGCTGCCTTGCTTTGCGGACCGAGTGCGCGAGGGAATTTGCTAGGCTGAAGAGCGTTGGCCCGACGGCTGAAAGACGTAAGACATTGTAGGACCTGAGCGGGGTCCTTGGCTTCGTAGAGATCGACAGTCAGGAAGACATCGTGCGGAGGGAGGCTGATGGGCTGCATTTGACATGCGCGAAGGAAATGAGAGATGTTCTCCATCTGCACGAAGGGCATCGAGGACTGCTTGTACTTGACGCCGGGGGAGACGGCCAAGTTCACCAGCCTGCAATATTGTTAGTGTTCTTTAAAGACCCCACCAAAACAAGAGGACTGTCTTTATCTCACCTGCAGAGTGCAACGCCATCTTTCAAAGCATCCAGGAGATCTCCTGGCTGGAGCTTTTCATGCAACACTTCTTCAATCCAGTCGCGGACTTCCGCGGCTGCCTGCGGGGTATAGCGGGACAAGCGCAGACTGCGCAAGTCCTTGTCAAGCGATGTGACGGAGGCCATAATGAAGTTCGTGCCGTCTCAATTAGAGCGTCTGGGACATGCAGACGAATTTAAAGGTCTGTTAGGCAGCTCGGGCGCAACAAAATAGGGAAAAATAGGGGTGGGTGTTTATAGTGGCTTCCGGTGGGACGAACCGGCAGTACGTCACAGGGGTTCAGGAGGGGGAGGGAGCTTATGTGAGGGCGGATGAACCGGAGGATCAATCAGGGTCTGGATGACTGGATAGGAAGGGGATGAGAAGACAGATCACCGGGGATTATGAGGTATTGATGCAGAAGATCAACCGACGAGGCAGAGACAAAAACAAAAGCAACGAAGCCAAAGTTCGAGGGCGAATGGAATGCGGCTTGGAATGGAAATCGAACTCGAAGCCCGAAATAGAAAAGAAACGCCCAGAACAATACCGTATTGACGCCCCGTGACCGCCCAATCTTACCGATGACGTTCAGAGTGCCTGACGCTTCAGGTGTCGAACACCGCCCAATCATCGCTGCTTCAATTCATTTGGCTTCATCATTTCAATGGTCTGAACATCTTCCTCTCCCTCTGCGCCACATCAACCACCTCTGCACTGCCTCAGTCTAGATCGCATACCCCCCGATCGACCGCCGTCCTTACTCGGTTTACTCAATGAGTCCAATCAACAGTCTCTGGTTCAAGTGGAAGAGCCTTCGCCTACCCTGGCGAAGGTCCTTCCTTGTCGGTAAGCCCATCTGCCATCTTCCAAGTATAGCTCCCCAGAAACCATCCTAACAAACATCGCTTCTCCAGGCACCGACCTACGCGGAAACACATTCTGGGAATTCAAAGACCAGCTCAACGCCGGCCGCTTCCGCCGCATCGTCAAGACCGATCCTAAAACCCATCTCGCCGATGTCCAAGTAAGCCGTAAGTGGCACACCCTCAGCTCTCTCATAGCACATGCCCGATAGCAATAGCTAACACCGCACCCCCGACAATTACAGCACAATGGCACCAATGGCTCCGCTACGTCCGCGCAGACCCCCCATCCATCCAAGAGCAACAACAAGACATCATCCGACAAATGCAAATCAAGGAATTAGCCCGTCTGGCCGATGAGCGCTGGGCCAGCAAACCGTCGTATCTGGATATGCCCAAAACACAACAGCAACCGCTCCCCGCTACCAATACGAGTGATGCGACAGTAGCGCAAGCAAACAAGAGCTCCTCGGAGGATGCGCAGACGGCAACGGCGGCGGCTGCGAAGAAGAATGACCCCTGGGCGAAGGCGGCGGCAGGCGCTCCGGGTCAGAAGTGGCAGCCAGACTCGTGGAGTCCGACTGCGTCGAAGAGATGAGTGAGGTGTCCGAAGTGAAGGTGGCGAAATGCAGATTGGCTTGATACTACTTGCGGCCTCCTTCTCTCGCTTCTCTTCTGAAACGTACGTGTCAGACTCGTCACCTCTGAACTTGGCATATCTGGGGTTGCCTTGCCAGGTTGCCGTCCGTTCCCGATATGCGGAACACGCCACACCAGACATAGGGGGAGAGAGAGGCTGAGTGGCTGTGTTTCGTTGTTGTCGTCGGAGCAACATTACAGACAGTTGCGGAACGAAGTATCTGTCGATGAGAGACATCACATTTTTGGTGATCAGTGACGTGATGTCTTGCATGTTACTCAGCTCTCTAGAGCTCTGGCTTTGAAAACCCCCAACTCTTGCATATTACGAACTATCACTGTATCATGAATGAACTATGTACATTATTCCCATCTGCATTGCCTACTATGTCCCCGTAAGGCGAACATCTATCAGGCTACTTCTAGGAGGATGTGGAAGTATGTAAACTGAAGAGCATGGTATAATCCCGCTCAGTGCTCGATTTCTTGTGTCACCACCTAGCTGCATTTATACAAAATCGCTCGCTTCTGTGCCAATTCGTGTCCCGAGAAATGCAGTATTAGTGGTATAGTAGATTAGATCCAACTAGTGTGGGGTTGATGTAACCCGTATGCCCGCCAATCTAACGCTTTTGGTAGAATCCAACTCCAAGTCCTTTCCGGCTCAAAGCAAAATTGATGATCAGAAGAACACCCAAACGACCGTTGCCTTGTATCGCGAAATGAAATAAGCAGACAATAAAAGAAATAATAAAAACAATCTCTCGAATGGTATAACGAACTTTCAAAAACTGGCTAGCCGCAGAATACAAATGACGACGCATAGAAAAACGGATACTGGCAAACGAGCGATGCACTGAATGGACGTGTGAGTATTACTATTACATGTGATATTAGCATAGAATGGCTTCCAAAGCTTCAACGTCTCCTCCGGCCCTCCGGACGGCTTGTAACGCAGCTTCGCTAATCTCGCGCCGTCGAGCGCGGGCTTCTTGCTCGCGCCGTGCCTTGGTCTTGGAGCTGCCACTGGGTGCGACACCCGTGAGGATCCTCTTGGAATCATTCTGGGTGAAATTCACGAATGATACGGTGACAGCTTTGTTGCCTCCCTTGGGACTTCCCGAGGAATTGTGGAGGCCCTTGACTGGTTTTGGTGCACTCATAGAATTGGAGGAAAGCTTTCGGTTCATACTCTGGCGCTGAAATGACCTCCGGTGACCGCCATTGTGCATCATGCTACCACTCTTTGGTGAGCCTGAGCCCGGAGACAGCGATGGGGAGCGTGAGTGGGTGGGGGGCATTTGAGGGGTGACAAAAGATGATGAATCCACTGATGCTGCAGTGGGCTGCATGTAGGCGCGGCTCTCGTGACCATGTGGAGCTGAAGGCAGGCCGGAGGATGAGAACGACGAGTGTGTGTTCGAGAGATCGTATGACGACGGGTCCAGTTGGATCATAAGGCCCCCTTGCAGCATGTCACTCTGACTTGTAGAGTTCTGGATCGGTCTCTGTGCAGCTGGGGACGCCACCATCTGCTGATATGAAGGTTGTCGCTGTGGGACTCTCGCAGCCACTGGCGACCACCATGCTTGGCCATCTTGTCCACTCAGATCGGGGGTGCTGTACGGAATCCCAGAAGAGCCAAGAGAGTCGGAATGCCAGGAAGACATGGACTGAGGGCCTGAAGAATGCGGGGAGGAGAAGATGTCGTCAGCCGAAGGAGGGCTTGAGGTGGGCAACCCCGAGCCGCTGGACTGGCTTAAATATCTCGGGGGCTGCCCCGCTAGCGCAGCTGTCGATGGCGAGGGCATGGAGATAGCAGGCGACTGGTTGAAGATGCCGGTGTCATATTGAGGAGGCATTTCAGCTGATGCCTTGGGTAGTGCTTCGGTGCGGTTCAGGTGGGCAGCAGAATTGTCTGCCGCCATATTTTCCTGTTGAATAAGAATATCGGAAGGTGGTGGTGACAGAGGCAAGCGGTCATCCGAGCTGCGAAAGCTGAAGTTATTGAATCGCTGCGCCCAGGCTTCGGGATACGCCATTCTAGTTCGTTGGGGCTGAGACGAGCGTGTTATGCCGGGGGAGAAGCTCTGCTTGTGCAGCGGACCACGACGATCATTAGGCTCGCGATGACGACGTATCACCTTGGGCGTAGTCACAGCACTTTTAGTGGTCTTACGACTAGGAGTTGCTGGAGGAGTCGTTGGAGAAGGGCGGGTTTCGGGAGCACACGCTGTCGGCGAAGCTTCGAAGTTGGCACCCAGCTCAGAAACGGCAGATGGGTGAACGGTATCCTGTAGAGAGAAATTCTGGCCTTGACTGGTAGAAGAGTCCACGTTTTGGGGCAAACACCAGAAATCTTTACTCCAAGTTTGGGCGGGTTGCTGATGGGGTTGCGCTGTTGACGTGGAGATGGCTGGAGAGTGCTCGCCACAGTCGCTGGACAGTGACTCAAACTGAAATATTTGGTCAAGATCGCCAGGGAATGAAACATCTTTGTTGCCATCCACACTGGAGTTGTCCATATTGACGTACTGATTAAATAAATCTAAATCATTCAAGGAATGGTCGAACTGCTGGGCGAACATTGTGCCAGACGGGGTTGCCGCTTTCCGTTTGCGGCGACGACCAGAGAAGCTGTCAAAGGTCGACCCAACGAACTCTTGGGCCGAGTAGATATGACTGGCGACGAAGACCGCGGAAGCACAGAAGCTTGACGCAGAGGAAAGCTTGACGCGAAGTAAGGGACGGCTAAGCTAGCCGACTACCCGTCTAGAATGGCCGTGGTGATGACGATGGCTCGAAGTGATGATGGAATGCACTGGCAGTGTTGGAATAGTTTGACGAGTTGACAATCGAAGAAAACAGTGCAGAAAATGCAAAGTAGACAAAGCAAACAAACAACAGACAGAGGGCTCCTATTTGAATTGCTACGATGGGCCCCAGCCTCTGGATTCTCCGCTGGATTCTGAGCACATTCCAAGAGCTCTCAACAAGGGCAAGATAGGCAGGGAATGTGCCATCAAGGAATACGCAGCCCCTCGATATGGCCCACATCCATCCCAATTGCCCGAGCAGAACGGCCCATGCCTTTCCCACAAGCCATTGTCGCCAATCAGGAGGACCGCAAAGTCGGTGGCTGATTCGTGCCAGACACCCTTCACCCAGTGGGCTCGGAGCACTGATGGCCACCCGCGGGAATGCAACCTTTACTATGCCAGAAACAGGGTGCAGAGGTATCAGCAGGGCGGACATGGGCGGGTCTTAGAGGAACCAGCGAGCACTGAGCCAATGACACCGACCTCGCCATTGTTTGATGATCGATGTCGAGGCTGGATCGAACTATGAGTGTCACAATGGAGGTCGACCGGCTCCGACGGTTCGACGCGTCAAGGGACGACGTGGAGAGGAGCTCAACGGGCTGACTGACACCTGGAGTGTAAGCGTCATTGGGTTGCTTTTGCTCATCCTGAGTCGTATACGTAGGATAGCAGCCTCAATGATTTGCACTAGTCTTCCCCGACCGAACCTTTGCTCCACGCTCTTCCCGCATGGTGGAGCTAATGATCTTCGGGTGCTCAATGAGCTACCGTTGGTGAGCTGGCTGGCCTGAACGTTGGAATGCTGGGCCTAGGAAGAATGCACACCCCCCGTAACAATGCGTGGAAAGAAGGATTTGGCATCCTCAATCTTGGATCGAAGCCCCTCCTGTATGCTTTTTGCATTAAGAATTAGCTTGAAAAAAAAAGGGAAAATTCTTCTCCTTAGATCTGTAGATTGACTCGTCGTTTAACACGAGTTTCTATTATTATCCCCCTCTACGGGTGAAGACCTGAGGGAGGGGGTAGCTATTCGCATTCAGCTCTGGCCTACACATTCAGCGAGTGTGCTGAGCTCCGTACCCATTGGCCCTGGATTACACTGAAGAATAAGCGGTCCGTATCTTAGATTCGGCTTTGCGAGGGCTCGGAACTCTAAGTCTGATGTTTCATCGAGGTTTCTTTGTCTCTTGTCTCAAGATAGACAGCCTGATTCGCCAGCCTAGAGAGTTTAGTACAGCATAAGTTCGTCTCAGGAGCGAGGCCGTCTCATTTCCCTGGCCAAGTTGCCATTTCTTTGTCCAGATTCCTCAGCATCTGGTGGAGCTGGGGTTCGTGATACTCAGGCTAACGAACCACAGGCAATGGGGACAAGGCCACGCACACTCCCGAGAGACGTTGGAGGCAAGTGGTGTTTTGGAAGGTGTCTTATCAGGACTCCGCCGAAACCGTCGTTCTGCCAGGTACAGCAAGTCAAGCAAGCCACCCAGAAGAATTCCTAGGGCCAGCTCCTTTTAGTGCATCAAGCATACCAACACCTAAACATAGACAACCGAGCATGGAGTAATGCTAAGTGTAGAACATGGGTCCTCTGCATCGGTTGTAAGTCATTCTGGACTTTGACAGTCCGACGAATTTGGTGGGCATTGTAGCAAAGGCAAGCGGTAGTGCCGCGTATTTCCCTTTTGGGAAGTCACTGTGCCGCTGTCCTCTCGACAAGAAGTCTCTTTCAAAGAAAAGTAGACCACCAGCCCTGGACTAGAGTGGAGAAAGAAACCAGATATGGATTAGAGCCCAGGAACATGGAGAGCATCTAAGCGAAGAGGCCAGCTCCAGTAGTAGTAATGGCGACAATCAATGCTACCTCAAGAGTACACAGCAGCCCACCCACGATGTGAACACTCACCGGCGGCCGGTAGAGACTCCGGCACGGAATTACTCGTGGCTCCGAGCCGAGCAGTGACGAATGCTGATTGGAGGAAATAGCGAGACTCAGCCGCAACAGCTAAACCCAAATGAGCATTCCGCGATCGGCCCGATGGCAGCGCCGGAAAGGAAAGGAAAGCAAAGGGAGGCAACAAGGCCAAGGTCATGTGGTGATGACGGAAATCTGACTGACACCCGCGAGGTTCGCCTTGTTCCCATCCCTTTCTTCCACCTCAGCACTGGTTACTGTGCTATTTCTCATCCATTCTAGACACTTCTCGGCGTACAGTCGTCGAGTCTTATCATACCTGGATTTCCTTTGAGGATCTGTTCCTCAACGAAATTTGTTCCTTACCCCTCGCCCCCTCCCGTTGCACCACTCGTATCCCCACGAAAAGTGGGCATGACATTATAGCGCCAGGGCATCGGCCATCGGTTATTGCCCCTCTTTACGAACAAAGCACCCAGCCAAGTTCCGAACGGAGCCTATAACGTCGTCATTCTCACGCAGAGTCGACGGATACTACCTCAAGAACTACGCAACGCGTCGCGGTATTTGTCTAGCATCAAATACGGCGCCTTCTCATCCAACTCAACAACCAAATTCATAGACGAACCGGCAGTCTATATGTATCACGTCAGACACTCCATCGAAATCGAACGTGTTTTCAAGGGAAAGAAAGGACTCAAACCGTATATCTCGGCCAAGAATCTTTCCAACAACCAAACGCGCATGCGTCTTGACTCAAAACTATCCCCCAGCTTGAAGTGAATTTACAGATTTTTTCATAATGTTTTGCGAGGTTATTCTGGTCAAGGGCCTTCTCGGCTCTCACTAGGCGGCTATTACCTTTGCGCCTGTGCTTCACCATGGACTCCTCCAAACCATTCGGAGGCCTTCGAAGCCACTCTTTGAAATACAAAAATCTCCTCTCTATTTTCCTCGCCCAAGGCAATTGACTTCTCTCCATCCCAGTCGCTGCAAGTGCGAGTGGGAACCTTCTTGTCAAGTTTGCTTTGGGGTTTCTTGGTCACTGCCACTGTTGGCATACTGCTTTGGCCAGATCATTCTGCAAAAGGCCTCTACCAAAATGAGCCCTCAAAACATGAACAAAAAGTCATGGGAGTCTCTCTCTTCAACGTTTTCTCAACTTGAAGTATCGATTTCCCATGACAGTTGCTATGCCTCGGACGAAGTTTCTGTCGCATCGACCAAGCAGAATACCTCGAACACCTCTGGTGTCTCAGGCTCGGTGACTGCAACCGAACCATCTCTTGGTTCCTTTTTGAAGCCCATACTGAAAAGACCGTATTCCGAAATCGAAGAAGATGAGGAATCCGAGTCGGGCTATGCATCGGAAGCTTCGGAATACGATTATGATGCGATTTTCGAAGACAGTGATGACGACGACGATGATATGTACCACGTCTCCGGCTGGGATGACGCATCTGATATAATGTCTGAATCATGTGACGAAGACGATGCTGAATCGTTGGATGGATCTTTCATCTCCTTTGGACCCATGGTCCGATTTGACACGAACATCCGCTATATCGATGCTCCAGTCTCGCTGGACGATGACGAAGACTCTGATGAAGCAGAGCTGACTTGCCATGAGCTAATGGAACGTGCGCTAGCATCTGGCACGCTCCGATTCCAAGAGTCAGTCGACGAACTGGACGTTAACGATATCGAGGATGACGAACTCAGCAGTACGCTCGAGTCGATCAAACAGCTGCCTGAAGAGCATACCAGTGACGTCGTGGACCTGGATAAGAGGCTGTTTCTCGCCTACATGAATGGCATCAACGGGATTCCCGATCTTGAATACAAAGCCCGCCTCCGCAACCAGGCCAATGACTTCTACATGGGTCGCCTGGATTCGCCTTACTTGGACCTGGATAGTGCGAGTGGGACCTACTTTGACAATGTGTTGAATCATGTCATCGGACTTTTCCGCAACATCGTTGCCAAGGAGGACTTTGGGGAACTTGCCAGCCTCGTCAACGGAGAAGGTGCCTCCGAGCCTTCCTCAGGAGCCAGTAGAAGTCACAATAAGGATTTGCTGGCCAAGATCGAGCATCTACTCTCCGAAAGACTCGCGTGTGACACCGATGTAGGGCCAGACGAGCTAAGCTTCTTCGCCAGTGGTGTTGCGTATGCATTGGAAAACTGGAATGGCTTTTTAGTCCAGTAGATTCAAAGATCATACAGCAATGATGATATGAGGGATGAAAAAAAGAATTTGAGAACTGGAGCTGGCCCAGATATTATTGATATTTCCTTTACATTTTTCTTCTACGGTGTGCCATTGCACAGCACAAACGATTTCTACCAAAAGCTCATGAGCGGGGTTCAATAGTCCTGTTGATTTTCCTATCAATAGCATGATATTGAAATAAAAGTGCCTATTACTGAAAGTGACTCTCCCTCCATACCAATGGCCATTATAATCCCTACCAGCCGAAGAAGGCAATAGAGACGACCCGGGCCATCAGAGAATACTGTCTCATTATCGAACAGTAACCGGGTAACCTGAAACAGAAATGTCAATGAAATCCGTCTCATGCTACCAAAGAAAAGAAGACCTCTCCCGTCAGTCATGAAACATTAAGTGTTTGTCAAAGCAAGGCACCAGCCCGTCCAGCTGTAACACAGGATGTCATACACGGCATGATCCAAAGACTTTAGTAAGGTAGTAGGTAATAGGTGAATATCCACCTGACCTGAAACGCGAGGATACCGGTCCTGCCGTGAAACCCGATCGCTTGGGGGCGGCCAAACAATAGCTAATATATACAGGGTAGTTGCTTAGTATGACTTGGCCATTTACCTCCGAGTTGAGTTTCTTACGGAGTAACTCCTTCAGTGCATGTCAGCATCCTTGCATGCTTACTTACCTAACTAACTACATACAGTCACCACAGCATTAGTCACCATATGCCACTGTTAGTTAACTAGTTGATTACTGGAACACTTCCCTGGAAGAAATGGCTATTGGCTTCCAATAGATCATAGCTGATGTCAGATCAGATCAAACCAGACCAGTAAGGTAGCTACCACCAGGCCGCAGCAGCAAAATGACACTGATGAATCACAGTCAGATCAAACAGGCTGAAACCAACCCATTATAGTACTAAGGTAAATGAAGGAGCCTAATCTGCCTTATGATCGGAATAACGGAATTCGCCTATAGCTAGTCAAGTAATATTAAATGAAATCAACTACTAACTAACTACTAGTCTACTCATGCAACTAACTCTGAACTAAATCCCTTAGTTACCGCAAGCCACATCGCCTCCACCGAGCCACTTAAATCGTATGATTCTAATGAAAGTGTGATGAGTTGGTTGGATTGGGGTGCATTTGTGTGTGTGTTGTTCTAACTCTAAGTTACGTAGTTGCTTAGATTACATTTTACTGAAAATAACCTAGTGGCTTTTCTTTAACTTTCTATTGTTGATTGCTGTTATTTGTATTACATGCCTACGGCGTAGTAAGTGTGGAGCACAGCACAACACACACATGTCAAGTTTGGCTGAGCTGGAGGGGCCATATGCAAGTCATCATCAATCCCATCTACTTACTGCGTATGATCAATGATCGGGTTTTCGGACTTTGAGTTTATTTACTCACTTGTGTACTCCGTATACCTGGTATTACTTCATGTGTACCCTGTACGGAGTACATGCAGACCATTCCAGGATATGGCACATGCGATCGATCGATTGATCGAACGATCATCCTTCTCATCCCTCTCATCCCTGCAGCGATGCTACTGGACTCCCTTGCCTATTGTGACAAATGGGGCTGTGTGACAGTGCCCAACACCGGGAGTCTTGCAGTTGAACAAGTTCGGTTCACATGTTATAGATACTTTGTACGGGGGACATTATTAACAGATCTGGTGAGTACTATACCTTGATACTAAGTAACTTCAATGGTTACAGCCGCCTGGAGCCTGTAACTTAGTATTCTCCCATGCAGTCAGTCTATCGGAGTATATCTCGGTGTTTGTGGAACCAGAACCACGACTCTACTTGATGAACTACTTACCATCACACGAACTACAAGGATACTTGGTCGCTACACAAGAGCATGTGTCGGTTAGTTATGTAGCGAGTGATTGCGGGGTTATTTAGTTCAGAACCCAGGCCAACTGCATGAGTCGTAGGTAGTACTACATGGGAGATGTTATTCGCTGTGTATAGTATGCATTTCACGCATTATTTTGGTTATCTATAGGTCTAGATTGTGGCGATCTTGGGTAGACGGTGGAGATCACATCAGCTGGGGCAGTGAAGCATGTCTGTCTGTGTCATTGGAGATCTTCTGGGTAGGTATTGTTGGGCAGCAAGCAGTATCGATCTCATCCCGTCATTATGGACATGGGGGTAGTAGTCTAGCTGACTTATAGTATTCTGACTCTTGACAAGCCACTCCCGCTGCACTACTAGGATGCATGGCATTAGAAGAGGTGATGCTGTGATGTGGTTGGTGGGACTGGGATGATGTTGCTGTTGTTGTTGCTAGATTAAAGGTCCGGTCCCAGGATCGGAGCATCTCCTATAAGAAGTGTATTGTAGTCTAGATTCAGGATGAGACCTGGTGGCGTAAGATAAACAATGATCTAGACGCAGCTGAAAAGAAGATAACTAATCCAATAGCTGATTCCATCATTGATCAATCGATTTAACGTCTAGAATCTTTCGAGAATAGCATCTTCCCAGTACGTTCCACGTCCTTGGCACCGAATTGACAGCTCAACCCCACTGCTTTAAACTATTACTAGTAGCCTTTTCGATCGATGGTCCCCAGGACAATATGTGTAGTCCACTGTACTACGTAGAATACACTCAATAGATTGAAAGATAGAGTATGTACCTACCGTGCATCTCCAGCCTATTGGAACTTCCCCTCTACTATCGCCCCCCAGTCGCTTAATATAGCTACTGATTGAGTCATGCAGTGTGGTCTCAGCTGAAGTTTTACGTGGATATTTCCCCATTCAACTAGACCCGACTGGGCTGAGCTGAACCTGGGACTGAACGGACTCAGCTGAGAACTGAGAGAGGGAGAGAGACAAAGTGGGTATAGCAACCATATCCGAGATAGATTAAAATCTGTAGTCGGAAACCAATCATAGGCCAGAGTCCCCTGGTGTACCCGATTAACTATCCGATGACTTACCCGGAACGGCTATATCGAGGGCCGTCCGAACCACGGAATGTGAGAACCATGGAGGCCACGGTCTACCCATTGGTCATGACTGAGCATGACTGGATACTTGCATCGGTCCACTGGGATGGCACGGAGAGCGGATTCTTGGGATATGTCCAGCCATGTTGTATGTAAGGTAATGCAATCGCGTGATGGTGGGGTGTGGGTGGGTGTGCCTGTAGTAATGGTATTTCAAATCTTTGGCTTCTTACCTAACTAGTAGTGACTACTTACCCGGATTGCAGGGGTCAGGAATAAATAGCAAGACGGTGCTCCGTACTCGCGGACGGCACATCAAGCAGGGATTTGCCCTGTGCTGTTCAGCAGCTTAGTACTGGGTAGGAAGGTCGGAGGATTATGTGGTCCCGAATAGTCAGTCATGAAAGATTTGTCAGGGCGCTCTTTAGCCTCATATGGCAACTCAGTAGCGTACGGGGTAGATATGGAGAACGTGTGCGTGTGCTGGAGAGTCATGCAGCACGCTCATGCATTATTGTCGTTACTACCCACCGATGATCTACCTTGTCAGACCCATTCGAAATATCGCCATCCTCATTTTTGCTGCCCTCGTCTCGGTCGTCATCCCTTTTGCTTGTTGCGAACTCTGTGATGGGTACACGGCAGGTTGACAGGAGTGCCTAGCATTTCTGGAACGAAACGGGGCCCTTTTTCGAGCCTCATTGCGTAATTGCTCAGAAGAAGCATCGTCCCATCACTAATTCTTCAGAGTCTCAAAAGGCAAAAGGCATGAGAGAGAGAGAGAGGAGGAGAGAGGAAGAGGGGGAGGGGGTGGATCCCATGTCCATTGGCCCTGGGCACGGCCGCCTTCCGCTTCGACCCAGGGGGACGGAGTAGTAGTATTGATTGGATTTAATAGTGGGAAATCAGAGTTTGACCCGGTGCTGGATGATGGGTCTGGATATTTTCGGGAAGGATATGAGGTGCCGAAACCTGGTACGGCCAATAGACGGGCCCAACCGTGGCATATTTCTTTGTGAACTGATTCTTTAGGCAAAGAGCAGAAGAGGGGGATGGGATGAGAGGGGATCCAGGAAATTCGTCCAGGAAACATCACGGATTATTCTTGCAGACACCTTCCATTTTCATGTATTCAACAAGAGAGTTAGTCTACTAGTGACGTGCACTTCGCCTAAGATGAGAGAAACGAAACCCCGAGGCGGAGCGGCCAAGCAGACGGCCAACACGGGTCGGTTAAGCGGTTACAGACGTACAGTAGCGCCCCTTTCCTGCAGTCGGACGGTTTTAGGGTTTTGTTTCGACTTTCGAAGGTGAGTGGGGCGCATTCATTAGTTTTAGTGAGCACAAGTTCAAGTCTAGTTTGGCTCTGGAGATCGTCGGCTTTTCTTGGGGGCTTCGCTGCCTTTTCTCTCGTTGCTTCTCTCCAAAGAAGAAAGTGGGAATACGGAGTAAAGAAAAAAAAATAATCCCAAGGGCTTCTTCCAACGGTCTCCAGTCACTGTGGTTGTTTACTATTGCTAATCCAACCAAGGTACTCTATCAGACCAAAGCTGTTGAACTGCTCCTTAGAGCAACATCTCCTAGCCTAGTTAGCAAGGAATTCCATGGTTCATGGCGGCCGAAGGTTCCCAATAGTACCACGTTGTTGTTGTCAGACAGAGTAAGTAACGGCACACCCTCTCTTTCCTTCACCCTCCGAGTGGCAAGATCGGCAACCCGCTCGTGCCTGGGGACATATCCGACTCGTGGTGAGTCTAATCTCTCTCCAAAGTCAAATCAAATCAAATCATTTCCATCTAGTCCAGATAGATACTTTGTAGATTTCACCTACATACTTTGTGCTAGGCACAACTGGTACAACTTTCATGATTCCGGAGAGGATTGCCAGCCCATCCTCCTTCAGCGATGCTGGTTCCAGTGCGGATATGAACCTTCCAGCGAGCAAGTGATAATCCCAGTTTAGCCTTCACCGTTCAACAACCAGCGACCGTATCGCCTCCATCAATCTCCCCCTGCTCCACTCCCCCTTCGACCCTCATTTGCCTCTGCTTCTCTTCTTTTCCTCTTCCACCGGGAGGGAAAAGGGTGGGCTCCACCTCTCCTGATTTTGCCTCGAGTAAAGAGAGACTAAAATGGTACTAAGTCACCCAGTTAGTCTGTAATTGTAATAGCCAGTAATACTAAATCTGAATGGGGAGCTTGCCCGCTGCGACGGTGCAAACTAAAGACTAATTAGAGACAGAAGAGA
Source organism: Aspergillus brasiliensis CBS 101740 (assembly GCF_001889945.1). NCBI lineage: Eukaryota > Fungi > Ascomycota > Eurotiomycetes > Eurotiales > Aspergillaceae > Aspergillus > Aspergillus brasiliensis. The sequence goes on from NW_027137444.1 coordinate 1,506,850, forward strand.
GAGACAGACAGAGAAACAGACACTGACAGAGAGCAAAGCAACTCTCATTGCAACGGGATCTTCTTCTGTCTGTTACTCCTGAAATTCATCTCCCCCAAGCTACTACCAACATCTACTCCGAACCTTTCTTTCTTCTTTCTGCCTCTTCCTACTTTCTTTCACTTACTCTCTTTCTTTACACAACACACACACTTTCCCTCTCCTTTCTTCCTCCCCTTCTATCTAGAACTCTTCGATGAGTTTTCTCTCCCGTCCAGTTCTTTATTGATCTCTCGGAATCGATTTCCTTCAGATCTGTTGCTGCGTCTTATCGACATGACCCCGACGTACTGTTAATTGGTTCCTTTCTCCGGGTACGTTCTAATTACTTAGTCGCGACACTATTCTGCCCTGCATCCGCCCCGTTGGTACTCTGTACTTTCTTTTCTTTTCTTTTTCGCTGTTCGCTTTGCTTCGGTCGTTCTTTGTTTCTTTTTCTGCGCTCGTTCGCTGCCCGTTGTGCCCTCCCCCAGTCATCCTAGTGGTTTTGCTTTTGATAGTCTGGCATGGTCCAACGCCATCTTACGACATCCGTTCAGAAGGCAGACTGCGCAAAGACGAATCAAGCAAAAGGCCCCCAAACTAGGCTGTGCATCGGAGGTCATATTGTTGGAAAAAGCTGACGAAGATATGCTTATGCCTTATGACTTCTAGGATGATCTAGCGTGCTATTTCCCTATTCTTTCTGGCCATTCTCTTTGACCCTTGACGTTTTTACCCTGAGTCGTTCACTTTCTACTATTCTACTCTCTTAATACATTCTACCTGTTGCGCGCTGCCCGGGTTCGGTATATGACCCCCAAGTGGTACCGACCATGCAGCACAACAAAGGACTCGAGTCCCATGAGTTGGGACGGACGCTCTCGCGCTCGCGCAGCACCAGCATGTCCAGCGACTCGCAGCTCTCCCGTTCCCATTTCCTCGCTCCCCCACCAGTGATTCCCGCGCCCTCGTATATCGCCTCGTCCGCGGCTGCTCAGATCATTACTGCGGACCAAGAGTTCAACGCTGCCGACTTTGTGGCCGATGAGGAGGGCCATGAATCTAGTGCGAGTGCGCTTGTTACTCGTGAAGCCCTTTCTTCCCTCAATGCTTTTCTCGACAACATCCTCTTCAACATCCTGGCCGCGGCCAAGTCCACTCAATTGGTCAAGATTCGTCCCGCCGTCGCGGACGTATTAAAGCCTCGACTTGCCAAGGAGATGGTTTCGGCAGCGGATGACGAACTAAGTGAATACCTGGGTGGACCGGAAGACGAACAGATGGAAGTCCGTAGCAGCCAAACCTCGATCGGGGAATTCGACCTTGTGCGCTCATGGAAGCTCACTCGTCTGCGGTGTATGGTCTACACGCGGCTGGGAGACATGGAAGAAGACGACGAAGAGGAGTATATCAACCAAGAAATTCTCGGCGAAGATGGAGGCGGCTTTCGCAGGCTTGCCAGCCATGTTGGTCACATCACGCCCGCCGCCTCGATATTCCTTACCTCTATCATTGAGCACATGGGTGAGCAAGCTTTAATCATTGCCGGCGAGATCGCTCGGTCTAGACTATCAGCAAACCTCGAGGACGATGATGATCTGACGGAGACGGGGGCGAATCGGGCAAGTATGGACCGCCTGGTCGTGGAAGACCACGACATGGAAAGACTGGCGCTCAATCCCACCCTGGGAAGACTTTGGCGGACATGGAGGAAGCGCATGCGGGGAAACAACTTGTCGCGAGCGGTGTCAAGGGAATCTCTGCGGCACCGCCAGAGCTTGGTCTTCGGGCCTGGCAGTAGAAAGAGCAGTGCTGTCACAATCGACGAGATTTCGCCGCGGACCGCATCATCGAAATCCGCGAACTGGCCGCTTTCAGAGATCCAGGATGAAGTCGACCCGGCCTCCGTGCCGCTGCCGATGACTGAGCACGACGTCCAGGAGATTGAAACCCCAGCCTTCCTTCCGGAGCTCGACACTGGCGACATCCAGACGATGCAAGCCGTAGTAGCTCATAAGGTTCGACCCCATAGCCTTATGGTGCTGACGCTACCCTCACCAAGATCGCCCTCATCGAACGGGAACTCTCCTATCACGCCAAGACTAGTTAACATCAAATCCCCACGCCATGCTCGGTCAAGATCATTGCCCAATGCTGCTCCCGGAGAGGAACAACCCTCGGAAGTTGAGCAGCCCGCCGAGCGCACGTCGCCTACTCCCTCCGAGGAACGAAGACGCCTGGAGACGATGTACGAGCATGATGAGGATGATGATGATGATGAGCGGAATGGCGAGCAAGGAGACCGGTCGGCGGCGGCAAGCAAACCAGTGACCGCCGAACAAAATGAACCGGTGGTCCTTAGCGCTGGGCAGGGGGCCGCCGCAACTCCGTCCACCTCGGTCGCATCGGTCGAGGTAGCCACAAGTGACGCTAGTAGTACTTCAGTGTCGTCGCCTTCTCTGACCGACCATGATGGCTCAGAAACCGACGAGGTTGAGAAACATGAGACAACTGAAAATGCTCAACTCGTCTCTGGGCCAGAAACTGCACGCACGCAGGGGGTGGTCGACTCCACCCCGGCACAACCCGCCGACGCCGATCAGGATGCGTCCAAGGCTGCTGCTGATTGTGACCAGTCAACTCCCGAGGACTCAACCCCTCCAACTGTTCCCTCTTCTGCGGACGACACCGCCGTGGAGCAAGCAGCTCGGCCTGTTTCAACTTCTGGAGAGAGCGCAGTTTCGGATTCGTCGCGGTCAGTGCCTGGCAAACGCGGCTCGTCCCCTCTGGTACCCGGGGTTCAGCATCAGTACGGGCGCTCGAGCCCAGGGATAGCCTCCGTCAGCTCCGGCGTTGAGCGCGCCGCAGTCCAACGATTGCCGGCACGGCCATCCACCTCGGTGGCGTCTTCGGTTTATTCCAAGTCTCGTCGCTCAGGCAGTTTCAGCAGCAGTCGGGAGAAGCGTCCTGTCACCGCAGGTTCTACGACTTCTCAGGTATCGAGCAAGCTGAAAGGTCTTATCGGTCGGCCTGCGGATACCGCCTCGCTTCGTCTCCGGACCTCGTCTGAGGTCAGCAGGGTCTCGACAAGAGAGTCGGCTTACGACGATACATCCGGCTTGGACGAGCTGATTCGCAGCGAGGAAACAATCCATTTCACCTTGACCCCCAAGAGCATGAGGGAAATGGAGGTGAGTTAGCCATTGTTCCCCTTCTTTCATATTTTTCTCTATTGCTAATATCTTCTATTAGTTGCCGGATTCACCTAGATGGCGTGCTCAGCAAGCAAGTACTGATCCGAGCTCAGATGACATGACTCGGTCGAGAAACTCGACTGCATCATCGAAAAGCACTGTGGAACTGCCACCAGTACCCAAGTACACCCAGTCAAACCCCAGATCAATCGAAATTCCCACCATGGACCTGCAGCAGAAACCGGCTGTCGGACAAGCTCGAGACGCAAAGCACAGCATGGAATCGAGCCGCGATTTTGCGAACTTCTTGAAGTCTACGGGGCCGAGTACTCCAACCACTCCTGCAACGGTCGATGGTAACCCTGCCAAGTCGTCGCGCTTGCGCCGGCTGTCTGATGCTACTGAGATTTCGAAGAAGCTTTCCCGGCCTGCGAGCAGTACTGTTTCTGTTGCAAACTCTGCCCGTAGCGGTCCTCGCATGGAAGCTCGACCTGCTGTGGCGCCCCGGGGCGATCAGACGTCCGACTTGATTGATTTCATTCGAGAAGGCCCACCAACGGCTGGGGCTCATCGTATCCCGCGGACAGTGGCGCCTTTCAGGGATACCATGGACTCGGACGAGCTACAGGCTATTGAGCCGGGTCGCACTACAAAGGGCGCCCCCTCAGTGGCCAGCACGCAATCAATGGCGGAAACATCCCTGGTTTCCGTGGGCTCTCGCACAGGGCTTCTGGAATCTACTAGCCGGACAAGCACTCCAACTGCCTTGAGCCGGGAAACGAAGACGACATTTGCGGCTCCTGTGAGCGCTTCCGATGACCACCGTCCTCCACGGACGCGACGTCGTGTGCCGGACCCTTACGCCATCGACCTGGACGATGACGACGAGCTTGACGACCTTCTTGAAGAGCCAAAGCCCAAACGTGATGAGGAGAGTCTGATCGACTTCCTACGCAATGTTCCTCCGCCGCCAGAGCCCACACCGCAGCCGCCTTTGGCGGCCAATGTGAACTCCCGGCGCGGTTCAGTTGCTGGATTCGGCGGTGCATCGATGAAAGCCCGACTACGTCGCAACACCGCTTCTGAGAAGACACCTATGGCGAAACCTTCCAAAAGCTCGCTGCGTCAACAGCCCGATAACTACATGGGAGGAGCGTCGAACTATACGGTCAAAGTCGGTATGGAGCGCAATGCGGGGGCCATGAATGGCGCCTACGACATCAAGACTCCCTCGGTGCGACAGACCGAGACGAGTGCACTGGCTGACTTCCTCAAAAATACTGGACCTCCTGAGCCTCCCGTCACCAAGGCTCCTGCTGCCACCAAGTCTAAGGACTCGGGATTCTCGCGACTCTTTACTCGTCGCAAGAAGGTCGAGGCTTAATGTGTCTCACTTCCCTATGCGTCTTTTTCTTCTTCGGTGTCTCATTTCTCCACATTGTCACTCTCTAATCATTGCTTTGAACACGACATATTAATGTGTTAGGCAAACGACATGCCCTGTTCACCGTGGTGAACTCTGATGAACGAAACTCTCTCTTTATCTCCTTGCCCTTTTCCTGTCCATATTGGAGCTTTATCCTTTCGCTCATACCTCTTATTTCATTACCCTTTTTGGATTGCGATCTGTCTTTGCACCTCTTGGATGTATCACTCTTTCCAGCGGTATTTTCTTTTCCACGCTTGATTCCCCCTCTACATTTCTTCTTTATCTTCTATCCACTACTTTTGTGGACCTTTACTATTTTTCTCAGTATCCTCAGGAAGAGAGTTCCAGTTATGGCCTATGAATGAGATTACTCGACTTTCAAACGCCTGCGTTGTTGATAGAAATATATTTAACGATTAATTTGGATCACAATTCCTCCTCACTATAATGATTCGAGTCGTCTTTATGCCTCCAGAGATAAGTGTAGTTTGTATAGATCCGGCGTGTGGACCGAGATTCGGAGAAACATTCGGCCGACCGATCGGGATCCCCTGGTCTCCAGAGCGCGGCGTGGCATCAATAGCAGCAGCACAGCAGCTTCCGAGCCTCGTTGTCAATTTATAGTCTCCTCCCCCCCTCGGCCACTGCCACAACTGCCATTGACAATGGCGGCCACCCGTCTCACAATGAGGTCTTTCCTCGGTCTTCTCTTTCTCTTGTTCGTCCAACTCACCTCCGCCCTGAAGTTCGACCTCTCTGCCGTGAGCGGGAAGAACGAGCGATGTATACGCAACTTCGTTTTCAAGGACCAGCTTGTGGTCGTCACAGCCATTGTGAGCGGAAACAAGGGTGATGGTCAGGTCGTTAACATGCATGTACGTGGGAATCCGCTCCATCGTCGTTTGTGCTTATTGCGGGAGGCAAGCTGGCTGGTCGGGGCCAGCTGTTCTGTTATCCTCCAATGTTCTACTCTACCTGGTCGCTTGCGATGGATGTATTTGGCTAACTGGTTTTCCTTTCTGAAATAGATCAAGGACGCGCTGGGCAATGACCACGGTCGTCCCAAGGATATTGCTGGAGAGACTCGTCAGGCCTTCACTTCTCCCGCTGATACTGCTTTCGATGTTTGCTTTGACAACCAGCTCACCACTCGTCGTATGTTTATCCGCCTTGGTCATACTGTCTCTTGATATGCTAGTTGCTAGGGATACTAGTTGTTGTGTGATGTGTGTATGTGTGGTGCTAACCGGACGACTTAACAGACGCCGTTGCCAACCCCTACAAGTCCATCGAGCTCGATGTCGACATTGGTGCCGATGCCCGCGACTGGTCTAGCATTCAGGTTCAGGAGAAGCTCAAGCCCGTCGAGACCGACCTCCGCCGTATCGAGGAGATGGTGGCCGAGATTGTCAGCGAGATGGAGTACCTGCGCGCTCGTGAGCAGAAGCTGCGTGATACCAACGAGAGCACGAACGAGCGTGTGAAGTGGTTCGCTTTCGGTACTATGGGTATGCTGGTTGGATTGGGTGCTTGGCAGGTCGTGTATCTGAGGGCTTACTTCAGGTGGGTTCCTTCTTTCTCTATCACTCTTCCCCTAGTCTGGTATCCGGGTGATGTGACTAACTGCTTTGGACTTCTAGATCCAAGCACCTTATCTAGACTATGTCGTTTTGACTTTAGAATCGTGAGAAAGAGAAGGTTCCAGGTTGATGCTTTCTCTCTTGTCATGACAAAATATGGACTATTTCTATTCAATGCATTCCATTATCGTCTCGACCCTATGTAGTTCCGGGATTTGCTTCACGGTACACTGATTGAATTGATGAGGAGTATGGCAACTGTGCATGTACATTGGTGCTGGTGATCGGTATTATTTCTAATTTCCTAGCTATCTTAACCACACAGGAGGCCTTCTTTTTTGCCCAAGTCGAAAGACCCACGATAGCTGCTGTAGTATGTCGCGAAGGCCAGCCATGCAACATGCATCTAGCAAGGTAACAACCAACATCATACTGTGTAACTCCAAATAAAATATTTTAATGATCAGTCAGTAAGATGTAACATATAGAGAGCCAATTGCAGCCCACGGACTGTGAATACCTGCAGTCAAAACAACATCAGCGAGGCAAGGGGAGCAAACAAGCTGCCGTTGGAAATGAGCCGGAGACGGTTGGCGAATAGCACTGCAAACATTGCAAACGAGGTTTCTCCGGATGATGTCAACCCCGTCATTCTTCGGCTTTGGTTCTTACTTTATCGACCTCCCCCAGGATTTCGCGACCAATCCTCCAATTCCCCTTTCATATCCACTATAGATATTTGCCATTTACTATAGCGACATCAAGATGTCCGCACCCAGACTCATCACCCGCTTCATGCGGCCATCGACCTCGCCAATCTCTCTCACGACAACTTTTGCCCGGCGCTCCTTCGGCAGCTCGGTTGTTCGTCGAAACGACGTGAACAACAATGATCGCGCGCCGTCCACGGCCCCCGAGCATCGCAAGAACCAGACAAACAAGCCCCCTAACCCCAATGTGCCCAACACCACCTCCACTATGACCAAGGACTTTCCCAAGGTCGGCGAGAAGTCGGCTCCCCCGGAGATGTTGAACTCGGTCGACCCGAACTACAAGCCGGCGGATCCGTACCCCGGAAGAGTCGAGCATTTCACCGGAGGTCGCCAGGAGACGGGGGCTCAGAAGCCTGAACTTGGTGTTGGCGAGATGGAGGGCATTACCTTCAAGGTTGAGCCGCTGCGCCGGGAGGGCGAGGATGTTACTACTATGAGGGCTCGGTTGTTGTGTTCGTGATCCCTGGTTCATTTTCCACGAAGTCCTTTCTCTTGATGAATGAGTAGCTGATGCAGTACGAAAACGGTTGTAGATCAGAGCCGCAAGCGCGGAATTCTCGAGTCTGATCTCCTCTTGTCTACGTTCGCCGATGTCTATCTGGCCGATATGAACAAGGAGCAGTTGCAGGAGTATGACCGGTTCTTGGACGAGAATGACTGGGACATTTACTACTGGGCCACGCAGGACCCTCCGACCGAGGGTACTGAGGCTGCTGTTTCCACGGAGGCAGGCGCCCAGGATACTCCCACGGAGACGTGGAAGCGTACTGGAGCCAAGAGCGGCGAGTGGGCGCAGACGGTTGGTGCTTTCAAGGCTGCATACCGGCCCGTTCCGTCACGATGGGCCGACTCCGATGTGTTGCGACTCCTGCGTCAACATGTTCGGGATAACAGTGCCACGGGATTCCATGCTGCGAAGACTAAGAAGACTGGTGGCCCTGGACTGGGACGTATGCCCAACGTGCAGGTGTTCAACAACTGAACTTGGTGAGCTAGCCTGCTGCCATAGGCATGGTGGTGTATGTGTAAGTGACGCAAGATTGTATAGTTGGCTTGTATTATACGTGGGCGAGATTGTACAGATTATACACCGGGATGGCTTTACAGGGACATTGGAAGGGTTATAAAAAAAAAGCATTGCTGTTCGATAATGAGGGTTCATTTGCAGTTATAACATGATATCTAGTCTGATATAGATGGAGATAGGCGGTGGGCGGCAGAGGCAGGCGGTGAGTATGCACGTGACTCGCTTATACAAGTTAGGGTTGGCGGTACCGCACAACGGCGAGAAGGGCTGGGCGCGCTAGTTAGGGCTCAGGCGGGCACGCTGAGTGTCTGCCACTCCATCCTCAATGCTGTGATTTTTATCTCCAGCCTAGAGTCAACGACAATTGCTCCGCCCGCGTTCATCCCTCTCTCCTCCCAGACTCCCAACATGGCTGAGCAGCTCGTCCTTCGCGGTACCCTTGAGGGTCACAATGGCTGGGTTACCTGCCTGGCTACCTCTCTGGAGAAGTAAGGCAACACTACACTACACCGATGATTGAACACATGAAGACAAATGCGTTTTGTTGCGAAAATCGAAACAAGGTGTGCATGTGCTACCGATGAAGTGGTATATGGATGCGTTGTTGCGAGAAGAAAGAAATGATCGCATTGGTTGAAAAAAAAATCATGAACTATCATATATCAAATGGACAAACTGGGTTCTGACTTTTATGTTTTTCTTCCTTGATTATAGCCCCAACATGCTGCTCTCCGGCAGTCGCGACAAGACCCTGATCATCTGGAACCTGACCCGCGACGAGCAGGCCTACGGTTACCCCAAGCGCAGCCTTGAGGGTCACTCTCACATCGTCTCTGACTGTGTATGCCTCCGAAAACTCCGTCCCCACACACACAACGAATGGCGAGGCCCGATCGAACCTCCACGAGAAGGCTGGAAAATCCGAAAAGAAGGAAGAATATCTGGCTGACTGTGCATGAGGATTATAGGTGATCTCCTCCGACGGTGCCTACGCTCTGTCCTCCTCCTGGGACAAGTCCCTCCGCCTGTGGGAGCTCTCCACTGGTGAGACCACCCGGAAATTCGTCGGCCACACCAACGACGTCCTGTCCGTTTCTTTCTCCGCCGACAACCGCCAGATTGTCTCCGCTTCCCGTGACCGCTCCATCAAGCTCTGGAACACCCTTGGTGACTGCAAGTTCACCATCACCGACAAGGGCCACACCGAGTGGGTTTCCTGCGTTCGCTTCAGCCCCAACCCCCAGAACCCCGTCATCGTCTCCGCTGGTTGGGACAAGCTCGTCAAGGTACGTTTTGAATCCCTGCACACCCAAATTGATATCATTATCATTCGCAATTTCGACACGTCCAGAAGATGTTTTTGCATAAACGTATTTGCTACTTCAGAGCCTTTCACGGCCATGAGACAAACATTCACCAATGCCCTGATGGACAATCGACAAACATATATTTTGTGTTTATCATGTTGTTATTGCTTGGATTGCTTTTCCATTTGAGAACTTCAGATCTTGAAGAAACAATATATCTGTGGAGTCACAAGCTAACATGCAAAAACAACAACTAGGTTTGGGAGCTCGCTTCCTGCCGTCTCCAGACCGACCACATCGGTCACACCGGCTACATCAACGCCGTCACCATCTCCCCCGATGGATCCCTCTGCGCCTCCGGTGGCAAGGACGGCACCACCATGCTCTGGGATCTCAACGAGTCCAAGCACCTCTACTCCCTCCACGCCGGTGACGAGATCCACGCCCTTGTCTTCTCCCCCAACCGTTACTGGCTCTGCGCTGCCACTGCCAGCAGCATCACCATCTTCGACCTCGAGAAGAAGAGCAAGGTTGACGAGCTCAAGCCCGAGTACATCGAGAAGGGCAAGAAGAGCCGCGAGCCCGAGTGTGTCAGCTTGGCCTGGAGCGCTGACGGCCAGACTCTGTTCGCTGGTTACACCGACAACAAGATCCGCGCTTGGGGTGTCATGTCGAGGGCATAGATTGATACCCATCAAGTAATCTCAGGGACGGTGTTGAGTTTTTAGCGGAGGAGAGAAATCAAATAACAAAGATTATCTGTTTTATTTTATTTCCTTGTTCCAAACAACAAAAAGGGCAGGCATTTGGTTGGGATGTATGAGCCATGAAGCAATGAAAGCACCTCGGAGGGAGGGAGGTCCTCCTCCCACCCCTCCCGGGTTTTCACCTCGAAACATGTCTAGTCTTTACTCGAGATTTCGTCTCCATAAAAATCCGACTTGTCTGGAATCTTGTGAAAAGGGATGACATGCAAAAATGTTCTAATACCATTTTATAAGAACTGTTTAAAAAAAGTTTACCCTTATCACCCTATCTGGCGAATCGAATCGTAGACGTGGCCTACTAGTATGATTCCGTAGGTAACTCGGATGTGGGGATCCGTCATAGCCTCATAGGAGCATGGCAAACTGTCTTGTGGGGGTCATTACTATCTCGCTGTTCTGGATTCGTTCGATTGCTTGATAGGATTGATCCCTAGTACCTTATACTATAGTTATATCCCCGATTGAGGCTCTTCTCGGGACCGTCCCTGAGATTGATCTACATCACTAAGATCTCGTACCTTGCAGCACATCAATTTCTATCTTTCTATAACATAGTAAGGTCTTTGCTTCCATACTATGATTCTTCCTGTTTGGCATACTCCCTTACATACTACACACTATACACCAAAGCCAGTGGGTATCACCGAAAGCTATGAATTTTGATATGACTCCGCCGTATGCATACTCGACAGTCCAAGTGCGTTCACTTCAATGTGTTTTCAATCTTACATCTCCTTTTACTTTTGATATCATCTATTCTTTTCGAGGTCCGAAAATTCATAATGAACCTGCAAGATCTGTCTCTGGTATTTCATAATATAGCACTAGCTTTAAATGGTTCTTTATACAAGGCACTATGAGACAGCTCGAATCATATCTCGACTCCATTACTTATATATCATTCAAAGATCTCATCTCTACATTGCCAGCGGGTTGACTTGAGAAAGTCACCACCTAAGTACCCTATTAAGTTTAAGCCAGCTAGTCACTACTAGCTAACGCTACACAACCGGATAGAGTAATAGCATGTCTGAATGCGGTATTATACATAGTGTGTTAACTAGTTAAGTTAGTATAAGGTGAGACCAGTTAGGTGATCAAGACACAACACTAAGAACAAGATCAATATACACATACCCAGAAAGCAAAGAAACAAGTGACATCCAAATAAGGTGGAAGTGAGAAATGACCAATTGTTTCGATAGTTGCCTGGCAGTGAACAAACCACGGGACGTTCCAGACAAACCTTCACTGCTTAAGTTACATTTGGAGATTCCCGCCGATCGATCGTAGTTTAGCTTCTCCGCCCTGCCGCATGACGTCGCAACCTATTTCTTCCTTTCATTCATTGATTCTTCCTTCAGTCGCATTCCACTCCAGCTAATTCTTCTTTTGCTTCAGCTTCAGCTTCTCAACTATCTGCCCAACGCTGATTCGTTATCTCGATATGTGTGGACGATACGCTTTAGGCGTGGTACGTATCCAATTCCCCGCGCTACGCACTACTCCTAGTATATATCACGATCACTGCTCTACCTAACCCACTCAACTGACTACGAAACAAAACGAACAGCGCATGACTTTCATCCGCCGCCGTCTCCAAGACCAAGGCCACCAAGTAGACGACGCATCACCAGATGAGGACGTCCGCGAAACCTACAACTTCGCCCCGGGGAACAGCGGCGCTGTATACCTTGCTGCTACGAATATGTACCCCACTTCTCATCATCAGGATGAACCGGCTGATAGTAGTCAACCTACTACCGACAAAGAGGTGACAGAAATAGCAACAGAGGCAGGAGAAGCAGACGAGGGAAAAGAAAAGAACGCACATGACACCAAATACATGCTTAAAAGCATGCGCTGGGGTCTCATCCCCTTCTGGACGAAACGTAATCCCGACTATGGAAGTATCCTACGCACGATCAACTGCCGGGAAGACTCGCTAATCGAGGATCGGGGCCTATGGACGTCCATGAAGCGGAGGAAGCGATGCGTGGTGGTATGTCAGGGGTTCTATGAGTGGTTGAAGAAGGGGCCGGGAGGGAAAGAGAAGGTCCCCCATTTTGTGAAGAGAAAGGATGGGGATCTGATGTATTTCGCTGGGTTGTGGGACAGCGTGAAATATGAAGGTGAATTTATACGTTTCTTTATTGGTTTCTTAATAGGAGGTAGCTGATGGCAGACAGGTTCCGATGAATCTCTCTACACTTATACGATCATTACGACGTCGTCGAACCCCTACTTGAGTTTCCTGCATGATCGGATGCCGGTGATTTTGGACCCCAATAGCGAGGAGATGAAGACCTGGCTGGACCCCTCCAGGACGACCTGGTCGGGGGAGCTGCAGTCGATCCTCAAGCCGTATGAGGGCGAGCTGGAGTGTTATCCGGTGCCGAAGGAGGTAGGGAAAGTGGGAAATAATTCTCCTGACTTCATAGTCCCGGTTAGTAGTAAGGAGAATAAGAGTAATATCGCGAACTTCTTTGCCAATGCGAAGAAGGGCGCGGCAGTGAAGGTGGAACCGGATCAAAAGGTAGTGAAGGATGAGAGGCCCACAAAAGATGCAGAGTGGAGCGAGGATAATGCTCCCAAGCCGGTCTCTGGCGTTAAGAGGGAACATTCGCCTGATATTGAGACGAAGGACATCAAGGTGCAGAAGATGGAGTCGAGTGTAGCCTCATCGCCGAAGAAGAGCCCGGAGAAGAGTTCACCGTCCAAGCCCGTGACGCAGCCAGGGAAGAAGATGCGCAGTGCCACGCACAATAAGCCGATGAAGAAAAGCCCGCGGAAGCAGCCCCCCGCAGGGACTCAGCAAATTACGAACTTTTTCCGGAAGTGAAAAGCGGAGTATTTGCATGATGGAACGAAAGACATGATCTAAGCTCCGGGCTGGACCCGAAAGCTCATCGTCTGTAATCTAGGCATGATTCAATTTGCATCAACTGCCAGCAGTTTGAATGGAGATGCTATCCCACAAAACCAATTAGATAATACATCCATGAACTATTATACAAGTCTCTTAGTCCAGTAGCCTATTGAGACTCTTGCTGGCGCAGTCTCTGGACCAACTTCTCCCGTAGAAACGGGCTCAGACCGAAACTGATCTCAAGTTAGCACAATCCATGTAGTTATACTTAGGAGGTATAGAACCTACATTCCGTCGCGAGTCACAATCCGATAAGTCCCTAATCGAGTCAGCCACATCATCCAACCCAGCAACTAATCATCAATCAATCGCACACATACCACTCGCCTGATAATTACCATTGCCGCCGACAAACTTCCCATCGGCATCAACTTCCAGACTCCCGAAGATATCCTCAGGCCTATTCCACTTCGTCAGCCACACCTCAACTCAACGCAGATAAGGACAACCATACCAAGCAATCCGCCCATACTCCGGCGGCCGTCTGCCATCCGACAGATGAATCCAGCCTCCCCTCCCCCCCGAACCAGCACCACCTTGACCGCTAGCTCCGCCACTGGAATCACCGGCTTCGCCGCGCCGTCTCCTTGTACGCCCGCCAGTCAACAACACTCCCCCGGACATTAGGTTAGCGCCTGCTGTTGAGACCATCACCTGGGCCTGGGAAACCGCTTCTGGATCCTTGTGTCCATGCTCCGCAATCACTTCTTGCAGGATGTTGAGAAATTTTGGGTTCTCTCTGAAGGAATCGGGTGTTGGAGGCAGCTTGGAGGATACACCGAGGGCTAGATCCGGGTTGGTTGGTTCGGAGGGTAGTAGGGAGAGGATGTTGGTTCCGTTTTTGGGGAATACGTACTGGATCGAGGTGTTAGTAGACTTTATGTGTAGCTGGTTCGTGTCTTGCGAACGGCTACTTACAATGTGAGAATGGCCCTCTAGCGTCGACACAGCTCGAAGCTGCGTCCATCTGGGCGTCTGGCGAACAAACGAGCGAAGGCCCAACATTTTGACAAAAGTGCTGATTGAAAGAGTGGAGTTCAATTGAACTTAGTAAATAGACGCTGGCTGGGAGATCCGAAGACCTCGAGGAACTATGACGCTGCGCAGACAAACAGGCCAAACTCATGTGACTGCGCGTTTGCGGCCGCGACCAGTTGGTGTTCAGGATGCACCATCAACTCCGGCTTTCCCTCGTCCCACTGCGATTAGCTCCTTGGGTTGTGGTTCTTGATTGTGTATGTTATGGAGCCTCATTTCTTACATTCTTGAATAGACAGTGGCGCTTGCGCAATCCTTTCTTTCAATTTTCCAGTCAAGTCGTGTGTTTTGCTGTCGCCCGACATATGGAGCATCCATGATCTCATAGGCTGCCTTGATTTCTTCTCCATTATTTCTCTTTTCTGCGTGATACCCAGCATTTTGTTTGCTACTTCATAAACTTTGTATATTTTCTACTCAAGGTGGATATATCTACTTTTCTTCTTGGGCTCTTACCTAGCCTTCAACAACCAGCACCATGGCGACCCCATCGTCGAAACCGAACCCTGGAGCGACTCCGACACATCTAACCTCGTCGCCTCGTCCGTCTGGTGCCCATATGGCCCGTCCGATCTCGCACAAATCGCCGTCAACGAGAACACCCTCAGCTTCCGGTCATGGACACATCCAGCCCCCCGCTTCGACGCACCAATACTCTACCCCTCTCGCTGCGACTACCGGAGCCGAGGATCCTGTCACTTTCAGCTCTCCGTCCGCTCTCCTCGCGCTTGGTGGATACAGTGGGATCAGTCCGTCCCCCGCGGGGCACGATGGTCTTGTCGGCGCAGGCATGAATGAGAATGAAATCCATGCATTCCGCATGCCGGGACTGAAGCTCGGGGGAGCTCGCGACAGCGACGAGGAGCGCAGAAGACATATCGACGATGTGGTTCAGCTCCTGCGAGCCCGAATTTCGGGGCGGGGCGTGTGCAGAGAGGGCATTGAGCGGCTGAGTGATCTTGAAGGATTCGAGTCAATCTGGCAGGAGGATAGTCTCAGCATTGCGGGGAATTTTGTCGACCTGGAAATCGATTTTCATCGGGGATATGATGTGGTGAAGGGTGTTAGTTTGAAGTATGCGACGCCTGATGCGCAGGATGGGGAGCAGCGTGAGGAGGCTACGGCGGTGCTCAAGCGCGATCTGATACAGTCGCCGGAGGAAGGAGACCGGGGTGCTTGGAAGTCGCTACGTGGGTTCCATGAGAATCTACAGTGGCTTGCCAAACATGATCGGCTTAGTCAGGAGGTTAATTGTTTCGAGGCTATCGAGGGTCTTTACGAGAGCTTGAAGCGCGTGTGGGAAGCTGAGTGGAATCATCGCAAGTTCGCGGGGGTGTACGATCATCTTTGCAGTGGCTGGGTTGGCCAACCGTGTATGCACAAGGGGAGTCGCATTGGTCTGAGCTTGGATTACTGGGTGCAGCAAGCACGGGTTCTGGATGCGAAGGAGAAACAGAAGGCATCTTCTGATGCGATGGTAGTCGATGCGCCAAATGGACAGCCGCCGGATGACGAGTCCAGCAGCTTGGAAGGGAAATGGAGTATCGTGGTGGAGTGCGAAGAGGGCTACCCGTCTCTCCGTGTGTCAAAAGACTGGGTTGGGTCCGAGGTGTTAACGGGGGTCAATAACAACGACAATGGACCTTCGTCAAGTGAGGCGCATGGGTCTGAAGCTGCAGTTGTCAACTGGGCTGATCCGCCGGCGACGTTGACCAACAACCAAGGTCACCCTGACGCTATGGCACTTGACTCGAACATGCTGGGTTCTTCTGCTCCGAATCGTCGGTTTGTGGCGAGGTTGGAACCGGCCTTGGATCTACCTATTCTGGCAGCATCTGATATCTACCGGCACCTTGGAATGCAGCTACCGCAGGAGTTCAAGATGGTCACCTACGATGGACTCTTGGCCCCGGGCTGGTCGCCTTTATCGGCCGCAGGAGCTATGGGATTGGGGCCGGAGGAGGCCTCTCAGCTAGAACGGAGAAGACGCAGAATGTCTGTGCAATCGGTGGACAGTACCGGCAAGCCGTGTACGAAGCATCACAGCTATACCTTCCAGCCGTTTGAGTCTGTTGCCGGCCGAACAATGAGAGATATCCCATTTGCACATCCCAGGCAACTCGCAGATATTCTTCCGGTATGAGTTCAGGTCTCGGATTGTGTGTCGACATTACTAAAATTATCTCTAGATCCTTCGCCAGTATGCTTTTCTCGCCAACCTGATCCGCAGCGTTTTCAGCTCTTCTTACAAGCCTGATGAGGACAAAACTGCCACGCCCGCAGATTCTACGAGTCTCCCGTTTAGTCCACCCAGGTTTACCGATGGGAAATCAAAGAAAGATGTCATCATCCTGAGCAATGCCGATCCGAATGAGAAGAAGCTCGATGCATTGCTGGGAAGCTTCGAGAAATTAGCAACTTCGCCGGGTGCTAAGGGTAGAGGCCCTGTGGGGGTCGGAAACGAAAACTCTGGTCCCAATTCTACTGTCGATGGCGATGTCAAGGTAGACGTAACGTTGCGGACGCAATTAGGACAAGCACCGGTGATTATGCTACTTTTCGCAGTGGATCATCCAGACGAAGCGTCGGAACCCGCCAACGTGGAGGCGGCATTGACGAAGGTATCCATTAGTCTGGAAGTTGGGCTGAACGGCCGGATCTCCGTTGTGGACATGACGGGTCTGCTAGATGACAATAACACTACCACCACAGACAGCATGGAGGACAGCCCAGAGAGGAAAGCTCTTGAGTTGCAAAGCAAAATCGCAAATGTGTTGGAATTGTCACAGGACATTGGGATCTTGGTGGAATGGATTCTACGATGGGCGCGGCAGCGGAAGGGCCGCTGAAAGTTGCCGCGGATTCCGAGATAGTGAGGGGGCAGAGATACACATCTTCCGCAATGTCGAATGTGGAGAGCGATCTCGTTCCATCGGATTAAGCGGTGACGCAAGCTGGGATACCCTCGACCAGGAGACGCACTAATTCAGACGTGGGGACTTGCCGAAGATTCGACCGATGTTCTGGAAGCAGACTCGGCCCATTTTTCTTGGATCAGGGTCTGTGCAGTATCTGCATGGGATGGGAGAGGCTGTCATACAACAGTTGATCGCAAATCAGCGAACCCGACTTGTAACACCCGATTTTAGAGCCATCCGATATGGACTGCCGCATGTGAAAAGAATCTAAGCTTAATGGGATGCAGTCCCTATACTCCCTACAACTACGGGGGGAGGCCATGTGATTGACCATGGTGACTGTGGGTGTGGAGCTAAATCCGAGGGAATTTGACTAGGAGTGGGTAGATAGTCAAACAAACAATACCAACAACCAGCGCACCTAAGAATAGTAGCAAAATAGAAGGATAATGAAATGTATGCCAGACCAAATAGCAATGAGGAAAAAAGGCAACCTGACAGTCAGAAGTTCCAGAGCGAGTTGTACGTGGGTATCCCATCGGCCCATCTGCAGGGGCAAACACAAAAAAGAGGACCCTCGGGATCTAGACCAGCCTTGATGACAACTGTCCTAGCATTCAGTTTTAACCAGCAATAATGTGGACTTGTATACCACACCCCTCTATATTATAAGAATCCACAATTATAGCAGGTTTATACCCAGTAGTCCTGATAATCATTATCGGCAAGTGCCCAACAATAGAGGCGGTATAGACTACAGAAGTGAAATAACTACTAGATCCAACCGATCCTCTGAAACCGATCAACTGAGTCACAAGCCAATTCGAGCCCACCGCCACATTCAAGCCAAGTAATTGAAGAAAAAAAAAAGTATGAGGGATTAAAATTAAAGCTCGACCGCCCAACAACATGCAAGGAGTAATTTTTGGCTACATGCATTCCCCATGTACTCTGTATTCATGCGGAAATAAATCCCTACTTTGATTTATGAATAATGGTAAGGAGTGAAGCTGAAAATTATTCAATTGAAAGAAACATGCAAGAAACAAACAAATCGAAAATTCGGTTGTTGTCTTAATCTCAAGTATGCAATGCACATTGCATCCCGTGTCTTTCTTCCCCTGAAAATTCAAGAACATCATCAAAAGTGAAGCTTGGACGTGATTCCTAACTAGTTGACTATAGAATTTTAGGACTATATGCACTAGCAAGTAAAAATTCTATTTTCGCGGCCCTTTGATCAACTGCGCGAATTACTCTCCCTGACTGGCTAAAACTGGATGCCTAACTATGGGGAAGTTGGGAAGTGTCAGGTATCTACCTAGTTACTCCGTAGCTTAGCTTAGCTTTCGGGGAACTTTTTACACTTTGTTGAGGTATTTTCATTGATTCATTCATTGATTCAATTCTAGATTTTGTTTCTTCTCTTTTTTACACCGTTAATGTTAAATTCTTATTACATGTATGTATGTGTGTATGTATGTATGTAAGTAGGTAGGTTTGTAAACTATGCTTGCCGTTCTTCGTTCCCGTTTCACAGTTGTCGGTTATATGGTTTAGTCCCCGGTTACTTTCAGTTTCAATTTCACAAACCTCCACTGGGCATGTAAGTAAGTACTTACTAAGGTTCCGGTATTGGAATCCTCAGCTACTGTAGATGCCTATTTACGTACCCCATATTCAGGCACTGCATGATACATACATACATACCTGCACCAAAGCACTCCGCGGAGCCGAGATCGCTGTGGCTGGTGCTGGTACTGGCCTTGTTACTCAGGGATTAACTAACTAATCGGAACCTCCGGGCTTGAATGGATGACTGATACTGCCTTGTTGGAGATCTTACATACTTCCATCACCTGCAACGAACTGAACTTAAGGTTTATATTCATGCAGATGAAGTCTCGAGACCTTAGAGACTAGGCATGTCGATTAGACCTGTCATTATTGAAGTGATATTGGATGTGTCGTGCAGATGGATTACTTCACTGTTTAGTTGATGGTGTAGTGATAGGATAGGTAGTAGGTAATGGTGTAAATATGTATGTATACGATTCTGGTAGTCGATAACTGAGTGATTTGTCTGAGAGATAGATGAATGGATGATCATCATTTACTTCGTATAGAGGAATGTGATGGTCTGCGAAAATGCTTCGGAGATGGAATTGGAGTATTGGTATTCGAACGTGTCGATTGATCGGCTTCAGTTTGTATATGGTTGGGTTTGTTCGGAACTTTGAAGTGAGCATGTGCATGTGCATTCAATTCATATGGACGAGGGATATGTTTCGGATGTTTGTGAAGATAATTGATGTTACTATCACTCTTGCGGCGGAAGTAATGGTCGGATGAGATACAATATGTCTAACATAGTACTACCCTACGTAGTAAAGATGTGAGGTGCATGGTGAAGGTCTATATAGACATTATCATGATCAGATATATAGTAGAGTCAATACTATCAAATAACATTCAGAGTAGAATCAACAGCTACAATTGCAGTTGTAAATCACATCCGATCCAAACGGACCTAATCGCTCTGGTCGGCCCGAAACCAGTCAGCGTCGTTTGTCATGACCACCCCCTTCGACCAATGAGATGGCCCCGATAAGCATCGCGAACTGGAAGGGCGTGATCTACAGACAGAACCATGTTCTGATTAGTTTTATCGTCCGTTTCATTGAGGGGTTAATTCGTAAATGGGGGGCTTTGAATGCTCTTTTCTGCTTGGCCGGTGAGGGATATATTGAATCTTCATATGCTGAGAGGCTTGCATCGTGGTCCGCCAGTCCACTGCTGTGACGCCCGAACCCATCCTTGGTCTGCTAGTTTTTCACCAGGTGCTGCAGCTGTTGGTCAGTCGGAGGGTGGTGAGTAAGTTGGTCCACTTGTACTCGGCGTTACCATCCGTGTATATGCGGTGGGATTTTTTTTCTATTTTGTTTTTCATTTTCATTTTTCAAGTCAAGGAGGGGGGGTTGGACTACTGTATCAGGATGAATGTGAAACTCGCATCACGATCAGATACGAGTCAAGGTTGAGTGGTGATGGTTGGTGGTCACTGGGTTTGTGTATTGTGTCGTCGGTTCGACGGCACTAGACCCATCTCGGCTAGTCTTTGAGCAGCGCCACAGTCATTGATGGCTCAGCCCTTCTATTCTCGTTCCGTTCTATTCTGGGCCCCCGGCACACAGCCCGGCTAGTAATTGGGAATATGTGATGGAAGAAGGATGACGCTTTTATGGCGCACAGTTTGGAAAACACTGAACCTGGTGTCTCCCAGGTGGATTCCAAGTTATCCTGCCCGGTTTTCTAGCAATGACATTTGATACCTCATGTTAGCATCACAGTGTGGAGGCCAGCCATGACGTCCACAGGGCTGATCGGAAACGCAGCCACTCCCTCCCTCGCGGATTCCTGAAACTCCCGACTTGGCCTCTCTGTCATTTGCTGCAGCACCCCTTCCACCCACCCCCAGCATACAAAGACTCGCGGAGAAAGGGAATAACCAAACCCACGATCGGACACTAACAGACGAATGGGTCACCGCAGAGCATGCGGATAGAAAATCCTGGGGTTGAACAGGGGTGCTTTAACACCGGAGTAACCTGTAACTAGCAGTCCAACTCTCTTTTCCCCTTTCCTCCTTCCCCCCATCCATTCATCCGCCGTTCATTTGACTTTTTCCCTCTGGAACCGTTTTTCCCTCCAGGCTCGGCTGGAGAGGCGGGTGCGCCGACGAGTAACACACCGCACTCACATGATATTAGTCACAAAACCTAATTATAACTCCAGTTAACATGGAAACAGTGGCCGGTCTCGGGGCTGGCGGGCGGCTCTCTTGCCATTCTCCCTTCAAGGAATGTTTTGCCACGCCCCACTCCCGGCAAATCAGCCAGTCGACTTGCGTTGCGAGGCAAGGCATCCGGACATGGCCTCTCTTGGGTTTACCCGCTTGTGTGTAACTGTATTTCATGGTGGTAAGCTGTCAGACTTTGTATGCACAATGTACAGCAACCCTGGACACTGATAGTAGTGGTTTGATGGGGGGGAAATGGGAACGGGATATTCCACCGGGCCGGTTGCTTGGATATGGGACAATAGTTCGATAGTGATGCTTTTCTTGAGGGTGCTGTGCGGAAAGGGCAAAGCGCCGACGCCAAAATTGTATTGTCCATGCGCGATTAAAAAGAAATGAAAGGCCGATAAAGAAAAAAATCAGTCGGCAGGCGCGCCATGATCCACCCACGCGACTCATGGCGGGGATTTGAGGGGCAGCCACTGATAAGGAGAATCCTCCCAATTTAGATAACCGCAGGTACACCAGACTGGAGTCGGAACAAGAATTTGCGTATCGAAAATTGTGTATTGGCACTTACACGGAAGATCGTGAGTCGTTTCCTATCAGGCGCCCCGGTAATATTCATCCGTGATATCTTGGTCACAATAGTCCATTCATTCATCTATTTACCCAGCCTTCGAGGTAGTCGGGCAAATGCACTGCTGCCATCCACTTCAATATCCCCCCCAAATTGCACATAGATAAGACGGGACAGATAGATACCGGTACCTCGATATGTTCTTTCCTATCATTGTTATCCTGAGATGCAGCCATCATGTCAGACCTACCAATAGGATCTCATGTCAATGCGATTAGGCGCAGGCAACGTTCGAGCTATTCGGGTCCTGCAGCTGATATGCATCGGAACCGACCACTGGTTGATAATACCTCTTAGCAACTAATTGCTGTCGCTATCTCTGGGTGACAGAAGGCCAGGGAAGGGAAAAGTGAGGGATCAGACAATATCATGATTACTTTTTTGTATTGGAGGGGGTGGGAGGACAAGGTCAGCAGACGTGATTTCTCGAGATGCGGTGTGCTTAAAGTTAGAGCTGTATAGAGAAGTACGAGATAGTGGCTTTATTTTCTTATTCCTTATTTTTTTTTTATTATTATCGCGTCCTGATAGCAAGTGCACGGTGGGAACTCAAACAGGAGTGGACGCTTTCTGAATTCAGATCACCGTCGCGTGGGGTGGGAAGATTATCTGGGGAAGGGGAAGCAGCCGCTTTCCGGGTTCGAATGAGATTGCTGTGATTAATACTCTCAGTCATGGATGAATCCCAATGGAGGAAGGAGGATGCTGCCTATCAAAGTTCAGATAGTCTGGATGACCACTGGCTTTCTAGGAAATTATCCGACTGCAGGAGTGGCCTACCACGGAAGTTGCCCTCGCAGACCAAAGAAGAAAAGAAAGACGGGGGAACTCTTTCCAGTTGTTGCATCCATTTTACCCGTTTGGGTAATATTGTTTCTTTCTGAGCCGGATAGGCATATCGTGGACAAGTGTCTCCATTACATGACATTGACATCCCAACTTCTCACGCCTAATGCAATTATCCTGCCACTTCACCGTTAGTGATAAATCAATTTACTAGCATAGTCATGCGTGAATTTTAGCAGTGCGGACATAACCCACGCTGGGAAAAAGACCGGCGTACGTAGACTTGATATCGCAAAAGCCAGTGTTGGTCTAGTCCTTACAATGGACGGGCGATTGGAAATGGTGGCGTAACGAACCCTGGTCTACCCTGCAGTCATGCCGCATTCATTTGGTGTCAGTGAATCTGCCTTGGGGTACAGGGCAAAGTTACATTTCACTCTTCAAGCTGAGCAACAACAGAAAGTTGATTCATAGAATTGATCACCACATGAACTCGTGTGAGGGCAGCAAATGTGACATGAAGGATCGCCAGAAACACAACTCCCTCGCATATTGAATGCGATCGGTGTATCCGGCGAAACGGACGCGGTGGGAAAGAAAAGTGTAATACGAAAGCGGATGGCCCAGCAACCGAAACGCAGCCCGAAGCGTGACGGTAATTTTCAAGAGTTATTTTTGTGAATTTCCAGATCCATTTTTGTCTGGGACTTTTTTTTGCCCCCCTCCCCAGCAAAAGCCCGCCTTCCTGATTCTCTTAAATTTAAAGGATATCCCTCCCCACCCACTGAACCGCTGACTTACATCTCCATTCCTCCTCCTCACTCCGCCATCTTTTATACCACGCTTCTCTCTCTTATATCTCTGGGTCCTTCCTCTCTCTCGCTATCACTTGCTCTTGACCAATCTTTTTGATTGTCTCGCGTTTATCGTCATTGGACTTGATTACAATAATCAAAGTCGAAGTCTTTGAACAAGCTTTGCGTTAGCAAGCTCAATAACCACAAAAAAGAATCTATCTTAATTCTACATCACACACACTTCACAATGGTATGTCCTTTCCAATCCCTTTTCCAATGTGTTTCTCAGGTTTCTGTTGTTCTGTGCGCCTGCCAAGTATTCGCTTGAGAACTGCTCGCTGACTCATAATTTTCGCCACAGTCTTCTGGTGAAGCAACCGTCATCTCCAACACGGAGAATGTGCGTTCATCTTCTCGTTAATACCTTGCATAATCTTTCTTCAGCCGCTTTGCGGTTCTGAGGAAAATGCCATACTGACTGGCTGGAAACAGCTCATGAAGTACATGTCCCTCGACCAGCGAGGTACCGTCCAGGCTGAGTACGTCTGGATTGATGCTGTCGGTGGATGCCGTAGCAAGACCAAGGTAAGCGCTCTTCTTTATGCACTTTGACTTGCTTTATTCACTGCACGCATGTGTGGAGCTGAGCGTGTCCTGGATTGAGACGAGGGGAGCCTGTCGTTATCTTCGCTCCCTCGAAGACCGATAAGCCCTGCGCACGGTGACTCAATCCTGCACGCGCCTGCACCCACCCGTTGCACGTGACATAGCGCGACTCGGGGCTAACCCATCTTTATCCTTTAGACTCTCTCCAAGCCTGTCACATCGGTCGATGAGCTCCCCGAATGGAACTTCGACGGTTCATCAACGGGTCAGGCCCCTGGTGACAACTCCGATGTCTACCTGCGCCCCGTCGCTATCTTCCCCGATCCCTTCCGCCGCGGTGACAACATCCTCGTCCTCTGTGAGACCTGGGACTCCGATGGAACCCCCAACAAGTACAACCACCGCCACGAGGCCAACCGTCTGATGGAAATCCACGCCAAGGAAGAATGGTGGTTCGGTTTGGAGCAAGAATACACCCTCCTCGGCACTGATGGCTGGCCTTACGGATGGCCCAAGGGTGGTTTCCCCGGTGCCCAGGGTCCCTACTACTGTGGTGTTGGTACCGGCAAGGTCTACTGCCGTGATATCGTCGAGGCTCACTACCGTGCTTGCTTGTACGCCGGTATCAAGATCTCCGGTATCAACGCTGAGGTCATGCCTTCCCAGTGGGAGTACCAGGTCGGCCCTTGCGACGGTATCGAGAGTGAGTTGAACCCGTGCCAGTCGATGTTTCAAGCGTATAAATACTAACTATCTTTGCAGTGGGTGATCACCTCTGGATGTCCCGTTTCCTCCTCCACCGTGTCGCTGAAGAGTTCGGTGTCAAGATCTCCTTCGACCCCAAGCCCATCAAGGGTGACTGGAACGGAGCCGGTCTCCACACCAACGTCTCTTCAGCTTCGATGCGTGCTGAGGGTGGTATGAAGGTCATTGAGGCCGCCATGAAGAAGCTCGAGGCCCGCCATGTTGAGCACATTGCCGTCTATGGTGAGGGTAACGAGGAGCGTCTCACTGGCCGTCACGAGACCGGCAACATCGACAAGTTCAGCTATGGTGTTGCCGACCGTGGTGGCTCCATCCGTATTCCCCGCCAGGTTGCCAAGGATGGTAAGGGTTACTTCGAGGACCGTCGTCCCGCCAGTAACGCCTGCCCCTACCAGATCACCGGTATCATTGTTGAGACTGTAAGTTCCTTCGGGTTGTCACATGGATCATGCAGATGGCTGACTGTTTTCTAGCTCATGGGTGGCAACTAAATGCGTTACATACCGTTTGAAAATGTGAATACAACTTCATATTAGCGCTCGTATACCCTCCGGCGTCGACAGGGGAGGTGGACAATAGCGCAGCCTGGCACTCTCGGGAGCAAACATAGAATTTCTTTTTTCTTTCTTCAGCTGGTAGTTCGGGATCTCTTCCTTTACTCCCCGCCAGAGCTCGCCTTGCGTTCCTTACCCTCTGCTGGTTTTGCATTTCGTTTTCTTTCATT
Source organism: Aspergillus brasiliensis CBS 101740 (assembly GCF_001889945.1). Lineage (NCBI taxonomy): Eukaryota > Fungi > Ascomycota > Eurotiomycetes > Eurotiales > Aspergillaceae > Aspergillus > Aspergillus brasiliensis. The sequence continues at coordinate 1,531,950 of NW_027137444.1, forward strand.
ACTTGGGTTATGTGTTACGTTAAGCATAGAGGACTTCGGAGGACCGACAGTCACTTGAAAATACACTGGTGGAACTTGCCTCAGGCATGCACCGGAAGGATCAGAGATTAGATTAATGGCCGACTTGCCACAGTAACATAGTGTGTCAATACAATCATTGCCCGACGGGCTGGACATGAAACTTCTCCATCTAAACATATAGACCGCTCGCGATAATGCCGTTGGTAATCTAACAGAACATAACTTTTTGACTCGGATTAAGTACGTATAGTGATCGTAATCGGGTATATAGATAGATATAGACCACTCTCCTTGAAAGAGAGATGGATACCCCAGACTGACCCCACCTCCCCATGCATGCATACCCCATCCCCAATTCTTCAACGTGACTTCTTCCAGAACTTAAACATCCCCTGCCCCAACCCATCTAACCCCCTCTGTCTCGCCTCTCTCCTCGCCGCCCCATCCACAATCTTATCCTGATCACCTTCACGACTCTTCTTCCCATCAATCACCCTCACGAGAACCTGCATCAACACCGCCGCCACAATACTCGCACACAAAATCCCCACCATGACCAGGTTACTCTTCCGATACTTGGCCCTCCCCGGCGCCTCGTAATCGCTCTTCCACCCGGAATACAGCGCATACGTCGTCAATATACTCCCCAGATTGCCCCACCCGGAGACAACGGCTGATGCAGTGGCTACCCCCACCTCGCCGTGGCGGCCTTGAAACACTTCCGCCGTCCAGGTCATGGTGATGGGCACGGTGGGGCCGAGGCCGAAGCCCACGATTAGAAGGCCTCCGTAGCGCGGCCAGGAGTTGGTGTCTGTGCCCGCGTAGGTGGTGAGGAGGAGGCCTAGGATCTGGAGGAGGACGGGGATGGAGAAGAAGAGGGCGCGGTGTCGATGGAAGCGGTCTGAGAAGGGGGTTACTAGGACGATGGCGATGAGGTCCATCTGTTTTTCTTGAGATTAGTAGGGGTGGTTTTTGGGTTGGGGTGATAAGGGTGGAATAGGGGGAATGGAACGTACGATCCAGATCGGAGCAGAGAGAAGACTCAGGTCAATTCCGCTTAGGGAAGGGTTAATCGCTTCGATGATCACCGTGGCGTAGCTTTGTACGCCGATACCCACGCCCACGACGCCGAAGTACATGATCAGGAGGGGCCAGAGGCGCCAGTCCATGAATACACGCAGGAGGTCCATCCAGGTCCATTGGGCGCGGTGGTACACGCGCTTGAGATCGTGGTAGTGGATTTCGGCGTCTCGGCCCGTTAGGGCTTGGGGGCTGCGAGGGAACCACCAGAGGTATTTGCGGCGGGGAGGCTCAACGCCTGGCGCGAGTGGTCGGTCCGGTAGCCACCAGAGGAGAACTATGCCTACGGCGATGGTGATCACGCCGTAGACGAGGAACATCCATTGGAAGCCCACGTAGCCGCGCTCGCCGTCCATTTCTTGGAACCCGGCTGATACGAGACCGACGACCGCGGCGGAGACTTGCGCTGCGGTGTAGTATTGGCCGATGCGCTTGCCAGTTCGGGTTGGGGGGTAGAACAGCGTTAGGTAGTAGGTCATGCCGGGCCACATGCCTGCGATAACGATGCCTAGAAGGAGACGGAGAAGGCTGGAGGGTTGTTAGTGTGTTGCGCAGTGGTTGGTGGAGGGGGTGAGAAAACGAACTATAGACTCCATGCGGCTTTCATGGCGGTCATACAGGTCCCGATCACACCGACACTAATGACGATGCGACTCATCCATACGTGCGGGCTCAGTCGGGTCATTATAAGGTTGGACGGAAGGTCGAACACGACGTAGCACACGTAAAACAGGGCCAAACCCGTGGAGATTTGGTGCGGAGTGCAGTTGAGGACGGAGCCCAGATCGTGACCGGCGTCGGTATTCATGGTTTGCGCAAGACTGACATTGGAGCGCACTGCTGCGCAAAGGAAGTAGAGGACCCAGAATGCGGGGATGATACGATAGTCCAATTTTCTAGTTCAAGGTCAGCTGTGTTTCGACATCTGGGAAAGAGATCAGACAGACTTATAAATGCGCTCGATTTCCGCAACGTCGGGCTCGTTGCTCGGTTCCACGTCGCCGTCATGACTGCTCAATGATCGCTCTTGGATATCCTCTGCGCCCAGGTCCTTTCCCGGCTCATGGGCCTGGGATTGCGCTTCCATCAAGGACATGATGGAGTTTTACTATGGATTTCTGCGAGAGACAAAAGAAAAAAAGTCAATAACATTCAAGGTTTGGGAAACACTGTCGATGCCACGGCTTGGTACTTACAGGGGCGAGCGAGACGGTATTTCACCGGAAGCGAGAAGTAATGGCGGAGGAGACGGAGGGTATAAAGTGGCTGATAAGGATTGCTCAAGCAATGCAGCTGCGCACCCCGCACTGACAGGACTTCGTGGCCAGTGCTGTCACGATGGGAGGAATCGGAAGTAGACGATCAAGATGGTAGTGATCAGCCCTAGAGGAGATTACATGCCTGGTTAGTTGGGTGGATGCTGCCAGTATTGACTCAAGCGTTGAGTAGGAAAAAAAGAAAAAAAGCGGGGAGAGCTCTGAGCATGTGCGCGGATCGGAGACTCGAAGGTATCTAGAATTCTAGATTGCTTGGATGTCAAGAGGACATACCTGAACCAAGATCGCCATTATGTGATGCTGGAAAGGCAGAAATGAAAAGATCTGAGGTCAATCGCTGCTCACGCAAAAGATTGAGGGGAAGAAGCGATGAAAACGCAAGGGACAGGGCGTTTGTACTTTGCTGGACTCTGCGCTGAGGCAATTGCCAAGCGATTGATAAAAAGGCACCGCCGACACAAAGCGGAGACGCGAGAGACCTTGACGCGGACCAACGATGGCCCGAAAAAGGTCGATCTTCACGAGAAGAGCGACGGTTTCGGCGGATAAACGATGGCCATGGAACGGATCCAAAGGGATCCAGACAAGCACAAAGGAGGATTTGCCAGCCGACGGTCGGACGAATCCACTTTCACGGTTGATGCGCTCAACAAGTTTTAGTGTACTAACCAACAATCTCCATCAGTCCGCAATGAGTCACTATTCTTCCCCAGACTGAGAGATCAATTATTCCGTAACTACCAAGTACCAACTCAGTAAACTCAACGGTGTCGCTCAACACTAAAAATTAAAAGAAGCTTCAATCCGATGTCGGTGCTTTCCATTCGTCCGGCGAGAGACCTGCATTCTGCAGTGTCATCGAGGTTGCCGTTCGATCTGCAGCTTTCTGTTGCACCGGTCGGTGACTGAATCCATGGCCCGGTGAGCCAATCTTCTGGGCTTATCCAACAATTCTTCCCAGATCTCTTCCAAATGATAGGGAATCTAGACTGCTCTTCCACCTGTTCTGACGTCTGGACCACGGTGAGACCGAGCAGGATAGCCTGGCACCGATAGGCTCCACCCAGTCATGGGCAGCAGATGAACGGGACTGAAACGGAGAACCATAATCCGACGACACTCTAGAAGTCGCTGCTGCTCTGCACACTCGACTTCTATCCAGTCCTGTACCCTTTTGTAGCTGTGCATAGAACGGGGAGAGTTAGGAATGACTTGGCACTGTATCCCTCCTTATTCATAGTCAACACAACCTGCGCCTTAGACATCACACATCAATCGCTCCTGCTGTTGTAGATTGCCACAGGAAATGTCACTATATATTGAACATGCAGAACACGTTAACCGAGAAATGCACCACTGATCTCATTTTACTAATCAAGAGCCAGCAAGAACATAGCAAGGTAGCAATGAAAGTTTGCACGTTAGTACTATCCTTTTATTTCCAGAATTGGTCTACAATATTATTGGTGTGGTTGCATCTTCCTGTTGATCGAGGGGCAACGTTAACCTAGAAACAAGCCCCAAGGCACTATGTTTCGATAGCCTTGTGCATATAGCAGGAATATTCTCAACGACTTCAGCGAGAATGACACCGAACATTTCACTAGCTCGAGCAGATGAAGGAGGGAAGGGGAGATGCCGAGAAAGAGCAAGTTATCGGAGCGACGTATCACCTCATAGAAAGTGGGCCGACGCTCTACTTATCAACCTCACGTATTCGTGTTCTTGGTATGGCCGGAGGCTTCGTCGTATTCAAGCGTGGATGAGGAATGACCGAGTCATTATCGTTGGCCTGGAAGGCTGAGCAATACTGGTAAACAGAACCAATCAGTAGAGACACCTTGACCTTGATAGCCTATCAACACCCCAGGAAGTGCCTGCATGGCTATGCTCTCGATTCTTGCTTGACGAAAGTGTCTTGATATTGGGAGGACAGCAATTTTGCACGTTGCATGAGCCACCATTGTATACAGTGCTGAAGAAAAAGAAGAATATCTAGTATTCATGCCCCAAGTCTGGTGAGCAATCAAGAATGCCGGAACAGCAAAACATCGTGATAGCAGAACTATTAACCTAGTATGAACACAACCCATTATGTCCACTCTTGATAAAGATGGGTAATGCGTCTCAGTCAGCTCATCATGGATCCAGATAGCTTGCTGATGAGGAGTTGAATACCAGATGGGAGACGTCTTAGAGTCCACCGAACGGGATAACGTGATGGCGAGAAGGTCAACCTTGTTCTCAGGAAGCTGCCCGAGCAGGTGGCCATCACTCGATTTTGTCATCACCTGATCTGGTATTATGGACTTTAGATAGATATTCGCTGTTGCCTCAGGCTTTGCGGGATATCAAGAGTATCTATAGCCCGCCCTATGGATGAACTGAAATCTAGTAGAGCACAACAAAGTTCTAGACCTGCTCACTGCAGCAGGCTGGATCGCTCTAATATTGTACTAAAAATAAGTTCATGTCTTGGTGTGTCCGTATTCGCATCCCCCATTCCAGCTGCTTGACAGTGCAGTATCGACGCATCTCTCACGCAAGGGGCTATTCATCATGAGAGGTAATGCATAAAAAAGCTTACTGGTCTAACGGGGCCATACTCCATCGGGCAAGAGTTAATCTAGGTTAAGCATGAAGATCAAAACTAGCATGTTTCTCGGTCTAAATACACGGAAACAGTGGGGTATAAATAAATCTCAGCACTAGGGCCATATGGCCCATGCTTGAATCACTAAATCATTATAGTCCGCGCGAGGTCGGACCAAGAAGAAAGCATCCCACAGTCATGTATGCTTATGCCTTCACGCTGTTGGTGTTCTCGTCACTGTCCTTCTCCACGTCCTTTGCCCGGTGGCTCAGCACACTCGCGCGGCGGACCGCATCGTCTTCCACGTCATCGAGCGTACGCAGGAGCTCACCATGCTTGCCGTACATGTGAGGCTCCTCGTCGGCAATTTTGACAACGTTGAAGATACTGGTCGTCTTGCGGAAAATACGGTCCATTTCCTCCAGGGATCGGCGGGCCGTTTCGGGGTAGAAGAAGAGCACTACCGGGAAGATGAACGCATTGCTGTTCAAAGGTTAGCACCGAGGATGGCCAAGGAGGAAGGATGAACCGGGAGATGATGAACTTACATAACTGCAAAGATGATGTAGGTCTGGTAGCCAATGTTGTCAAAAGCCACCGGCGTGATCATGACCACCAAGAAGTTGAAGATCCAGTTTGATGACGTCGCCAGCGCGTTAGCCGGAGCACGAATCCGCAGCGGTACAACTTCAGCCGGATACAACCAGGTCATACCCAGCCAGCCAATGGCGAAGAACGTGTTGAACACAAACAGGAAGACGATACAAGCGATATTGGCTCCGCTACTACCGATGCTAGCAGTGACAGCAAGGATGACCATAGATATCGACATCCCCGCGGCGCCAAAAAGCATCAGTTGACGACGACCGAAGTGCTCAATGGTGAACACAGCCACCCACGAAGCGAGGAAATATTCCGTTCCGTTGCAAGCTGAGATCAACCGGGAATTGATGAGGGTCATACCCAGCTGGTTCTCCAGCACAACTGGGATGTAGTATGTAATCAGGTTGATACCCGAGATCTGCTGGAACATTTGGTTGACGTAGGCTAAGACCACACGATGGAAGTGGCGGTCCTCGGTCATGGTGAACATGTCACGGAACGACCCCTTGGCCATTTCCAAGACCGTGGCCTTGATGGCTGTAAATTCCGTCTCGATGAAGGTCTCGTCCGCGTCACCCAAGAGTGACCGCAGAACAGTCCTTGCTTCGTCCTCGCGACCCTTGAGGATCAGCCAACGGGGCGACTCGGGGAGGGGCAAGACGAAAATTAGGATAATGAGGGCGAAGAAAATCTGGAAGGCCAGCGGGAATCGCCATGCCACCTCATTTGGATCGGCGAATAACAGACCGAAATCAATCCAGTAACTGATCGTGATACCGCAGGTGATCATGGCACCTTCGATCATGACTAGCATTCCACGATGGTTGGATTTGCAGCATTCTGACTGCCAGGTGGGCACAGTAGAGGTGTTCATGCCGTTTCCTAATCGAAGGAGCAGATAAGTATTAGACGCATTGCATAACTCTCAAGTTTGGTCTTTGAACTCATTGTACTCACCGAAACCAGTAACCAAGCGTCCAACGATGAATTGTGGCAGTTGGTAGGAGGTACATTGTAGCAAAGCTCCGATGCACATAATAAATGAACCAACAAAGATCGTTTTGCGTCTACCGAGCATATTGCCAATCCAAATTGTGGGGATCGATCCAGCAAAGCAGCCCAAATTGTATGCAGCGACAACGACACCTTGACAAGAACAGAGATCAGCCCGCGGGCTAAATCAATGAATGGAGCTTGTTCCAAGATCGTGCACTTACCTTGACGAGTCGACTGGGTACTTTGCTCCGCTCTGGTCAAGCTCTCATAGTAATCACCGTTGGTCGCAATGGTTGGGAAATATTTGATGAACGAGTCGAGGGTCAAGAGACCGCCAGTAACACCTTGATCGTAACCGAACAGCAAGAAATCCATACCAGCGATGATACTGATAGCGATTTGCAGCTTGCCTCCTGTGAGGCCCAAGTATGACCGCGCCATCGTTTAGACGGACTCGCGCACTCTCTATAGAAGTATCAAGCCCAAATTATAGTATCCAAGATTGAAACTGTGCAGTTGAAAGTAGTTTGAAAAAAGTCAACACCGCACAACACGAGTAGTCAGTAGTCAGGGAGGCAGAGTCATTGGCTGGAAGGTGTATGTATGCGCTGGCGGAAGGAAAGGGAAATGGAAGGGAAGAGATCGAGGAAAGAAAAGAAATCAACCAAGAGGTTGCACGAGGAGACGTGGACGGAGGGTTTTTAAATAGAGCTGGAGCCTCAAGAGAAACTCGACTTGTTGCAGCGGTAGGTTTCTAATGACCAATTGGGCCTTGGAGAGCATGAAATGTAATATTACCTTTCGGGAGAAGTCTTTACTAGCTTAAGTTCAGTGAGGGATAGTACTACTAGCAGGGACGTTAGTACTCCGTCACTAGTGATACAACCCCAAGAGCACACAAGTACCATATGATTTGACTTTGGGAAAAGCAGAGCAATCCACTGGATGAGACAAATGAAAAATTGGGATTGGCTCAGGATGACCTGGAGGGACTGCAATCGATCAGGGAGCTGCTTCTCGAATCCTGCAGCTGATTGGCCTAAGCCACAGAAGCCTGGAGGGGGGAAGTTATCCCCACAGCTGCCACTCTCCGGATCCAGAGATTCATACCTCTCTACGGAGAACAGTCTACAGTGTACAGACAGAGTATTGCGTCTGAGAGCACTTGCTGAAAGGAAGGTCTCTCACCGGACCCATCGTCCAGGAATTTCCATTGGCTCTTCACGACCAACGGAGGAATGACCGTTCCCCACATGGCCTCCCCCAGGCACACACCATCTCACACCATCTTGAGGACCAATTCAGGTCAATGACGAGTGATGAGTGGGTATCTAGCCCGATTCCTTCTTTCTCCACCTCCACGATGAGCGGGCATCGCGATCAGCGGGGGGCTGAGATTGGGGGCCGCGTCTGTTCAGGCGAGGACTAGACATGGGTTATCACCCTCTTTTGCCTAGTGGTGGAGGTGGTAACTGGTAAGAGTAAGCAGTTTCCACCCAACGGTCGGAGGCTTCCTCGATGCCGTCATGGTGGTCGGGATGCACAGGGAACTAGCCGTTTCTGGAGAAACCGAGCACGGCGGTCGCTTCATCGTCAGTGTTTCAACCCGCGGTTGGACCAGCTCAGATGTGAGCCAGCCGAAATTGATATACTGTTTTGTACTTGGCGATTCAAATTTTTTTTTTTTTGCGACTCATGATGAATCCTACAGTGAGTTTTGTGTACATTTTGTTCTCTTTCATTTTTGAAGCGTCGGTTGTCATTACATCGTCCGTCCCGTAGGCGGGTGGGCTGAATGCGAGCCTCCGAGGCGGCTAAACTGCGATCTGGACGTATTGCAGTCATCGTCATCGGACGGTTCGCGTGGCTTTTCGCGTGGGTGAAATCAGGGAAAACGGAAAGGATCGTAGGCAGAATGTGCTGAATCTAGTCGTCATATTTTTCTTTTCGCTCATTTGACGGGATAGTCAATCGCGAGACATACTACCGTGTCATGCCGTCGTCTGTCATCTGGTCCCCGTGGACCCTTTCCGTTGTTGGAGGGAGATAGGACACTAACTCACGTAGAGATCGGGCTGATTATTCAGAATCCGGGGATTTTTGGAGACTCCGCACAAGGGGCCGACCGCTTTACCGCTTCCAGTAAGGACATTCCCCGGCTCTATCCGCCTCGTGGGCGTTTGCTATCGCGTCCTCCTTGCTTGAGTGTTTTAAGTATTGTTGTGTGGCACAGCTGAGCTGTTGACATCGTACTCAGGAAAAGAAAGGCAATACAATCAAATGATATGCAGATATCCATTAGTTCTTCTATGTTCTTTCTTGGCCCAGATGCGGATTTGCTCTCCACGGTAAGGTATCACCCTGCGGGCGACCGTCTTGTCTTGTCCCGTAATATTCTCGTCGATGGGGCGCCTAGTCCCCATCGGTCAGGCTGGTATGATGCCGACCAAACCTTCCCCTCCGCGCAGTCGGGGATTCTGAGGGAGAGAGCATCAAATGAATATCGGCCTGGTGCATGCGGTTACACTCGCTAAGAGCCCGTCTCCTCCAACCAGGGTCGGTGATGGGTTCGTTCAAGCTCCACTTCGCTCAAAAAGCCGCGTCCTGCTGCCTCCAGGAACTTCCCTAGGTCACTCTGTGTCGTCTGATGAAGTTATTATTTGCTACAAGCCTGCGGATGAACCAACCAGATGGTTGCAACCATGCAGTCATCATGCCGGTTCGACAATAAGGAAGGCCGCCGGGTAAGCAAATAGTTACACCGACCTCAACACCGACCACAGATGTCTGGCAGAGGCCGAAGTCCCGTCGGTGTTGGTAACCTTAAGCACGGCAGATATGCACTGGCCCAGGCCTGGCCGAAGGTCACCGAAAACATCGGCCCAGGCGACGGCCACGGCTTGATGCATGAATGCACTATGCTACAGCTGCCTTCCCTTGCGATGTTCGAGCAAATGCCCCCAAATCTATTGGAAGTTACTACCCGCTCGATGAGTGAAGATGTGGGATGTCAGATGCTTATCCCGGGGAAGAGTCTGGTGGGGACGATCAGGCTGCCTTCAAAGAGGGTGCCTTACGCCCGTCCCCCATCCATTGTACGCAGCCCTGGGGACTACTAGACAGGGTAGACGGGTATGGGGTACCCCAAAGTACTGGTGGATAGCCATTCAGCGCGCCGGCCGACTGAGGGAAAAAGCGCGCGACGCAAGCCGGGCACATCACTGGCCCAAAGGTGGCAACTCCATACTCCTTGCTGGCATCCCTCGGGCGGCTTAGCGGCCAACCACTAAGCCGGCTCGAGTTAGTTGCCAAGAGACCGGGCCATTTCGTCCATCAGTTGTAGACTAGGAATCCCCTTCATTACCCGCGAAATTGCGCTCGGTCTCCTCCCCGCAGTCAGGCTCTTCGGCTGTGGCCGAGCGTGTCTCCAGGTTACTCTGCGGCTTACTAGTTTTGGACATCCCGCGTTTCTCATCGGGCTGGAGAGGGGGCGCACAACCCCATAGGCAGGAATTTCCCTACTTCATGTGCTTCGTGAGTCGTCCAAGGCATCTCATTTATGGAGTATCAATTTCTGCATCTTCCCAGTGCTCACCCGTCGCTTACCTTGCCTTATTCGTGGACTAGCATGTCAGCGCCTTGATTCTTTCCTTTTTTGGTCGGTAGTAGATCGCCTCGTGGTGTTCTGACACCCGCGCCAATTCACATGGCAGATTACTAGACACTAAGCTATCTTTGGCGTTCATCTGACAGACACGGTCAGCTCATCTGGCATATTCAACACGGTTTCTGGAATGCGAAACTTGATTTTCAAAAGTTATGGCAATGCCATGTTAGGTCACTCAAACCAAACGAGGTGACTAATCGATCCCGGTCAGCTGGAACCACGATAAACTACTGGGTAGATATGCACAGAAGGAATGCACCACTGCGTCCGCTATATTGTTGCACTAGAGTATCTACATTTTCATCTTTTCACAATCACCTGCACCAATTCTTGACCACAAGCGTGAATGGAGGGAGCCCTGATATTAGGAGCCAAAGCGTCCACCGATCCATAGAAATACCACTGTTTACTCTCGCTAATTGGTATACAACGTCATGGATGCAAGTAGCTCGGGAATTATTCGGACGTCCCGGGTCCAATATTTGATTTCTTACTCTTAAGAGATAGTTGGTTTTCTTTGCGTGTCTACCACTTTCCTAACAAGCACGAAGCAGAGACATTTAGTGGGGCTGCTAGAGCGGATTGAGTTCTTTGGCGTGTGCTTCGGCGCTTGGATCAGGCTGGTGGTCTTGGCTGGACAGCGCGGGATTTTTGTCCCCCTCAAAATTGGAACCCGTGAGTCAAAATTGGAGACATACTAACTAACCGGATTCAAAGTTGGACGTACACATCCAGCGCAACCGAGGTGATGCTTGCATTCCTCAGACTCACCTCATGGGGTCCAGGCGACACCACATACAGGGGACCTAGAATCCGGGGTATTGTGTGCACAGCCCAACGTTCGTACACAGGCCACTCAACTAAATACAACCAAGCATATAGTTAGTTACGTACGACCTATGAGTCTGCCCTAGTGCCCATATAAGTTAGCGCATCAGTTACTCATGCCAATATTCCTAGCGCAAGTTGCTCATGCCATACGCCTATCTCCCTTGGGCAGTACCGTGGCAGATCATCAGCGCGAGACAGCCAAGGCTGAGCCACCAAATCAACCATTCAGGCACTAACGTACTATAGGTATATTTCAAGCTAAGCCGTCAAGGCCAATGCTAGGCCTGAATGCGCGATGATGTCACTCCATTGCATTTAGATTCCGTTCTCATCGTCCTCCACGTCTCGGATCCTCGGTTTACAGACCAAGCGAGCACGGCCGTCAATATCAGAAACAATCATGGGATCGCTTCTTGGAACATACGGCGTGCTAACCCTAGGTTCCAACAATGGGTGTATATGAAATGAAAGCTCTATCAAAAACTATACTGTTGGCTTTGCGAACTTATTTCCCGATGATCATCTACAATTTCCGTCATTCTGGGCGAATCGTACGTCCAACACGTGTCATTCTCAAGCCTACCGATAGCGACGAATAAATAAAGGATCACAATTCCGGCACACAAGTCAACCTATTAATCGGGGATACTGGAAAATCATGCTCCTTCCTTTCTAGAACGACCGATTTACATGCTAACTCCATGGCTGGCACATGAGCGGGCTCAGCCGCACTTCCCCCGAAATGATATTCTCCCTGAAAGCTTAAGAGGTATCTAAAGTCCTAAACTCCGAGCCTACTAGATGAAGTGCACACTGGCGTCCATGAAAGATCAACAGTCATGCGGGGCTTATGGGGCTCAGACCAGACCACGTTGTGAGTATGTCTTGCAGATATTTAGGATGTGGCAACTCATCACAAGGGAATTGAACCCACCCCCTAATCCTTGAATCGGCCCCGCAGCTGAGCTGTGCCTCTTTGCGCTAATGTCGATTATAAGATGTGACTGGCCCTGGAGGTGGGGATAAAAGACTACTGTTTGGATGTTGGCATCAAGTGAGACGCTCTATAGTGTGCTACTTGTGAGTGTTTATAGCAAGCATTCACCGAGCATCGCACCGAAGAAGTAGAATAAAGATATAGTTCCATGCAAGTGTCTTTGTAAGTGGCTTTGAGGTGCGTATTTTCTGTGGAAGTCGTTGCAATAGTTCCTTCAAGCCTGGCCAGCATTCATTGTGCAATTGCTGATCTTATACTTACTAGTAGTTATATCAAAGTACTAATGCAAGGCCTCGGATATATACAATGGACGGCAAGATTATGCTGTACATTCTGGAACATCAGGTACTACTTTTTTACCGGCACTTGTCTTTGGAATCCAAAGCCAACATTTAAGTAACTTCAACTGAGCATCTCACTCACGCGACAGTACTACTCCGTAATATATCTCTGCAACATTGAACGCCGGGACTTACTCTCGACGCCAGGACAACTTAATCTTGCTCAGAAAATTTCCAGTCTTTTATGTGAGTTGAGCCACAGAAGCCAATAGAATCGTCAAACAAGAGCAGTCGTCACATATATATGGTTATAGCTCCGGGAGTGGTCGCAAAGAAGTGTTGTTGGTTGTTGAGACACTTACTGTAGCTGGGCACCGCCTGACCCTTCGCCACCTCTGCTGCCTATGTGGGCTCTCACCAACACCAACAACACCAACTTGAGAATTGATGACCATACATACAATAACCATAGTTTCTGTTCATTACCTTGAGAGGGGAGGAGGCCAGGGTCTTCGCAGTGAGCTATTCAGACCTGAAAGACCCGAGATTTGACGTCGAGCAAGGCGAAGAGCTGACGAATACCAAAAACAAAGGTGGTGAACTTGGACGCGCTGTTGTCGCCAGCCAGTGTTATCCAACACAAACATCCATCCACAACTACTATCCAATTCCAGCGCTCCGCCTAGTCGATCAACATCAGCATGGCTTCCCAGCGGGGACGCACGATCTCCTTAAAGAATATCTCGCGTACCAACATAGGTCTTCCAAAGGGGACCACACAAGCCGACAGAATACCTGATAATCTACCTGATACTATCCCCGGCGTACCACACCTGCTGAAAGGACTCTCCGACTTCCCAAACTGGGACTTTCAGGTTAGACAAGTACTTCAACACATGGGGTTGCAAGACCTTACCGATATTGACCTTCCACATCCGAAAGAAGACCACAAGGATTACGCCGTATGGCATAATTACTCGCAGCGCTTGCAAATATGGCTGATTGGGCAGATATCCAATGAAGTCCTATCGAAGTATAGGTTATCTGTTGACAAGAAAGACTTTGCTGATGAAGCATACAAGGCGATAAAAAAGGTCATACTAGGGCGCGGCGTCGTGGGGCGTCAGAACGTCGTGTATAATCTAGTCAAGAAGACACGCGACGATTATTCAACTGCGCGCCAGTATGTTGAAGATTTCAAGAACAACTACATACTCGCCAAGGAACTCCAGTGCGGCATACCTCCGTTTACCGCATCGCTCTTAATGCTCTGGGAGATCCGTCCTGACTTTCCTAACTGGGTGGAATGTGTGGAATGTGCAATGCCTGACGATGGGGGAAGCACCTATACAGATAATGATTTCTTTACTCTTTGCAGGAACGCGGTCGAACAAAGCGAGAGGTGCCTTTAGGCGCCTGCTAGGGATGTCCTCGCTACCGACACCGTCGCTACTCCCCATCCTAAAGAAGATGTTTGGGATACCAATATTTGCCTATCCGGGAAGTGGCTACGTCCTCAAGAGTATCTCTTTCGAACAATCCTCGCCTAGGGGGCCGTGTTGGGGCGATACCACTAGTATGTGAAATCGTGGTCACAATGTGTACACCAACCATCCCTTCTACGCGCGCCTTGCTCCATAGCGCTTAGATAGGAATACAATACAATATTCTTTGCCTTTTCATTCCCAATAGTAGCATTGTTTTGAGATTGACCATGGTCCTCAGTGCTATCCAACCTTTGATCCGTCCCGGGATGATCGACGCCGGGCAGCACGAGCCGTTTGGTAGTCACTAGCCGGCGGAGCTGACTGCCGGGACCGTCTTGATCCGCTGTTTATTCCAGACGAATCCATGAAAGCACCCTCTTGTCTCCTTTCTCGCAAGCTACTTGCTCTCAACATATAAGTCCTTGAACGAAGCATCAAATAAGTGAATAGAAACCGGATAACCATTACGAATATCTATCACACACTAACTCCCATCGAAAGACACCATGTCTGACCACTTCATCTGGCCGGGATCACTACCGTCCCCGGGTGCCGGACTAGCTATTCGTCCATCTACAAAGACCCGAGCCAGCCTTGTAGATCAGTGGGTATCACAGAGCTCCTGCACCTCTGAGGATCTTATGATGACTTGCTTGCTTCTTTCATCCGAAGACTAAATTTTTGTCCTTTGATAGACTTATGCAAGCACAAGCTGAAATGGGTTTGTTGAGCTGCACCACGGACAAAATGGTTTCCGGTCTGCGTGGGGAGTCTTTGAAAGGTGAGCAAAGTCCCCGGATCTATTCCTCTAGTTTTTGTCTTGGTTAGCAACTGAATTTCCTGTGTGTAGGTGGTTTAAGACTGTCCCATTGCTTGTTTGGCGATTTTTTCCCTTTCGCATTTTAAGCTAATCCGATCGCTGGCCGAAAATTCAATATTCGATTCTCATCGCGGAGACGAATGATGTTTATATGAACACAACATGGTCGACCGAGAGGAAAACGAATCGAATACAAGTGGGGATGGGATGGGGAGAGATCCTACCACGACCCATGAGTGGTCCACTTCTTCAACCTTCTTTTCTAGTTCCCGATTTATGGGCGGGGAAGATGTCTTCAGAAGTGGTACTTTCAGTGAGGACACTTTTGGGGAATTTGAATTCGCTCACATGCGATCGAGCTCGGATTATACATCCAGATCCCGCACTGTCGAAGACGAGGTCGTCGATGGATTCAATGAGGCTGGTGATGATAACAGGAGTCAGTTCCAATATTTCCGGACAACTTCTGTTTCTCCTCACTTCTTCTCTACGTCTAGGACTGTTCAAGAGCATGCTGAGGCAAGGCAGTCTGAGATAGTAGAAAGAAACGCTTCTTTATTTAACATGCAATCGGGGTTCTCAAATGCTACATCGGAATCAAGGGTCACTGAGAAGAAGACGGGCGCTGAAGCGCTAACCTATGATGGGTATGCAGAAGGAACGTCAGGTATCTTCGAAGAGCAGAATCCCTCTCAAGAAGATACTGAAGCTACGCAATTCGAGACGATAGAAGAGGATTTCTCTTCCTCGCACATACAGTTGGGGTTCTCGAATGCGACATCCGAATCAAGAGTCCTTGAAAGGGAGGTTGTAGCTGAAACGCGAAACTATAATGGATGTACGGAAGAAACATCAATCATTTCTCAAGCGCAGGATATATCTTCCGATCTGCTGTCCACATCGCGGTTCGCCCAGGAGATCTCTGAAGCAGATGGGGCCCAATCATCGGAACAGAGCGCCATTTCACCACATACTGGATTTCATCTGAACAATAATGGAACAGAAGAGCGCAATGGCACAGCGGACTACACGGACGGTCACAGCGACATGATGGTTCATGCACAAACCAATTCATCAGGATTGATCTTTACAGAAAGCCTTGAGAGCGTAAGGACCGCAGCCGAAGATGATATAGCCCCGCCCCAGACAACGACACCAGATTTCACGCTCTGGGAGACAAGAACCAATGGTACAACAGGAAATCTCTCAATAAGCGAAAGGAGAAAACGGACCTTTATCATATCACACGCGGAACCTGTATCGTCCTCACTGACCATCACATCTGAAGTGGAGGAGCAAGAGACGGAAAGCGAGACAGCTGACTCTCGAAAAGCGAGAGAAGAACGCACTTCTACAACTGCTGGGCAGTTGGATCAAAGTGTATCTATCAGCCCTGAAACAGTGGCTGGGGATAGAGTAACGAGTGAGAATGAGACCTTACAAGAAGCAGTTGGTGAAGGCCCTGTTCTATGCCACACTGAACCCGCTTCATCTTCAGAGATGGTGCACATGATAGAGGAGAAAGAGGTCGGATACGAAGCATATCATCGTGACAAAGAAGTGGTTGATGATGGCAATTCAATACCCAAAGCTCAATCTATACCATCCGAGCGATCCCCGATGCAGGACCAAAAGGATGACAAGACGTCGACCCATACCGGGGCCCGTGCCCTTCTTGTCCCAAGCGAGGAACTGCATCTCACCAAGCTTGCCAAAGAGAGGGATATTGCTCGTATCAGTCAACTAGCTCATGTCTCGCCCGGCGAGCCGTACCTCAACCCAGAAAGCCGAGATTTCGATTTATACAGATGGCTTCGACCGATGATGTACATGCTGAACCAGGGCAAAATCAAAGGGAA
This sequence comes from Aspergillus brasiliensis CBS 101740, assembly GCF_001889945.1. Taxonomy (NCBI): domain Eukaryota; kingdom Fungi; phylum Ascomycota; class Eurotiomycetes; order Eurotiales; family Aspergillaceae; genus Aspergillus; species Aspergillus brasiliensis. Next base: position 1,548,462 of record NW_027137444.1, read on the forward strand.
TATCGGAATGAGCTTTCGTAACCTGCATGTTTTGGGAACTAGACCCAACGTTCACCGTCAACTGACGATTCTAGGCGTCTTCTCCTCCCTACTGCGGCCGCGAGAAACATTCAGCCTGGACCGCAAATCCCCCAAGAATATCATACGAAATCTAAATGGTGTCATAAACAATGGAGAGTTACTACTTGTCTTAGGACAACCTGGAGCTGGATGCAGTACTGTCGCAAAATCATTATGTGGAGAGCTTCAGGGCTTGAAGCTGGGATCTGAATCTCTCGTTCATTACAGTGGCATTAGGCACCAACAGAGACCAAATAATGTCAAGAGAGAGATGCTTTATAACTCCAGAACCGACAAACATTTCCCACATTTGACGGTTGGTCAGACCCTCGAGTTCGCAGCATCGGTACGAGCTCCCACCGAAAGTCTCCAGGGGATAACGCGGACGGAATATGCGGAAGCCATGACGAAAGTTGTCATTGCCGTGTTTGGTCTGAGTCACACGTATAGCACCAGAATTAAAGATGTGACAGAAAGTGAGCGCAAGCGAGTTAGTATTGCCGAGATAATCCTGTCGGGAGCAGCTTTGGCTGCGTGGGACAAGCCAACCCAGGGCCTAGCTTCAACAGAGGCATTGAAGTTTGTGCAGTCTTTGCGGCTAGCAGCAGATTTGGGCTCATCATCCCATGTTGTAGCTGCATATGAAGCAAGCGAAGCAATTTATGATCTCTTTGACAAGGTTCTGTTGTTGTACGAAGGCCGCCAGATATTCTACGGCTCTTCGTCTGAAGCTAAAGGATTTTTTGAGCGCCAAGGGTGGTATTGCCATCCACAGCAGAGTACTGCCGAGTTCCTGACCTCGGTTACCAACTTAACAGAACGACAACCATGTCGGGGTATGGAGGACAGGGTTCCCCGGGCTCCGGAAGGATTTGAATCGCACTGGTACCAGTCCCCAGAGTATCAAGAGCTGCAGAAGGAGATAAGTGAGCATAAGCAGATTGCGATGTCTCACTTCAAGAAACAACTGTCCGGTCCTAACCTGAACGTACAACAGAATCAATCAGTTCAGACGCAATCTAATTGGAAATACCCCAGTGTGATACTCCAGGTGAAGCTGACTATTATACGTGCCTTCCAGCGTGCTTGGAACGAACGTGTATGGGGGACATACAGACTTGTATTTAACTTGATCATAGCCCTGCTTATCGGCTCAATGTTCTACAACACCCCTGCGACGACCGCCAGATTCTTCTCGAAGGGTGCTGTGCTATTCTACCTAGTATTTCTCAACTCTCTTCTGCCACTCACCGAGTTGAGCAGTCAAATTTTTCAGCGTCCAGTGGTGGAAAAGCATACCTCATTCGGCTTCTACCATCCCATGGCCGAATCGCTAGCCCTTCTGTTGAGCGATATCCCGATCAATTTTCTTCTTGTCTTAGTGAACACGATTGTTATCTATTTCATGAGCAACCTTCGCCGCGAACCTTCGCAATTCTTCATATGCCTTCTGATCAACTTCGTGTTGATCCATGTGACGAGTGCAGCCTTCCGAATGACAGCAGCAGTCTCAAAGACACTTGCACACGCACAAGTTCTTGCCGGTACGCTGGTACTTTGGGTTGTTATCTATACGGGCTTTGTCATTCCGGAACCTCGGATGCCTCACTGGTTCAAATTCGTCCGTTATATCAATCCCATCTACTACGCGTACGAAGCCCTGATCGCCAACGAGTTCCACGGCCGGGAATTTGGATGTGCCGACTTCGTACCGTCTCACCCCAACCTTCAGGGGGATGCATATATCTGCTCAGCTGTCGGAGCCGTCGCTGGCCGTCGTACTGTTAGTGGCGATGATTATATCTGGCAGACGTACCGGTTTACCTACGACCACGTGTGGCGAAATTTCGGTCTCCTCATTGTTTTCCTGGTCGGTTGGATGACTCTCTATTTCCTTGCGACGCAGTTCGTTTCATACTCAACTACCCAGGTCGAGAGTCTTCGTTTTCTGTCAGGAAGTGACTCTGCCCGTCTTAAGCATAAAGAGTCTCACAAAGAGGATGAAGAATCTGGGAAAGCCTCCTTGACTCCAGACCAAGATACCACTGTCACTATGAGGCGAAACGAGTTTGCCTTCACTGAGCCTCAGCAAAATGACTTGAGCTGGCGCGATGTGACATATGATTTAAGCACAGGCGGTGCAAATCATCGGATCCTGGACCAGGTGACTGGTTGGGCCAAGCCAGGGACGATCACGGCATTGATGAGCCTTAACAGTGCACAAAAGACGGATTTACTCAAGGTGTTGGCGCAACGTACCACCATAGGTACTGTTAGTGGCGACATACTCTTCAACAACTGCCTTCTGAGCTCGAATCTCCAGCGGAAGATAGGCTATGTTCAACACCATGACCTCCATTTGGAAACGGCAACTGTTCGTGAGACTTTGCGATTTAGCGCAATGCTACGCCAACCAGGATTTGTTCACAAGGGAGGCAAATACACGCATGTCGAACAAATAATCAAGGCGTTGGACATGGAAGATTATGCCGATGCTATTGTTGGAGCTGTTGGAGAAGGCTTGAACACCAAGCAGCGGAGGCTTTTGAGTATTGGAGTAGAGTTGGCTGCGATGCCAGAGGTTCTATTCGTAGAAGAGCCTGTCGGGTGAGTTTTGATCGTCGATATCTTTTCTACCAGATGAGGAGCTAACGTCTCCTAACAGCGGTCTGGATGTGCAAAGTTCACGGGCAATCTACCATATTCTGAAGAGACTGGCCGATGCCGGACAAACAATTATCTGCACATTGCAGCCCAGCATGATGGCATTCAAGCAAGTAGACCAGCTTCTATTCCTCTCCAGCGAGGGTAAAACCATCTACTTCGGGCCCACTGGCGAGAATGCACAGCCTCTGCTGGACTATCTCAAATCAAATGGTGCACCCAGAAGCCGCAGAGAAGACGAAGACGCTGCTGAATACATAGTTGGGATCCTCTCCACCGCCAGCAACAAACACGGCGAGGCCTGGTCCGATGTCTGGAGCAAGAACAACGAAGTCAATCCCGTTCACGAAGAATTCGAGAGTATCCGCGCCCTCAACAACAACCCGACAGACGACAAAGAATTCGCCATCCCACTACTCCGACAATTCCCTATCGTCTTGCGCCGGACCCTCCAACAATACTGGCGCTCACCCCTCTACATCCTGTCAAGAATACTCCTCCAAATAAGCGCAGCAATCATCATCGGCTTCTCCTTCTACAAACACGGCACCTCAATCAATGGTCTCCAAGAAACCATCTTCTCCTCATTCATGATTTGTACTTTGTTCGCCCCCCTCGTCCACCAAACCACCCCCCTCCTCAACAAATACCACACAATATACGAGTCCCGCGAGCGCCTCAGCAAAACCTACTCCGGCAAAGTCCTCCTCCTATCCATCATCCTCGTCGAACTCCTCTACCAAATCATCCTAAGCATCCGCGTCTGGGCAAGCTACTACTACCCCATCTCCGGAACCACCCAATCACCCCCTCGCCAAGGCCTAATCCTCCTCCTCTTCATTCAATTCTTCATCTACGCCATCTCCTTCGCCCTCCTCGCCATCCCCACCTCCACCCTCATAATAGGCACATGCTCATTCATGGCCCTAACCTTCAACGGCATCATGCAGCCGCCCCACGCCCTCCCCGGGTTTTGGATGTTCATGTACCGAGTCTCCCCATTTACGTACTTCGTCTCCGGAGTAACATCTACCCAACTCCACGGCGTCACGGTGAATTGCAGCAGTGTTGAGATGTCGGTGTTTAATCCGCCTTCTGGACAATCGTGTATCGAGTATCTGGGGGACTATTTGCGGACAGTGCCGGGCCGGTTGATGAATCCGGATGCGATCAGGGATTGTGAGTATTGTGCGTATTCTGTTGCAGATCAGTTCTTGGCTGAGAGGGAGTATCGGTTTGATCGGAGGTGGATGGACTTTGGGGTCGGGTGGGCTTTTGTGGGGTTTAATCTTGTGGTTGCTGGGTTGGTTTATTATGTGTATTGGGGGAGGAGGTGGAGGCCGGGGTTTTGGTTGAAGGTTGTGAGTATGGGAAGGAGGGTGAGGGGGTGAGGGTTGAATTGTTGAGTAGAGCGGTTGTTGCTGTGGTTGGTGGTGATGGATACTGAATTTGTAATCATACATTCTACGCAGTTGGGCTTTCATTTCGGGACTATTGTTGCTTGTTATGATGTTTAATATCGATATGAGTTAATGTGAATATCGTGTATGATGGGAGTACTTGGCTTCGATGTATATATCTAGTCTTAGTTCATTGATTTTAATCTACGTTCACAGCACGCTTTGATAGCAACGACAAATTGGATTCCACTTTTGTAAACTACCTTACAGGTCAAGCGGCCTGACAGATCCTCCTCTCATCAAGAAACGACAAGCATGAACGGTTCCGTCTTCCGAACGATCTCTGCTAGGAAAAGATACGTGAAAAGCGAGGGGAAGTTAATCGGCCCAGCCGTTAAGAACACTCCCAACAAGTATTACCCGTTGTAAAAGGCCAGCTGGCTGATGTGCGATAGGAGTGATAGCATGCAAGCGACTGGAAGACATGTGTGCAAGATATCAGACATCGTCCCAGACGAATGTGACCAACGGCTATGCATCATGCTTTGATCGACCTTGCTTTTGGCACCCTTCTCTACCAACCACTAGCAGATCCAGTATTCCAATCGCCTTCTTCGGTCGGGACGCTTGCCTCTTGAGTTCCTCCGCCTTCATTCCACTCATCATTAACAGGCGCGTCGTAGCTGTGGCTGTCGTTCTGAGGGGCTTCCTCAGTGGCATTGGCGGTAGGGCAACGCTTGATAGTATGGCCCACTACAAGACGGGTAGGGTGATATTAGGGCGTGATCTGTATATTATTCATTTGGGGATGATCCTTACTTTCACCACAATTGTTGCACTTGACACGGGAGTAGTCTCGCTTCTTAGGGCAGTCACGGCTGAAGTGTCCGACTGTGTTAATGGGTGTTAGCAGTCTGGACGGTAAATTTTGAGGGCCATGTCTTGATGCTAACCTTCATCGCAGTTACGACAGGTAACAGTAGAGACATCGCGCGGCTTGTCGCATTCTTTCGCAATGTGTTCCTCAGATCTGCCTCGGTCAGAGACGTTATTGAACCAATGGTATAGCTGTTTCGAACTTACCCGCAATTGCGGCAGGTTCTGGGAGGGGGAGCCTGAGGACAGTCCTTCGCGAAATGACCCACTAAATCAGACAGTCAGCATATAAGAAAAGAATAACGGACATGCCAAATGCTCACTCTCGTTGCATCGCTTGCACTCAACGTTCTCTGCCGAGCGAGGGTTGGGGCAGTCTGCCGCTTTATGGTCCTCCGCGCTGGCTATCATTAGTAGAGACCTTTCAAGTTGCGAGGTGAGCCTACCCGCAGTTACGGCAAGCAAAAACATTGCGACGTGGTTCGGGGCAATCGCGAGCACGATGTCCGTCAGCACTGCAGTTAACGCATTTGACGCCGACACGCTCTCGTTCCTCTCGCTCCTCCTTGCAGCCACGAGCGGTGTGTCCCAAAACTACAAGCCGTTAGCGATTAGGAAACAGGTGAAGTCACAGATAGTAGCCTACCTCCACAGTTGCTGCACTTGGGAACCTGTCGATCGTAAGGCAGACCGGCGTCAGCAAGACGTTCAAGATTGTCCTCGATTGAAGATGGCCAGCGTTCTCTAAGGTTGGCGCGCTGCGGCTTAGGACTAAAGAAAAAGCCGACCACGTATGTGCAGTTCAGCTTCCCCTGAAGATCAATAAGGCTGATACAATCGTTGACTTCCTTATCCTAGAGGGTGTCAGAAAGCTAGGGTGCATGTTTCTCAAGACTTCATCGCGCAGGGAAAGTTAATGTTTTTTCTTACCAGTGCAATCAGGTAGAAGTTAAGGCCCTCTTCACGCAATTTATTTTCGATATCGACAAAGGTGGCTTGCGGAAGAGACTTGGAGTACACCTTAAGCCCCTGTATACTATTAGTATTTGTGAACGAGCACACGATCGCATCCGTGATGAGGATGATAGTAGTAGCAAGTAAGTGCTTCCTACCTCACGAAAATCTTCGAGATCTCTTTCGTCACTAGCTTTCTTCAGGATGGCCCAAGCCTCCTCGGGGAGCTTGTCTGGAATGTGATTCAGGTCAAAGCGACGGTTTTCCTTGCAGTCCATAGTTTTGTGACCTTCACGAGCCGTTAACACATGTCTCTCCTAAAACCAGGCGATATGCCAACCTTCCATCTTGCAATTCTTGCACACGTCGGGACCCTTTTCAGGGCAGTCAGCAGCTGGGTGGCCTTCCTTGTTGCAAATGCGGCAAGCGCCCTTGAAAATACGAGGCTTTGTGCACTCCGATTTGCTATGTCTAATGTGGTGTCAGATAGAAGACAATGTTGGAAAGGCACATGGATAATCATACCCTTCCTCCCCGCAATTAAAGCATGCCATGTCCTTGCGAGGCTCGGTACAGTTGCGAGCAAAGTGACCATCGCTTCCACAGCTGTCTTCTGTTAGCAAGGCGGAGAACACATAGAAAGTCACTTACTTGCGGCACCGGTTATCATTATCATGGCCTTCACCTGGAGGAGCAAAGTCATTGCCACCGAATCCAGGCTCGGTACTAAATCCACCAGGCCTAGCGTTCTCATCATTCCCGAAACCTGTGTTATGCTTTAATATCATGGAACTTCAAGATTTGATGGCATGTCTGACCACGTGCCATCCTGGGGGATGAGGATTTGTTTCCAAGGATCCACGTACCGCCATCATTGCCACTATTCCAGGCGTCATCTCCATCTCCGTCAGCAGTCCAGCCAGCCATTTTGATGCGAGAGTCTGTAGTTGATGGTAACTAGCTAGGTATTGGTGCACTGGTGTTGTCTATTAGCAACGCATCCGATGACAACGCGTGGACGCGCCGGATACACAGAACAGACGCAGCAAGAGAGGAATATTGCCAAAGCAAACAGGTTGTGATAAGGTAGACCTTCAAGGGAAAGGAAATGACACTTGCCTATCGATGGCACGATGTGTAGGATGGCTCAGCTTAGTTGTCTGCAAATGACTGCCACCAAAACCGCGGTACAAAATAGTGAGCTTGAAGAAGAAAGGAAGAGATGGGACAATTTAACAGGAGTAAGAAGGGAGGAAAGAAAAGAAAGAGGAAGTGAGAGAGCGGGGTCTCGTTTGAGGAATTGCAAAAAGCGAAGACCAAAACAACAGCGTGACAGGTCAGCTAATTCACGGCTTTCTCCATTTACGAGCAAACGAAGCAATTATGTCTTAGTCTTGTGGAACCCGAGGACGGTCTCGATAGTCATAGACCCCCTGTCAATGGATTGCATGAAGATTAAGCGAGGAAGACTCATGCTGCAAGGTACAAGTGAGAAAAGCTCCACGAACATATATGCTTAGTGATCAGTCAAAGAGGTTCTACTGTATGAAATTTGAAGATGTTTCGAGATAACGATAGCAACGCAATAGAGCTTGAAAGGGGATACTGGTAATTAAGCACTACTGGGGTATTAAATAGTATGAACCCCTAAAGTGAGTTGTGCGGGAAGCATTCCTGAAATTCAGGTGACAACATGTAATTTAGCAGTGTAATATCGTGAATTTTGCCTACGCCACTTTCTTCAATATGAACGCCATTCAGGCCACCATCCAGGCCCAGAATGCTACAATAGAATTTTCAATTAACAGGCATTAACAGAGCCAACTGGCAACTCTATTGGGTTGAACTCGCACTGTAGAAAATCCGATAACTGGTGTTTTTTCATTAACGTACAGGATTGTTGTTATACCTCCAACAATCCACACTACAAGTTGCTATACGGTTAGTACACGAGACAAGGTTTATGACAAGGGTTGAGCGCTTCTGACAGAGTAGGTATGAAAGGGCAGTGTCTAAGCCTCCTTCAATGATAAAGACGTGTTGTTATGCTGCAGTATCGGCTTCTTGCAGATATGTACATAGCGGACTCCACCAGGCTCATAGTAGCCTGTATCTCACATTGAGTCAAATGAAAAAGTACTATAGTATATACTCGGCCACTGCTCAAGCACTAAATCAGGGCGCTCAGCAATTGCTAATAAGTAGTCTGAGCGTATTATGAGACCGAATGAGCAATCAGCGCGACTTGCGATGAAATAAGCCATTTGGTCACAGTTTTTCTACCTCCAATCCTTACCCTTCCAATGCAACAGAGCCATCGGAAAAGCACTCACAGCCACAATCAAGGCAATGGCAATCCCGGTACTTCCCAGATACCCAACATTCTCCAACATTTGCGGAAACCTGATTTACTGTCAGTATACCAACAGCTTCCAAGACCGAAAGACTTACCAAAATGGTCCTATAAATCCCCACGTCTGTCGCACAAGTGTGATGAAAACGCCAACACTTGCTGCCTCTGATCGATAACAATCCACGGCGTACGTGAAGCTTACTGTAGTGACGATTTGGTTTCCAACAGCCCCGATAGTAACACCGACAAGCGGAGTGATATTCCACCGCGATGAAGCATGGTCCAGCTGGACAAGGAAGATAACAACGCCAACTATTGTCAGGACAATACCCGAATAGCTTATCCAGAGTCTAAACTCCGGTGCAACGGGCCGCTGCGTTTTCTTCTGCCGGTACAACATCCAACGGTCGGATAAGAATCCTCCGACCTGGTCGCCGAGTAGAGAGCCGAGGATCAACGAGAGATACTGCAGACCAACCTGCTCCGAATCAAGTCCGAATATCTCGGGGAAGAGCTGGGGCATCTCGATTGATGGGAGAATACCACCAAAGAGAAATATCATCGCATATGCGGCGGCTGGAATCATAACGCAGGGTCGAGTTGCCATGCTGAGGGGGCGTATAAAGTCCCATAATTCCAATGGTGCTGGATCAATGCGCTTCCAATTAAGGAATCGTTGGCGAAGGGTTGGGTTACTGACGTGACTATCAGCACTACCGCGGATGTATAGCGACTCTTGGCCGATGATCGAATATATGATGAGTTGAACGCCGTTGGTCTAGTACGGTTAGCATTCCACTATCATTACGGTGACACTGATACTGACGATGGCCAAAATCCAGTAGATCCACCTATATCCCACTCGGCTCGCAACGAATCCGAAAAGCAGAGGTGCAAGCGGCACACCTAAAGTCACCATGACGGCCCACACGCCCATACATCTTGCTCTATCTTTTTTGAAAAAGGTCTCGGCCACCACAGCACTGCCAATTGCAGCGGCGGGACTTATAAAGAAGGCAACAAGGGCCCGGCAAAATCCCATGGTCGCATATGACGGACTTTTGGCGCAGCCCACATTAGCAACCAGACTGCAGAGCAGCGAAAGCAGGAATATAGGACGTCGACCATAGCGGTTAGACAATGGCATCCAGAAAAGAGGCGCACCCCCGAGAATGGCAATGACTAGTGAAGTCAAATAGCTCGCTCTTTGTACGCTGACTCCAAGGTCTTCAGCTATCTCAACGAAGGCAGATTGGATTGCAGATGCCGTAAATGTGGCCATCATAGCATGGAATGCAACCAAAGCTAAGTTGATGATTTTCTGCACCGAGGAGACGTCAATAAATCCTCTTGGAGCTCAACTAGGCATAAAGCAGGACATACCTTCCATGTCGGCCAGTTATAGGGATCAGCATCAGTCATGTCCGGGATAGGATCCAAGTCCACTGTCCCATGTCTCTGAATCAAATATTGGCGATGGTCATCCGTCAGAGTATATGAGTCGGTATTTTTGAGATCTTCATTTGGGGACCGATCCAAGGCTTCTAAATCCTTGTCATCTCTTCTTTCGACGGCAGGATTCTCATCACCATCAACATCATTCACAACATGCTGATCGCCGGGCTTTTCCATCTTGTTATGTGGTCAAAGAAGAAGTGTCGAGAGAATACTCTAACGTTGATCGCCTCACTGATCTATGTTTACAGCCCAACCAAGCGCATTTAATATAGGAAAGGGTCCAAAGAGTTAGCCGACCTGCACCCCAAATTTGCAGACCCGCCAAGCTAATTTCCCCACAGTAAACTGCCGACCCCGGGGACCCTGCGACAACTGCTCTCGTCTGATTTGCCACGATGCTGGCTAACTATGCTTGATAATAACAGTGTCAGCCGGTACCATACCGCGGCTTTGATTGCGCCAATGCGCTAGGCCATCTGTGCTCGTATTCTCGGGTTATCCGATGTGTGGCCATCATCAACATCCGGTAAAGACCAAACCATACTACAAACAGAACAGTGAGCTGCTAAAGGATCCTTACGAATGAGATCATAAGGGACCTGAAAGAATATACCAAATCGAATTGCAATTTTGTACCCGGCGTGTGCCTGCACGAAGATTCCATGTACGGTAAGGCCTCCTGTCTCTGGGATATTTTTTCATTGGCTGTAAGGAAAATATGGTTTCGGGCAATTTTCATTTATGCTCGCACTAAACCCCCTTCTTGTACCCGCAAATGCGCTCTAACCATCAATGGCTCCCTGAGATCGCTAATCCCAACACTAATCAGTTCTGGGATGTCCCCACTGAATAAGCGCTTCCTTTGAGCCTGATTGTCGGCAAGTTCAAAGTTGAACTCCCGCAACAATGTGCTCATAAGTTTATAGATGTTGGTCATTGCAATGGTCTTCCCAATACATTGACGTCCCCCTAGACCAAAATGCATCAAAAGACTTCCCTTGGCGGCAATCTCAGGGTTCTCCCATCTGTATGGATCAAAGATATCATGATCGTCACCCCAGACGTCCGGATTGTGATGGAATGCATGGTTGCAGACAGCAATTGATGTCTGTGAGTATTGCACGCTCGTTAGCACAATCGTCGGCATCGTGGTGTCAGGGTATATGGTGGCTTACCCCTTGTGGTATATGCTGTCCGTCTATCATCACACCCATTGGATCCATCACCCTCCGGGCTAGGGGCATTGTGAAGACCGGAGTAATACGGAAATTCTCCTTTATGCAGTTGCGTAAGAATGGTAGGGCAGCCTCTGCGGCGGATACCGAATAAGCTGTCTCTCCGCATGTAAGAGGTGGTAGATTGGCCTCTATCTCCTTTACGCACTTCTCCATACACTGGGGGTTGTGAAGCAGATGGTAAAATAGCAGAGTTGTCGTGGCACTTGTGGTGTGTGTTCCTGCAATGCTGTAACTTCTTTCAGTAATTGGCAACCCGATAAATAAAGATTCACGAAAAAGAAAAGTGTAAGTGGGACGTACATAAACCCAAAGGCTTCAGTCTCAAGGTCCGTCTGTGTCAGATGCTCGCCAGTATCAGGATGCTTAGCCAAAATCAGATTAGTTAGGATATCCTTCCTATCTTCGCTTTTAGACATCCTGTCACCGTCGAAATCCCCCAATCTCCGTCGTACACACTCCGACGCGAGATCTGCACAAGCTTTGCGGCCAGCAAAGAGCTGTTGAAGGGGCTTGTAAGGGACAAGTGGGAGGTACTTCTTCAGTGTTGCCGTCATCGAAGGCCAGGCACCAGTAACAGCCGCAAGGAGACTATGCTCGATGACTGGCGGGACTCGCGTCTCATCATCCGTCTCCTGGACCCCAAATGATTGACTGAAGGCTAGTTCACCCAAGACGTCGATAACGTAATAATGCAGAGCCTTTTTGAGGTCAAATGCTCTATCATGAGAGCTATGTTCTTTGATCTTATCTCTCAGAATTCGAATATTCAAGTCCATGTATTGTTCCATTTCTTTCACGTAGCTCATCGAGAAGCCGTGAGACATATGGCGTCTGCGGATAGAATGTTGCTAATCATTTCATTAGGAAACGCCTCTAACAACTTCTAAAGTAGAACATAAGCAGACTCACTTCTTCATTACGCATACCAAATACATTCGGATGAGCTGCGCCGTATGCGTCATAGAACTCTGTTTTTGGCATGCCTCTTCCGCCCTTTTGATATATTGCTTGAATGGCGCCTTCGTGAGTAATGCTCAATTTGTCGGGTCCGTACCGAACAATTGGTCCATACTTTGCATGAAGCTCTGTTAAAGTATATGGTTGCTTGAGGGTCAGGAACTGGTAGGCCTGCCAGAGGTTGGTTAGGCATGCTAGGAATGGGCCGGGGTATTTGGCAAGGGGGTGTATATATCGCTGGTAGATAGAGTAGCCGATGACAGTGAGCGCAAGAAAAGAGATACCAGCGCTGGTCATGGAAACAGATGTAATGGTCTGTATGAGTATGGTCATTTTCAAAGTTATGCGGTATGATTGTTTTCGTTTTGACTAGAACGGTCAGAGTATTCTCGTGGATGGTTTGGCCTACTGTGTACTATGCTTCAATCCTGTTGCTCTTATAGGTCCTTCGTCTACAGGGCATCAATCCGGGGTTCATCATCATTATGCTCATCTGTAGCCGAGGTCAGTCATCTGAATAGCTTTCTCCAGTTGCATGCGTAGGCCATATCACTGACCATGTGAGGTGTTTCCATGTTTTAGCAGCCCGAAGGGGATAACTTCGGCAACGCTCGGGAAGCGCGAATCCGATTGGCCCAGAGGAAGTGAACGAGATCGGGTGGAGAACTTCCCCGCATTATCCAGAGCACCGAACTATCGATGAGATGAGAATGCTTGCTTTGATCCCCTCACTACGTACAATGCTATCAGCTGAGACAGCTGCTACCATGTCAAATCGTCCATACCGCAGGCGACGAACAGAGGTTGCCTGTTCGGAATGTCGATACCGGAAGTTAAAGGTATTCGTGAATCTAAACAGAGAGACAAGTCCGGATACAGAGAACTGACAATTGCTAGTGTGAGGGGACAAGGCCGATGTGTACAAGATGTCAGCATAGAGGCAGGGACTGCAAGTATCAGCAGCCTATGGAGTCAGGGACTCGACGTCCAACGGTGAAGAGGTCAAGCTGCATGCTATCATGGAGAAAATGAAAATTAATTCTGGTTGTATAGGAACCAGCAAGACTCATACCGCCGATTTGAGGTACTGGGGGACAGCGTACATCATAAACCTGAGCCGCAATCACGTTTATCGGGTTTATCACAGCTTGGGAGAACAGTGAATGAAGATACAAGTCTGGATGAGCTTGCCACACATGCTTTCTCTGAGACTTCCCTTGGCCACCTTCATTTTGGTAAGTAGTATTTCCGCACTATAACCAGCCAAGCTAACCTTCTAGGGCAGGTCCTAGTTCGAATTACGCTATGTTTAGACACATCTCAAACGCATTCGCTGAAATCGCTCTCGTACACCTTACATTGGGCGATAATGCACACACCGCTCAGCACTGCAGCACCTCGGAAGCAAGTATAAAATCAGCCAGTGGGAAAGCACCGAAAGGAAAGCATTTCTCAGTATCTCTGGAGGATATTCACGCTCTTCCGTCTAGAGATGAGGTACTGTATCTTATCAGTCGCTTCTCCACTACAATCGGTGAGATCCTTCCATATATCGACTATGGGAATTTGTTAGACACCTACGAGAAAGCCCTTCTTGAAAGACCCCCAAGATTTCAACGGGGCTTTTTGGCTCTTCTGAATATAGTTTGGGCGCATGCATCTGCATCCTTACAGCTTCCGGAAGCGGAACTGTTCTACAGCCATTGTGCGGGTCTTCTAGATCAGCGAACAGTGGAGAGACCCACTTTTGAGCTAGGTGAGTCTCTATCATGCTTCCAACGGTCTACTTTACCTAACAGCCATTCAGTTCAAGCGTTATTGCTCAAGTCTATTTACGAGCAGAACTATCAGAGATCTACATTGAGCTATACAACACATACAAATTGTGTTAGAGCATAATTACAGATGGGGTTTCATTGTGCCTCTGGTCGATATGCTCGTGATAAAACCCCTGAAAAGCTGCACAGACGATATGGATGGGGGTTCTGAACAATGATAGGTAGGTCCAGGTTACTTCTTATCTTTCTAGGTGACATGGAGCTTTGAGTGCCCTCGCACTTATGAGTACCATATTCAGCAAGATAATAAATCTGACACTCACTAGAATCATGGGATTGACCCAAGGGAGACCGTTCCTCATCCCTTACTCCATTGAGAAGACATGCGGGAAGAAACAACCCGAGATCTCAGGGAGTATAAGTTCTCTTTATGTGTTCCAGATGACGTTAGTACCCGCAAAATATACAGGAAAGCATACACTTACAGTGACAAGGTCATCTAACACACTCCTAGACCAAATAATTGAAACACTGTACGATCAGAATCTAGACTCGGGCCAGTCCCTTGATATACATACAATCATCAGCAAGCGTGATGATTTACACTTCCAGATCGCCCAATGGGCCGACAGCCTTGCGGATTGCACTGCTCTGCTCCCGAGTGAAGAGTTACTGAAACAATCAGCGTTGCCAGATACTCGCTACGCAGTACAAATTCTCCTATGTATACAATATCATAGACTGAAACTGACCATCAACTTTCCTCTGATCATGAAGCTCCCAGAGCTTAACTCAACTGAATCTATTGGAAAGCGTGCCGGGGAATATATTCAGCACGTACGTCCCCAGGTACTCCAAAATGACTGGGTCGCAGTACAAGAAGTGCGGTATTTAATATCACACATCTCTACACTCCCGGGATTCATCGACATGTTTGCATCATGGTATACATGCAATTACACAAGTTTGTATTCTCCAAACGAAGCCCACCCCATAAAACAATACTCTAACATATATTTAGTCTTTACGGTCATCCTCCACTGTTTAGCACTATTTCTCGTCCGCCAGCACTACCCCCGAAGCTCTGAGCCCGACTCACCTCAGATACGCCAAGAAATAAAAGCCTGCCTCCTTAACATGAGAAATAACAGGAGAGGAATTATTGTGAGCCAGAAGGCAGACTACTGTATTCAAAGGCTACTTGTGGTCTTGGATGCCCTTGGTATGCCAACCCTACCACCTATACACATTGTGAAGAGTCTTGCTTACTGAAATTTCTGCAGATAAAGAGTCTCAGAAGGACTCAAGTAATCCGCTAGACACATTGACTACTGATTTCATTTTCCAGCATATCAAGCTCCCAACCGAAGATTTTCTCAAGCAGTGTAGTCGACACGAAGAGTCAGAGCAGGCTCGATTGTTCCTGGGTATCTTTTCGAGCATTCCACTCTGCGAATAGATTTCCATTTTCGTCACTGTCAGTATAGTGTACTGCGATGTTCAATCTCGTTAATATATTGGAACTTCTTCGAAAGAAAAGCTGCAGACCTATAGCAATCTAAATGAGGACATGACATCTCTTAGCTACTAGTAATTCTCTTCCGTGGGGCATCAATGGTAAAAGGTAAATCATATTCCACCAGTATGTTATCACTGTCGTTATCCCTGTAGTTTCCGACACTCGACCGTGTCTGAACTTACTGCTATATCATTGTACTAATGGAGCTAACAAGCCCCGAGTATTGTTATATAAACATGAAAACCCGAATACCATTATGAAATGAGCCCACCAGATGATTCATTAGCCTTCTCCGAGGCAGAATTCGCTGCGGTCAACTTGTTGACCCTCTCACACGTTTCACATTTGTTCTGGCTTCGAGCCACAACTACCCTGCGCTCTAGAACCGTAATTCGCTGATCAGAAATGTGGCTCTTGAGTTTATAGTCATCGATCTCCTTCTTATACTTATGTTCTTGTTGTTCAAGGGATTGGATTGTCTGGAGATGTTTCTTAACCTCCTCTTGTGCGGACTCCAGCTTCGCGGTCTTATCTGAGTTGAGCTTCTTGAGATCCTCAAGCTGGCTTTGCAGCGAATTGATGACTTTCTCTTGGTCAAGTGTCTTGAAGAATACGGTTTCATACTTCCAAGTGATCGATTTGAGGAACTGTATCTCCGGTGGGAGTGAGGGACTCGTGGGCTCAGTCGCTTTTCTAGAAATCCTATCATGACTTTGGTATTTCTCTTCACTTCTTGAACTTGGTGTCGTGCTTTTTCGTCCTGATATGAGACCTGTAGTGGGGACTTTATTGGTGGACATGTCCGTCTAGAATGTCAGTAAGCTTAGCACGTGGCTGGTGGGGATTCGACCTACGTTGGGGTGAGCGTCAGGCTCTACAGTAGTCTCCTGAGCACTAGGTCTGTCTACCTCTGCTTCAGGAGCATTGTTTGCTTCATCGATCACAATAGTCTCGATGTCATCCAGTCTTTCTTCACGAGGTAGACTGGGCCCCTGAAGGGTCTCTTCGTCTGAGTCTTGTTCATAATCAGAAGAGCTATCTTCATCTGTGTTTCCATTCTGATCCGTTTCATCCACCTCCGCAGCTGTCCTGTTTTGCTTCATTGGACGATTTCCTGGCGCACTTCCGTCGGGCAGTGAACGCTTATTGGCCCTGGTTCGTAGCGTTAAGATGCCGGCTGCAGGAGGATCCGGAGGGGTATCACGATTTGACTTAGAATTGGTGAGACAAGTGTCAATACGGGAGTAGATTGAGGCATACATACAATGTTAGTTGCTCGTCTTCTTTCTAAGCTCATCACCTATCACAGAAATTAGATGAGACGTGGCAGTGATACAACGATAAGACATACGGAATGGGCCTTCATAAGAGCGTTATAGCTCCTATGGGGGAAGAATTGCTGCGTCAAGTTAGTATGCCATGACGGTTAGAGAGAGCGGGCGATAGATAGAAAAAGAAAAAGGAAGCAGCTATGCACACCTTGTTGAACTGCCTCCAGGGCATGTGACTGTATAACGACCGCAGATCCCAGAGGCGCTGTCGTTCTTCATCATTCCAGAGGCCACCGGTCTTCATGCGTGCTCTGGGCTTTCTGGCTTTGCGTGTAAAGACTGGCATGAGGAGGATGGTGGTAACAACAAATGAATGGACAAGCTTCAGGATATGGAGACGCAGGTATTTATATGTTGACTTGACGGCAAGAGCGAAGGGGATGGCAGGAATGATGTCTCACTAGGAATTCAGAGGCGGTGTAGATAACAACGGCTTTCGACGAGGCTGGATCAGAAATGAAGTAGGCTTAAAAAAGCAGGAACCTGTATTGGCGAGATGGGAAAAAGGAGATAGGTTACGCGGTAGCAAGTTTCCTGACGTCAAAGCCCGCGTTCCACTGCCGTGTGTGAACTACCTCTAGTTAGTTTCGCTCCCACCTCTGATTTGAAGTAGAGTTTTGGAATACTGAACCAAACTATGAGATTGTTCTAGGCAGACATATATCTCAGGCAACATTTGTTATCACAATGGCGCATTAGCAAAAGTACACTAAAGGAGCAATGCGGCGCAGCGAAGGTGCATCCGAAGCGTCGTTAGCCTCGTGCCAGCGGACGGCGGATGCACAGCAGTTGGCTTTCACCCCCTGCGCAAGCCAAATGACAATCATGGAAACTTGCATAAGCGCGGTGATTAGACCTCATCCATGCATTAGAGGGTTTCAGAGGGTGGAGTCACACCGCTGAGAGCACTCAGCCTTGCGGGCACAGGATTGCGGTCACAGCCTGGTAAACAAAGCTGGAATCTTATGAAGCCAGCAATGGTCCTCGGGTGGAAACTTCCACGCGTGTACTTGGCAGATAACAGGATCCTGAATTGTTGTGCAAAGGGCGGCATCCAAGAATACATGGCTCTGAAAGAGATTTGGTGTAACAGGGTTGCCGACGTCTAGCACACAGCAAAAATAAGCACTTATGAAAGCCTGAAAATATTTTGCGGTTTATTCAGTCACTCAATCATGAATCAATAGAGAATCGTCAAATTTCATACGTAGTTTCTTCATATTATGGCTTACGCAGAAAGGGTACGCTGTCCAATGATTCATGATAACGAGATATCAGTTCAAGTCAATATTCATTCTACTGTAGGCTGTTGAGTCTGTTTACCCCTGAATATGTCCAGGTAGCCCTCAAAGGCTTACCTGGATTTTCTGATCTGAACTACCTGCTTCTCCATGATGTCGTTCTATCTTTCGAACCCCAATCTTCATACGGCAGTCTTGCAAATGATGGATCACATCGCTCTACATTATAGTACATCTTATAGATTGAATTGAGATTATAGCGTACCACCCGCAGAGTGTCTCATTGAGAAGGCCCCCCCAAGTAAAATGTCTAATTCTCATGTCTGACCACATATTTAGAAACTGCTATAGACATCTTCAACCAGTAGTATTGGCACGCAGAAGCCGCAAAGTATTCGAATGACCCCGTCGGACTGCTGAAGAAATAACATCTGCTCCATCAGTATCGCATAGTTTCCGATGACTCCATAGCCCAGCAACATCCGGACTAGATCGTAGTAACCCTGATAGACTGTTTGCAAAAGCGGCGTGCGATTATTTGCATTTTATTTGAGAGAAAGAGCATCATGCCTCATGAGATGACTGGTCCTAGCCATATCAGCTCTTACCAAAGGGGCGTGACCTTAAGAGTCTCAAATCTAGTGTGAGCGCCTCTTCCTAGGCTCAACTGCTTCAACACATCATCTCCTAGAAGAGATCCCGCCATCGGGGGCCAATCTCATTCATGCGACTCTCGCTCCATGCTTGCTGTCTACGAGGTGTGACTATTCTCCTTCTCCTGTTGAATACAGCATGTTGAATGGGCCTAGCTTTGTCGTAATCGATTTTTATGTCTGCACCATCCTTGATGAGTTGTGAGACGATAGAATCATGACCAAATTTTGTAGCCCGAGCAAGTGGAGTCCAACCTGCGTTATCTTTCAGATTGACGTCCACATCGTGGCAGATGAGGTAATCTACCAGATCTGTGTATCCCTTCCCAGCGGCCCAAGTTAGAATTGTACAATCATCGCGACCAATTCCCGTCTTGCACCTTGAGTTCGGGTCGAGCCCCTTATCAATTAGAACACGGACCAACTTGGGGTCATCATCTTCGATTGCTGAGAGTAGCACAGACTCAATTTTGCATCGATCCTTTGCCAGGTCAATGTCAAGAAAATAACTGACTACTTCCATGTGCCGGTTCTCAAGTGCATAGAGACGCGCAGTATCCCCTTCATGATCAACGGCTTCCACATCAGCTCCCTCCTCAACAAGAAGCTTTACCGTAGATGTATGACCAGATGCGGCTGCCACGATTAGACTAGTTTGTGACTTTGTATTTCTGGCCTCCAGGTCTGCACCTTGCTTTATGAGGAGATTGACCGTTTCTGTATGTCCTCTACTAGAAGCCAACAGAAGCAGTTCTCCTTTGACGCGCGGGTTTCTATTCGCGTTAAGTCTTTTCTGACGTAGCAGCATGCTCACTGTACCAGCATGGCCTCTTTCAACGGCGTAGTGTAAGGGGGTGAAGTCTTGCAGATCGAGTGTGTTGATGTCGCAAAAGTCCAGTAGTCGGGAGACCATATCAGTATACCCTTGCTTACAAGCATAGTGCAGGGCTGGCAGCAGCTCCCCAGTAAGCGGTAAATTACAAATGCGTCGGATGTGGTCTGAAAACTGCATCGTAAGTTCGAAAAGTGGCATGTGGTGTTCCCTGACTGCCCATCCGAACATAGCTTGCAAGTGCGACAGTTGCGACCGACCATTTGCTTTCCATGGATGGAGGCCCCAGCTTTCATTAGATGTTAAGGCCAATTGTTCGAACATCTCCCACAGAGGATCTTGCACTGAGAAATAATTGGTATGTGTCGTCCAGTGACTTCGTGCATAGGTCAAAAACCGATAGTGCGCCAAAGGCGGCGACGGCACAGTACGGAGTGGAGGCGACGGTAGTGAGAAAGGTAATCTGCGTTTTAGCCTCGATGGCAAAAGGTATCCGATAAGCCGAAAGCCTGGGACATTCTTTGGAAGTAAGTCTCTACTACGCATATTCCATTTCGCCACTTCCTTTCTTGTCTTAGCAAGATGAAGGTGGAAATCAGAAAACGAAAGATACGTGATGCAAAGACGTCCACAAATCTGGTTCCCTGAGCGGACGGATGCTGGGAACTGGAGCAGATATGCATCGAGACTGCTGTCAAGGTACTGGCAGATTGATGGGTGTGCAAAGCGTGCACAGCTATCAACAGGGTCTAAAACGATGAGGTTTGCGCACCAACCCAAGATAAAGTCACACCGTGGAATCTTTTCCGGATCCCAAACTTTGTCGTTCAAGTCCAATGCCACTGCCTCCCGCAGCTCTTCGCAATGAAGCGGCCGAGCACTGAAGCGAACCCAGACAAGTGCTCTCATAGCACGAGGGTCGTGGCAGTTTATCCTCTTCACACAGCGCTGGTATGTTTCCTCAAGGCCTTTTGGTAAGGTTGCCAAAGCGGAGCGTATGTCTTGCTCCGTGGCACACGTATACCATATTATCTCGATTTGGAGATACACCCACAGAAACCTGCACTCTATCAGTAAAGGTTGCACATAATGTAGCATTTATAAGCCGACTTTACATTCCGGAAGACTCTTGCAGTAAGATATTTTCCATATCCCTGATAAGCAGATTGTCCTCTGTCAGCTGTTGGAGCATCATTCGGTCTGAAATGCTTTCTCTAATGTAGACCTGAATATCCTGTAACACATTGCAAGTTGTAGAAATTTCAGGTACATTTGGAAGGTATGTCGAGACGCTTGTGCCTCCCACAAAGTACTCTCTGCTGAATATGAGTAGCCGTGGACCTACAGCGTTACTCCCGCCGGTTCGGAATAGTGATCGAAAGTAAGTAAGAAGACGCCTTGCGTCTGTCTGTTCTAGCGCGTCAAGGCCATCTATTACATAGGTAGCATTTGACACATCAGAATACAGACTGGCAAATAAGTCCTCCAGGTCATCTATATCGGGGACTTCTCTTTCGCCTCCGAAGTATTTCTGCAGCATTCTTTGGCCGTTCTCAGAAAATTGCTGGGTCTGCTTGATGAGAAATTCGGTCAGTTGCCGTATGAAGCTCGAGAGCAACTGAGATGGATCCGACGCATATTGCTCGTCGCAGTAAAAGAAGATAATGGGCGCATGGGGTTGCAATGGTTTGCTCCGCGCTTCTTCAATTGCGGTGGATCTGAAAAGCCATCAGTACAAGGCCATCCTTGGTCATACAAAACACGCTACTCACGCAACAATGGATTTCCCAGAGCCGACTATGGAATTGTAAGTGAGCAATATCATACATAGGAGAGCCAGAGGGAACTTACTTTTACCAGAGCACCATAGCCAAGGATAGGTCCTGCCAGAAAACCAAGACTGGAATTCTGGGTGATCTAAGAACCACTGTGTAGTGCCAAGGAGTCTCTTCCGCGATATCCTCTGATGTACTCTTTCATGGTCATAGCATGTGATACGCTCCAGAAAATCGTCATCAAAAGAGGTTCCTAGGCCAACGCATGAGCTTTCCGGGTCGAAACATGCTGACCCGGTATTTACTTACTCGTCTTGCTTATCCAGTTAGTTGACAATGGCTCGCTCCGAGAAGGATCATTACCAACCTGCCCTGGTGCCGCGACTTGTCAGTACTCATGGATTGAAATTCCCGGAGTATCATATACAGGCACTTGCACTCACATTCCAGACTCAACGCGGCAAAAGGGGTCTCCACAACAGAATGCCTCGGAATCACAGCGAGAAGTTCCTTCGCGTATGCAGCCGCCGTCAAGGAGGCATAGCCTTGCCAGTCTTTCTTCTTGTGCGCATCAGCGTAGTCGCATATTCCGCGGATAACAAGGCAGGGGAAGTTATCCATCAATCCAGCAGCTTCCATCTCGAAGCACAGAATGTCGTACTTCTTTGCAATCTTATCCCGAAGCTTTCCGTCTTTGATGACCTTGTTACCCGATGCAATCAAGCCGTAATGAATTCCACAGGCCTGATCTAGACTCGTGTTCTCCCTGTTGGGCGCATCTTCCGAAGATTGCGGATATCCAAAAGTAGCCACCATACCAGGCTTTTCTGCAAGAACCTTCGAGACCAACTCTGAAACCCCGTTCGGCTTTTGCAAATGTGCAGCCTGGAGTCTAGAGATTGCGGTCAGCAATACGGTAGGTGGTTTATTCAACATCCCCGTGTGCTCCCATTCACCCCCATCGATCGCCTTTCCATAGTCATATTGTATCACTCCTCCGTACTCACGAGAGGGCTTGCTCACGACAACATCCCCGAGCTGGACCCCAGCGTCACGCACCCCTCCGCCCACTCCGACCATCAGTCCGAACCGAAGCGATGGGAAGCTAATGCGGACTTCAGTAGCCACAGAAGCTGCAGAATTGGTCCCGTAAACACCAGCCGGCAGACAAGCGATCACAACGCGATGGCCATGGAAGACACCGAAAGTATATGTGTTGTTGTCGTAAGGCTTGGCGGGCAGGTCGGGCAGGCGCTCGTCCAGCAGCGCTTCGGCGGCTGCCATTTCCACGGGCAATGCGCAGATCCAAGCCACGGTGAAGTCTTCATGATGGAGAGGGGGATTTGGAGGGCCCATTTACTTGATTCCAGACAGATTGTATCTCACTTAATGGGGACGGGTGGTCTTGGTAGTGGGTGGGATGAGTGGAATGAGTGGAAGGATTGATGGAGGTCGAAGATTGGCGAAAATCAGGCGCGCAAGGCTGCATTATCTGAGTGGCTAATGACAGGGATTGACGTGGCAGCAAAAGCCATCGCATTGAGCTTTTTATATTTCTCACTTGGCCCGTGAAAGAATTCTACAATTGCAGAACTGCAAACAGAAGTTGAATTGGCGCGATAGATGAGTAGGATACAACAGAAAATGTGGCATAGCAGCTATCAGAACCCTGAAAGCGTTTTACGTGCCTGTTACTCTTTCAAAGTGCCCATGAAGTAGGAGGACCTCGCTGACAGATAGAGCCTGGGTTATAGATAGCGTAGATCCAATAAGTAGTCGTGGTGATGTACATTGAGTGGAAATTCATTGTACTAATTGGTGGTACATATTCAGGCTCCATACTATTTTGCATCGGTCGCTATTGTCTCTTGTAGTGAACGAATCTCTTCCAGCAACGCTTGCCCACCATTCTCTAGCAAAAGCCGAGCGACAGTAGCACCCAGTGCTTCAGCATCCTCGTCTGTTCCCACTTCCGCTGTCGTCCGTTCGGATAGCAGAGTCGTCCCATGGGGATGGATGATAGTACCATGTAGTTGCAATTGGGCTGCCGAAGAAGCTGTCGGTGCTTGTTCAATAGTGCAATGCACTGCAACGGGAGACGAGCAGCCACCCTGAAGTGTGCGCAGCATTGAACGCTCTGCCAGACAGATCCGTCGGGTAAGCAGATCTTCGATTTTTCGAACCATGGTCTCTGTCTGGGTGTCCTGCTTGCGGATTTCAATGCCCAGGGCACCCTGGCCGACAGCGTACGGGAATTCCGAGGGAGGCAAGCGTTTAGTAATGCGATCCTCGAGGTTAATGCGTACCATCCCGGCTGTGGCCAGAATAATGGCCGAAAATGGACCTTCTGGGTCATCTAGCTTCCGTAGTCGGGTTCCGCTGCCATGTCAAGTCAGATAAGAGCCAAGAACTAGTGATAAGACGAGCAGTTCTCTTACAGATTCCCACGGCATTCCTCCACTTTCAAGTGAGGGTATCTGTGTCGAAGTAAAGCTTTCCGCCTAGTGGAACTAGTGCCCACCACGGAGCCCGGGGGCAATTGACTCAAATCCGTATACTGCGACCGCAGCCCCTCCTTCATCACCAACGCATCGGCGGGATCTTCCCGATAAACAATAGCTCCCAGTGTGCAGTTCTCTGGTAGGTGTGTCGGCATGTCTTTGAGGCAATGCACCAGGAGGTCCAGCTCTCCTGCGCACAGCTTAGTCTCCATCTCTTCGGTCCAAATGTTCTTTGCTGCATCGGATGGCCCAGCAAACTTCAGAAAGGGGGTGCTCTTGTCCGCATCACCACGCACCACCACTGTTTGCCAGGGAAATTGCACTCCGGGGTGAGCACGGCTTAATTCCTTGGAGACGTGTTCCGCTTGTACCAATGCCAGCTTGGAGTTGCGGGTGCCCAAGCGCAGCTCCTGTACTGTGGGGGCTGTGTTTGACATTTCGCAGTACACTTATCAAAAAGGAAAGAGAATGTATGTTTTGTATATGACAATTAGTCCCTGTGAAGTTGGGAAACGCAGGTTCCAGTTCACCAATGACCAAATTTGGCCAGAATTAAATGACTAAGGAATAAGCGCTTGTATGTTTTGAGACTAGTGGTCCATAGTTGAGGCCTGAGAAGAACATGGTTTATGGCCTTGGTTTCTAAAGCATCCGAACACAGCAAGCTTGAATAATTGTTACTGTTGCATGGGTTTAATGTAGGTCATGCGATCCAGGTAGCATATCCAATTTAGCTGTTACGCGACCCAATACTGAAATTTCAGTTCATCACCCGGCGATATATATTCAAAATGACGCCACATCCTGTTCGTGCAAAAGCAGGCACAAGTAGCCATCATCTACTAGCAGATTTCGACGAAGACATGGCAGATAATATTGTAATAGGAACATAGTACATACACACTGATTGAGAAGGGGGAAGCGAATGCGATCATCTGTATATGAGCTGATCACTACGGATATAGTTAAGTTGTCTCCGCTCCGAAGACTGGCAACTCCTATTCGTTTCGTCTTGTTTGTCGTTTAGTACTGAGTAGATTAGAAGTAACCAATGCTCAAACTCGCTGATTCCTGGTCCGTCCCTGATCAGGCCATCACTAAGAAGTGGGAAAGGGTATAGAGCTACTAGACTACTTGGCTCACCGAGGTTTCTAGCGTTCTTGGATAGGTTGTCTGATCGTTACAATACATCCAGTAATACTAGTTTTCTCGAGTCGTGCCCTGTACATAAAATTTGTTGTGTAGACCATCGCTTGCATGATAATATCTGAGTCTGACATATATGACATAGTATTATACCTCTTGTTCATCATGGCAAATACGGTTGTGATTCTCGACACGTTCTGCTCTGTCACATTAATGGAACACTTTGTACGAATTTGGAAACAAGACATAATTGCTCCATGTAGGCAGGGCTATAAGAGCTAATCAAGTGTTCAATATACTGCAGGGAAGGAATCATCCTCGGCCTATTAACTCGGTATCTGACACTTCCTTCGCATGAGAGACGCATTCCAGCTGACAACCTTGGATATAGCGTAAGCGTCTTATGGCTGCAGTAATATCTCACAGGCTTCTAACACACTTTGGTAATGCTGAAGAAAAGGTACGAGTCATTAAAGACATGAAGAAAAGGAGAGACACGTGCATCCTCGGTCAATCCCAAAGTTGAGACTTCGTTTCGAGGTTTCTTGCAGATCCCCCTCCGTTTTGATGAAGTGACATGACAGTCCCTGCACTCTGCAGACCATAAACCCCCGTCCGACCGTTAATCAAACAGTCTATCCTAGCTCTAAAATCCGTGCCGATCTATAATGGAATACGCAAATACGCAAATACTACACGGAATGTCACCCGTTTTTGAGGATTAGTTTTAGCCGATTGTACAAAATCCGTCTTGCATGATCGCCCCTGAGCCTGGCATTTAAGATGACCAGGATGCCTCCTTAAACCAGAAAATACTCAAGCACAACTCCCCCGATTCACAATGATAGCGGCTGCTCTTCTTCTGGCTGCAGTGGCCCCTGTTCTGGCAGCCCCTAATGCCGACGCAGTATCCGTTTGCCAGCACCTACATACAGTTTACCCTCAATACACCGTCTGGGACCCCACAGGCACCTATGCAACTGAAACGTTCTGGAACCAGTCTTACTACAACAATGCAGTCAAGGAATACTGGAACGGTGTGAACGCTGACAACCGTCCGGCTTGTGCCTTCTTCCCTGCAAACGCGCAACATGTCTCCGTCGCAGTGCAGCAGCTGAACAAGTATCCCACTGCGCCTTTTGCACTGAAGGGAGGCGGCCACAACTTCAATGTGGGATTCTCCAGTACCAATGGAGGCGTCCTTATCTCGTTCAATGAGAACATGTCCTCTACCACCCGCAACTCAGACGGCCAGACGTTCGATGTCGGTTCAGGAGCACGATGGGGCGACGTCTACGCTGTCACGGAGAAGACAAATCAAGTCGTAGTAGGCGGCAGGTTAGCTAATATCGGTGTGGCAGGGCTCACAATCGGAGGAGGATTGTCATACTACTCTGCCCAATATGTACGACCTCTCCCATCCCTCTGCCCCCTTTCCTCAACTCCCCACCGCTAACTAGACCCAGGGTCTAGCATGCGACAACGTTGTCAACTTCGAAGTAGTCCTAGCAAACGGCACCATCACCAACGCAAACAGCACTTCCAACGCCGACCTCTGGTGGGCCTTGCGTGGCGGCGGCAACCGCTATGGCATCGTGACCAAGTTCACCTTCCAAGGCCACCCACTCGGCGACAACGGCCAAATCTGGGGAGGCATTCGTTTCTATAGCGCCGACAAACGCCAGCAAATCTTCGAAGCCCTCTCCAACTTCACAAGCGAGTATCCAGACGCCAAAGCCGCCGTCATCCCCACCTTCGACTTCGGCCTCCCAGGAGCCCTAGTCTCCAACCCGGCCGTTTTCTACTTCTACGACGGGGCCAAGCCCAGCACCAACGCCTTCGTCGGCCTCGACAACATCGAAGCCCTCACCGATACCACCAAGACAACCACCTACACCGATCTAACGAACGAAATCGGCGGAGCCAAAATCTATGGCATTAACGCCGCCATCCGCGTCAACACCTTCCCTAACATGCCGTTCCAGCAGATGACCCAGTTGCTTGAGAACCACTGGACTACCTACCAGTCCATGATCAAGAACGATTCCTCCAAGAACCTGGACATCCAGCTCGGCACCTTTACCCCGCAGCCGCTGTCAGTGCGTATTGCTCGTGCTTCCAACAAGGCCGGCGGTAACGCTCTCGGTCTGAACCCTGAGAACGGAGATCGGGTCTGGATCGAGAATGACTTGATCTGGATCAATCCGGTCTGCAACGATGCGTGTCCGGAGTATCTGCGTCAGGTCGGGGATACTGTGAAGGAGGCGTTTAATAGTACGCTGTTGGGCACTAAGCCGACGAATTATCAGTCGGGTGATGTGGAGTGGATCTCGTAAGTCCTCTGTCTTTTTTTTACTTTCCTTTAACTATTAGAGTTATACAGAACTGTTACTGATAAACACAGCTCCAATCCCCTATTCATGAATGATGCTGCCGATTATCAGGATGTGTATGGCAGTTACGGACCAACGAACGAGGCGCGACTGGCGAGCATCGCTAAGGCATATGACCCGACGGGATTCATGTTCCGTCAGGGTGGATGGTCTTTTTAACCATGACAGTGTCTGAAATGGAGGAGTACAATGCATGTACATGCAGCTTGTTGGATGATAATACATTGTGCATAGTTGTCTATAAGCTCAGGGTGCACATACTCCATATACCTTTGGCTGAATAATGAAATAACTTGATAATGTTGCGGTTGTACAGTCTATGAAGTTTACACTATACTACATTTCCCACTGCATATATAGACTCCAATCACAGCTAATCAGATACCTGACTACAAAATACTACCATGAAACATGCCAGTAGTAACATACGTTAAAAATACAATATAATCTAACCCCATAACGCTAGTAGAGTATAACCGACAAACAAAAGCTCGTCTTTCCTAAATCAACCTGCCCCTTCTTCCCCAGACAAAACCCACTACATCGGCCGGTCCGCGCGCAATAGAAACGAATCAAAACATGAAACAGACCAACCAGGATCCACACCCAGTATGAACCCCAGCATGATCCCATGTGAAGGCATATATCTTTTACTTGAAAAGCCTGCCCAGCAGACCTCCCGCAAGGTTGCTCATAATTCCACCCGAAAGCGCGCTGTTCGCGAAAGTCGAAGCCTGGCTGAAGCGATCGCACCGGGAGAACGCAACAGTGTTGGTGATGGTCAGGGCGAGAGCAATAGCTGTATACAATTAGTCATTGCCGCTTCGGGTGGATATACATAGCTGCCGGTAGGTTGTGCAAGTGTGGACTCACCGACTAGACTCAACCAGATCACACTGCTCAGACGAATAATGGCCAGAATGGCGAGGCCAATCCACAAAGCAGGCGTCACGTACAGACTCAGCCAGAAGAAGCGCTTGTCCGTGGCGGTGATGGTGCGGGTGGTGGGATCGGACGACTCGAAGACCCAGGTAGAATCGCCGGTAGAGGTGTTGACTTCGTTCCACCAGCGGAGGCCGACCAGTCGGCGACCGGCAATGTTTTTGAGGTAGTAGAAGTCGGCGGAGAGGATGAGGAGGGTGATGATGAAGACGAGGACGCTGGTTGCGGTAGTTAGTTGGATTGTTTGCTCGGGTGTAGATAGGGTAGCTCTGGGGAGCTTCGGAATTGGAGAAGAAAGAAGCTATAATCCTAGAGCTAGATTTGGAGGGGTTTACGCACAAGTTCTTGATAAATAGCACGCCGAAGAGGTACATCAGTAGGGCGCTGATGCGAAAGCCCAGGAAGAACAGGAGGGTAATCGGGTGAGCACTGAGGCGCCAGTTCAGCTCGCCCTGCTGCGGCTGGAGCGGTTGCTGTTCCATGATGACAGGAAACGTGCAGAATCAAGACAAGAAGTGTCCTCTGGAAGCAGTCAAATGCACATGAGATAGACGGCAGTCAAGCAGCCTCCTGGCGAGTCCAGATCATGCGAGGCGGGATTGCGTTGATGCTGCGTGTCTCCAGCCAGGGGCGGTGGGGCGCGGCAGAATGTGGAGCGGCCGACGGTTACTTGACACTCTTTCATCTTATTTCTCCGACTCCCCTCTGTTTCATGAGCGATCGGCACACGGGCTCATTCATATTGCTTGAGCTTGGTGCTCCAGAAGGGTGTGTATTCGGAATCCATTGCAGTGAATGGTGAAAGCTCCCAATGGCACGAACTAAATACGCGCGAGTCGCGACACCTGCCGGATGAGGTCATCGGCCGGTTCCTGACTGGAGAAGCCTTTATGCGCAAACCGAGGATCTCTTAAAGTTGCGGGTCAATCCGCAGCTTCATCCGATATCTCCATTTCCTCAATCCAACAGGAGACCTCACAGTCCAGTGTGATCCCAACTCGCTGTCATCTTATCAACTAAGCACACTCCTCTCATCGACAATGGCAGCCAGAAACACCCTCCGTCGCGCCCTTCTCTACAGTACGTCCCTCCCCCATCTCTTCCCAACCCGCAGCTCTCCCCGCATTTCCGCACGCATCCCATACCGAAGCTACTATCCGGCTATACCAAAGATCGCAAAACTAACTTCCAAACCAAGTCCCGGGCTCCTCCCAGCGCTTCATTGACAAATCCCGCACCTTGGCCGCCGACTGCGTGGCCTATGATCTCGAAGACAGTGTAACTCCGCACAAGAAAGCGGAAGCTCGGTCCCTGGTGCGGAGAGCGCTCGACGAGCCCGCACCGCAGGGAATCCGCGAACGAGCCGTACGAATCAACTCTGTGGACAGCGGCCTCGCCCTCGGAGATCTCACCGAAGTGGTACGTATCCCTATCTTGCATGGCTCCCATATCCAATTCACTAAAGACCACCAGCTCAAATCCCCCAACCTCTCAACAATCGTAATCCCCAAAGTCAACACCCCCTCCGACCTCACGTTCGTGAACGATGTCATCACGCACACTCTCTCCCAACAGCAACAACAATCACAAGACCCTTCCAACCCCAGACCCCCAATTTCCCTCCTCGCCCTAGTCGAATCCGCCAAATCTCTCACAAACCTCACCCAAATTTGCGCCTCCACGCCCCTCCTTCAGGGCCTCATCTTCGCAGCGGAAGACTTCGCCCTCGACCTCAGCATCACCCGTACCCCGTCACTGACTGAGTTCCTTTTCGCGCGGTCTATGATCGCCACTGCTGCTCGCGCCGCGAACCTCCCCTCGACTATTGATCTGGTTTGCACGGCGTATAAGTCCACTAAGGGGGACGGCTCCCCGCCTGCGGCGCTGGAGGAGGAATGTCGCGATGGAAGACGGTTAGGGTTCAATGGGAAACAGTGTATTCATCCGTCGCAGGTGGAGACGGCGCAGGCGATCTTTGGACCGGATCCGGAGGAGGTCAAGTGGGCTGTTAGGGTGTGTATTGCCGATGATAAGGCCGCGAGGGCGGGACGGGGTGCGTGGACGCTTGATGGGAAGATGATTGATGTGCCGGTGGCGGAGAAGGCGAGGGCGGTGGTTAGAAAAGCAGAGGCGTGTGGGTTTGATGTCAAGGCGTTGAGGGAGGAGTGGGGGCATCAGGAGCCGGAGTGAACATCATGATGTTTACAGATGATTTGTATCTCTTTGTGTGAGTGGAGTTATATACAAGTAGTCAAGCCGGTTGACAAATTTAGGGTTACCCATATGGATATGGTACTTGTTGGATGAGGGGAAGGTTAGAACCGAAATGATATCAAGCAAAGATTTGAGTAGATAGTTCTATTGATCCCCTCCTACATTCCGGATTTTTGGCTCCCCTACAAGGATCTTAACATCTCCCAGTGTTCACTCCAAAAGCGTGTGCTAGTTTTGAGGTGGAATGTGGTGTTGAATTCGGGGGATCAGACATGGAAGAAAGAGTCCTTTGAAAGGTTCAAGAAAATCTGCTGTGTATTATTGCTTGGACTCCAGGTCTTCACGCTTCAACAGCTGGATCTTGCCCATGGTCAGGATGGGCTGTTCCGCATCCGCCTTGCCATTGGCATCGTCTTCCAAACTCTTGGCTAGAGTTTTATCGTAGCTGGTGGGGTCAATCCCCAGGATGCCTCCAACATATCCGCCCCGCTCGCCGGGGACGCTGAACTCGCGGAACAGGTACTTCCATTCATTCAACCATGCCTTGACGGCCTTTCCGATCTTGTCCTTGCCGTTCTTGGAATGATGGCCCGTGCCCGTGATGGCGTAGACTACGCGCCGGCCTTCACGGGCATGCTTGAGAAGGATTTTCTCTAGGTATTCAATGGCCTCTTCGGGGTGCAAGCCATGCAGGTCAACGTAAAGTTCCTCTGCGGCATCATCCAAACCAGCGTCTAAGAGATGTCTGTTACGTTCTTCGTATAATTGCCGTGCTGCTTCTCGATGACACTTGCGCATGGCTTCGTTTTCTGCCTGACCTCGCAAAGACAAAGCCTTTGCGGCTCTTGCATCGTTGCGGTTCCACGCTTGAGCAGCACTAACCAAACAATCAGTGCTCCAAGCCATAAGACTCGAAAAGAGTATCAACATACCTCTGAAGGAACTTGTTCCTCACAGTACCATGGCGGATAGCCTCCGTCCGGTACTTGATATATTGTTGGTTCGCTCGAGAACCAGTTTCCAACCAGGGAATGTTCTGCGGCGGTGGGATTGCCTGGGCGGCTGCGCTATGTTCGCGGCCTTTAGCTCCATCCCGATTGTTCTTAGAGGAAGACTTCCCCTTCCCAGGCGCCGGAGATGGGGACATGCGAACCACGTCCGCTAGTGATGTAGGCATGTTTTCTCTGCTTGGGTTATTGTCGCGATTCCCGCGCTTCCCATGATGCTTTTTGCCCGTATTCTTTGCACTGACAGCAGCAAGGGTGGGGAATGCGTCCGGGTCATCGACCGATGGGGCAGCCGGGTTCAGTTCACGGTGCTGATGCCGACTCCCTGGTCGAGAATGAGGGCGGGACAGGTTGGTCATGCTCCCATTCCGCTTGCCAACAGCAAATTGCATGGCCTGAGGCACGTACTTGCTGCCAGGGAATGCGGACAAATGGCCCGGATACTTGCCAAGATACTGGCCAGCCCATTGGTCGCCCACCCCGGCAGTAGATTGCAGGGGAGGGAAGGCCTCCGAGGTACTGTCCATGTGGAACGACGCGCCAGGAGATGCTGTGCCTGGTGTGCCATCTGCTACACTGAGATTCGCTACGAGAGCTGAAGGGTCATGCGAAAATGGGCAGCCATCACCCGCCAAGCAGTTCCCCATAACCCAATACCTGCGCGAGAGTGCCTATTAGTGTCTTGCTCTTACCTGAACAGCGCATTGGGAAACTCGGGTGTATACTTACTTGCAAAGATGATTGGTCAGGTCGTGACTAAACCGGCAATCGGCACGGAGACATTGGCCGGTAGACAGCCAATACTTGCAGACCACGGGACTGCGACTGTGGCTTGGAGGGGTCGCAATCTTGGGCGGCTCCATTGACATCGACTTTCCGACCACAACGTGGCCATCCTCGGGATGTTGCAAGATGGGGTCACCATCACCGGGTTGCGACAGTGACGCAATCGTCGCGCCCAAGTCGTAGCTGTTGGCTTCCAGGGCTGCCTCAATTTCATCGTTTGATCGCTTGTCTCCCAGGACAGTGCGTAAGATATCGTGCGGGCTCATGTCGGGCACAAACTCGGGTGCTGTGGCGCTCAGCCCTCCTGTGAGGCTCGCCGTCCCAATGGACGAAGTGACGCTATGAGCATCGTCTGCAACCAGCCAGTCCACATTGCTATCGCTACCCAGGTCCCCATAGAAATCGGACACTTGGCTCTGATCGGAGAATTCGTATGCGTTCAGGTTGGGTGAGTGAGGGATGGGTTGCGCAAGAGCTAGTCGAGGCGATGGGCGCGGAGACGTGAAAGGCGAGACGGTGGAGGACAGGGGTGGACGGGATAAGCCGCCTCGGGAGCTCTGAAGCCAGGAGGTACTTCCGGGGCTCGTCCCTAGATTCGAATGAGGGGATAATGGGGTCGAAGAGCGCGCCATCTGCCAAGGGGCAGGAGACGAGCGTCGAATCACCGTGTGACGAGGAGGCGGCGGGGAGGAGTCTGGCAAGGTGCGATTGCGATGGCGCCAGAGGATGTCGAGGACGGCATTTTCTAGAGACGGACCTGATAAGGAGGTCTTTTCGCGAACAAAATCCTCGATTTTTTCGACCTGCTCTTCTTCGTCCAGAGCTTGATCCTGGAGGATGCGAAGACAATCCTCGAGGAGGTCTTCTTGAATCATACTGGACCGTCGGGTGGGGGTTGAAGGAGGGAAGGAGTAAGAGGGCGACGGATACACGGTGTTGTGGCAGGAAGATGTGGGGTAATCGGCGTTTGGAGATGGAAACAGTAATCAGATCAAAGAGACAACAGAAGACAGGTCAGATTCGATGATCCACGGCCATGATTTATTTCCAGGACAGCTGGAATTCATGAAACGCAGAGGAGAGCTTTGTTAGAAGAGGGATGTTAGCAGGGCTGACAGGCGACAGGGGACAAGCTTGGAGTCCACGGGTGATTACATCGCATCTGCCGTCGTTGCAATGATCGATGATGACGGGAAGGAAAGGGAGTGGATCCGGGAAACGAAGGGAGGGAGAGAGAGATGGAGAGAAAGAAGATAAGGATATGAAATGGAGAAAGATGGGGAAAGAAAGTCCAAAGAGGGAGGACGCGCAAGACACACACACAGTAAGAGAGAGAGAAGAAGGAGAGAGAGAGGATTAGAGGAGGAAGAGGAGTCGAGAGGGGTAAATGCAGTAAAGTAGAAGAAAAGAAGGAGAGAGAAAGCAAGAAAGTCGGAGAGCGGAGGGATTTGGTATTGATTGATTCTCTCTCCAACTACGCCGCGTCTTCCGAGGAATCTCTTCCAACCAACAGCCTGAAGAGGTACTTTTTTTTTTTTTTCTATTTGTCTATTAACTATTTTCTTTATTGACAGGCAATCAATCCAGAGCTGAAGCTTTCGGGACGCGGTTTGACTCCCAACCAAAGAAACGGCGGCGCTGTCACCTTCCAAGTTTCTCCCCCCTTTTTTGGGGGGAAATCTAGACTGGCAAACCAATTCCTCACTAAGAATGGACTGCCTGGTCGATCTGCCGGACTAAGATACATCAGATGGAGACGATGGGCCCGCCATAATATCCATTGATCTCTATCTACACAAGTAGAACATAAAAATACGACTCTCACAGTTCAATACGTTATCAGTGCAACCTTTAATCAACTACAAGCCAATGTGAGGCAGTCAATACTACTACTATAAAGAGAGAACAATAATACCGCCCGTACCCAAAATCCCCGTATCGAGGCGTAAAGTAACTTAATTACGGCAAAGTGGAACAGTCAGCAGCGATCCTGACTAAGATCTTCCCCGATTTCCGCCTTCAGGCAGACACTAAACTCCACCTCCAAAGGGAAATACAGACTGAATGACTCTCATGAGGAAAGTGTGGATGAGCTGTTTGTATTTCTTGATATTTTAGCAGATGCTATTGTGGTCCGAAATCTTGTGTTCCACTATCCTACTGCCACCAACCGAGATCAGTTCTCCCCAGTGCTGCAACTAGCAGAAGCTCATTGACCAATTACCGGATAGCTCCCATTTCATCATCGCCTAGCTTAGACGTCGTGGACCCTTCCGCTCTCACTCTCACACTCTCCTCATTTCTCTCGCCGTTCGCTCATGCTTCGTTCCTAGACGGGGGCTTGTTTACGCCCTTCTTGCTTTCAACTGCGCAACGCCATTTGGAACCACCATCGAACATATACGGCGTTGCATTCAAACATTGCCGAATCCCCAAGTCGCGTACTGGTTTGCGCCCGCCGGCCCATTTCTCTGCGCAGGCGTCCATTCGCCTCACCCCGATCTCTGCATCGAGCCGGTCTTGACTACGCATATTGTATATCATAATAGAGACACACGCTCGACTATATTTGACTTGCTTCTTTTATCTGATTTTCACCTTCAAAGATGCCCGCGGATTACTCATCCACTGCCCGGGCGCTGTCCGTCTCGACCTCGTCCCCAGAACCACTGTCTCCGTCGGAGGATGAAGCATATCCGCCATGGAGCCGAAGAGCACCGGGGAGGCGAAATTCCGCCAGTATCTCCGGCGGGCGGTCCGCTACTCTTCGGGGTCAGATCATAGACCGAGCAACTCAGACGTACCACCAGATCCTACAATCGTGGCGCAAGATGAACTTCTGGCAAAGGGTAGGAGCGGTGGCCGCATTCTTATTGGCCAACTTTCTTGGGATCGGCTTTCTCGTCTTCACCGGAAAGGTCTTCATCTGGCTTCAGCCCGTGGCGGCACAATGGGAGCATTCTGCTCTAGCATATGGGGTTCTGTGGTTGTGTGTTTTCTTTGTCTCCTTTCCGCCGTTGGTTGGATGGTCCACCTTTGGGACCGTAGCGGGCTATATCTTTGGAATATGGAAAGGGTGAGTTGAGGAGTTTTGTTGAGAGGTTTTCATTGATGCGCAAGAGCGCTAACACCGCCCATAGATGGCTTCTTTATGCTTCTGCAACTGTGCTTGGGTCGACCTGTTCTTTCATTGTGTCTCGGACAATCCTATCCAAATTCGTCCACCGGCTGATGGAACGCGACAAGAGGTTCGCCGCTTTGTCGCTGACGCTGAAGTATGACGGCTTGAAGTTGCTGTGCATGATCCGTCTCTGCCCGCTGCCTTACTCCGTATGCAATGGGGCGGTCTCAACCTTCCCCACGGTTCAACCGTTGATGTATGGGCTCGCCACGGCACTCATCTCGCCGAAGCTACTTATTCCGGCCTTCATCGGTAACCGGTTACGTGTCTTGTCCGAGAACAATGAGGAGATGAGTGCAGGCTCCAAGGCTGTCAATATTTGCAGCGTCATCGCCTCCATTTGCATCGGTATCTTCACGGGATTGTATATTTATAGAAGGTAAGACTCCAGGTGTCTCCCCGCATGTTCCCCGTCTTTTAGACTAACGCAACGGGATAAGAACGTTGGCCCGGGCCAAAGAGCTAGAAGCGAAAGAAAGGGAGGACATCCGACGCTCGCTGCAGGCTGACCACGCTGCCCATCGTCCCCATGACGCCTTTTCTGAAGATCCTGAAGTCAATAATGCGGCCGCTCTTCTTGCGCGCGATGAAGAGGAACGCATCGGATTCAGCGATCTCGACGACGACCACGTCGACCTGGCGATTGACGATGAGAGTGGCAGTGAGACCTCCCCCCACCGTACACGACCCTCCCCTTATCGCGATGAGTTTACCGACAACGATTCAGATATCTTCAAGGACGGAGATGGGGCCCATGAAGAGATGTATACCCTACATACACACGTGCGGAAACCTCAGGACTCATAGTCTGGCCCGGGACAATCAATGACGGGGGCGTTGGTGGCTACGTGATAGATATCTGCGGTTACGAGTGATGACAGCACACTTTCCGGATGGACGTGACGGTTTATAAACTGCCTTTTGGGGTTTCGTAAATATTATAATTGGGCGAGGGGCCATAGCAGCCTGGCTTTTGGCCATCTTTCTAGACTGTTGACACCCAGCTGTGTTAGTCCTTGTACAGAGTAGCTCTAGAAAGTTTTGCAGGTAGATTGACTGATCAGATGGGCGATCTTCAGATACTGAAGACCTCGTCCTCTATGCCACCAGCATGGATTGAAACATCATCAAAACTGTGGTGAGTCGACAAGTGCAACGTCCCACCTTGGCGCTGGTGTCGCGGGAGGATCCGGGAGCGTTGAGCAAGACTAGTGGCAATGGTCAGATGGCAAAGCAGCATCTCACTATCGGTCCGCTGACTGGGGGCATTCTTAGCCAAACCTGACTGGTTTGAAAGAAGTCTAGGAGGGGGGAGTTGGGGAACATTCTTCTTTCCACAAGGCAGGCAGACGATCGATGGCACACGAAGACGGCCAGCAGGAATGTAGTAGTTATTGGCCGGTCGGTCTGAGAATTACGCGGGGTTCCGGCCGAATTTCCCGCCGACTTTCTTTCCCTTTTCGACTCCGACAGCCTCAATGCAAAGATCCGTCTAACTCTCAGAGTATTTTACTTGCGTTGACTTCCACTTCCTTCGGCCTCTGCATCGTGGATCTTCCCCCTCCCCCTGGTTCGCTGTCTCCAGTTCTACCTCTCAGTCGGCAGTGTTCTCTTCCCCCCGGTAAGTCGGTCACTACTTCTCCGTACCACTCACTCAGTTGCCCCTGCGGTCTCCCCGTCCTACTACTGGTAGTAGGGTTTACGCCGGTGCTAGAAACAAGCCAACAACATGATGGGTTAGCTGGCGAAAGACCTGCTGTACTGTTAGCTACCAACTGAACCCATCCCGGCATGTATGTCGCCTGGCCATACCCTGTGTCAGGTTCATTTATACTTGTCTTGGGCTTTCCGCAGTGTTCTCGCGCAAATCATAGATGTTATGGAGTGGACCGCTGACTTGAATTGAAAGATAAGATACATTTCACCTCACTGGCCCCAGGCCTTAACTTCACCCATCTAATGGACTGATCCTGATGGAGTCCGTCATGGATTAGTAGGCAGAGAATTGACATATCACATCACTTTACGAAATGGGTGTCCTCAGAGTCAATCAGTAGGTCGCCGTACTTGCAGCGTAGTAGTTGGTTCCGTGAGCTCTCTGCTCTCAGTGCCAGAAGGCTTGCAATATTATACCTACACTCTGAGCAATTGGCACGTGTCGAAATCTCACTGGGGCTCCCCTACCAGCAATCATGAAATCTGCCGCAGCCGTGGGGACTCAAGGTCCAGATGGCCATGCCTACGAATGCAATCAGCTGGATCAATATCATGTACCCACCAATTTTGACGCCGCTGGCAGAGGCTCCTTCCCTTTGCTGGCACCGCGTCAAGTCTCCGCTGGAACAGGTCTCCCCTCTCAGTTTCCTGCAAAGCAGTCTGAGGGCATATATCGGAATGGTTTTCCAAATGGAAATGGAATTCTGCATTCTGACTCCACCTCTACTGGTGGCGTAAGAGGAAGTATTCCTGAAATAAATGGCTTTCTCCGGGAATTGCAGGATCGCTCTCAGGCAGCAGATCTGTCTCAGAAGCATACTATGATTCAAGCAACTTCAGATCATCTGGCAAAGACACATTCCTTACCCTCCAATCCCAGCCAGAAGAAGTCAGCATCTCCAGCTAGGCCCATCAATACGGTACCTTCGTCAACATCCTCGTCGCCCTACCACAAAGGCGTCGGCAGTGGATCTCTACAGGTGAAATACCGGCCACGCTCCTCGATTCCTCCCAGGTTGCCTGCTACAGTCTACGCCCAACAATGTGTGGCAGCGGCATATGCGTCCCGACTAAATCCATACGCGCTTCACAGAAAGGAACAGGAGCTCCTCCAAGATCACATGTGTCATCTCCATGTCACTGTCTACTTGAACATTCGAAACGGTATCCTGCGCCTGTGGACGCGTAATCCAATGCTGAGTGTCTCAAAGGAGGAAGCCATGGGGTGCGCAAAGGATTATCGCTGGATGAACCTTGCGTCATTCGCATATGAGTTCCTCGTGCGCAATGGGTATATCAATTTTGGCTGCGTCGAGATTCCAGTCGCTCCGGCACTCCCGAAGAAGGGTCGACGGCGGGATGGGCCTGTTATTGTCGTGATTGGGGCCGGAATGGCCGGACTGGGGTGTGCACGCCACTTGGAAGGCCTCTTCAACCATTATCATGACCCGCTCACCTCGCCCCGTGTGATAATACTTGAAGGAAGGCGCAGAATTGGGGGTCGGATCTACTCGCATCCTTTGCGAAGCCTTCAGTCATCCACCTTAGCTCCAGGGTTAGTTCCCAAGGCTGAAATGGGTGCTCAGATTATCGTTGGCTTTGATCATGGCAATCCCCTAGATCAGATTATCCGGGGCCAGCTGGCTCTTCCATACCATCTATTGCGCGACATATCCACAATCTATGATATAGATGGCTCGGCGGTAGATGAAGCGCGGGATGCAACAGACGAGATGCTCTACAATGATATATTGGACCGATCCGGGGATTATCGCCATAAGTCCGTGATAGTTCCAACCGCAGAAGGTGACCGGGATTTAATCGATTCTGGACGTGATGTGTCTACGAGCGACAGCCTAACAGTAAGGCAATACGAAGAAGCGAGGGCTGCTGGGACCATCGGGCTTCTGTTTCCTGCCAAGCGCGTCCGGCGAGGAGTTGGCCACAAAACCGCCGACATTAAGCCGGTCGGTGTCCCATTGGCCGATTCTGACCACAGCGAGGAGAATCCAGCTCGCCTTGCCTGTCAAACGATGGGTTGGAGTTTGAAGGATGGGGTTGCAGTGAACCAAACTATTAATTTGGATCCTGCCGCCAAAGCCTCGCCGTTTCCGACATTAGGCGCCGTAATGGATGATGGTGTGCGACAGTACCAGCGCATGCTCCCATTGACTCCGAAAGATATGCGACTGTTAAATTGGCATATGGCCAATTTGGAGTATGCTAATGCTGCTAATATTGGCAAGCTCAGTCTGTCCGGGTGGGATCAGGATATGGGAAATGAATTTGAGGGAGAGCACTCTCAGGTGATTGGTGGATATCAGCAATTGCCGTACGGGCTCTGGTCGCTACCTACGAAACTCGATGTCCGCACCAACAAGACCGTCAGCAAAATATCCTATGACCATACAGAATCCGGCAAGCAGAAGACGGTGGTTCATTGCGAGGATGGTGAGTCGCTCGTTGCGGATAAGGTTGTTTTTACAGGGTCTCTGGGTGTCCTGAAACAACACTCGATACAGTTTTCTCCTCCCCTCCCGGAATGGAAAACGGGTGCGATCAACCGACTTGGCTTTGGGATTATGAACAAGGTGATCTTGGTATTTGACCAGCCTTTCTGGGACACGGAGCGTGATATGTTTGGGCTTTTGCGTGAGCCTGGGAACCGAAACAGTATGATGCAAGAGGACTACGCGGCAAATCGTGGCCGGTTCTACCTATTTTGGAACTGCATGAAGACCACTGGTCTCCCGGTTCTGATTGCTCTCATGGCTGGAGACGCTGCGCATCAAGCAGAGCACACCCCAGATTCGGTGATCATCGCAGAAGTGACCAGTCAGCTACGTAATGTCTTCAAGCACGTGGCTGTTCCAGACCCCTTGGAGACCATCATTACTCGCTGGGGTACAGACAAGTTCACCAGAGGAAGCTACTCGTATGTAGCTGCGCAATCCCTCCCAGGTGATTATGACCTGATGGCCAAGCCCATCGGCAACCTGCATTTTGCAGGAGAAGCTACCTGCGGCACTCACCCTGCCACGGTCCATGGAGCATATCTATCTGGACTGCGGGCTGCATCCGAGGTCATCGAGTCCATTCTGGGACCCATTAATGTGCCCACACCACTTGTTCCGGAGAAAGGCAAGGCTGTCGACCTTGGCACACCCGCTACGACGGGTCAGAAGCGAAAAGAACCTCCCCCAGCAAACGGCAACGAACCATCACTCGAACCCAGTGGTGCAACAGCCAACGGTGCAACGCCCGAGGCACTCCGCCAGGAAGCGTATGACAAAGCCATGTGGGCCGCCATCTACGAGGAGCTGGGCGCACCACCCCCACGACCAGCACGCACCTCGCTTAACCCGTTCCTGCTGTACCAGAAAGACTACTGGGGCAAGTGTCGCATGCAGTGCGACGAAGCCCGCCGAGCCGCCACCAACGACCCCAACGCCAAGGCCGCGCGCGACGAGATCCGTCAAGCGCTCGGCCTCATGTGGCGCCAGGCCAGCGAAGAGGTGAAACGGCCCTATCTGGAGCAGATAGAAGTCAACCGACAGGCCAATGCGAAGATCTGGGATACCTGGCGTCGCGACATGGCGGAATGGGAGAAGAAGTCGTACGAGGTCAAGGACCGGTGGTGTGCTGCGAATCCGTTTGCAAGCTGGGGACAGCCGTCGTCGTCGCAGGAACCAAGCACAACCCTTGCTTCTCAATCTTCCCATCAGCCTGCGAATGCAAACCCGTCTGGGGCTTCGTTGATTCCAAATGATACCAATGCTGCTATTCCTAATACTAACGGAGAGCCTGGGGCAGCCGGGGCAGCCTTACTACCCAATCAGCCAGGGCCGCCAGCTACAGCGACTCTGAATGGCACTTCAGGAGACAATGCTCAATAAACCCTCTTCTACGTTCTCCTACCTAGCTATTACACTTGTCAGCATTCAGCCAACTGCGTCCCTTGTATGATGACTATGACTGTATTATGTACGATGTCTCTCTCCCTACGAAAGAGATGATGGCTCTGTTAGACTAGCAAAAGAGAGAAACATATCTGTAAGAGAAAAGAAAAAGAAATGATTACTCTATAACGTCTTTCTACTCTATTTTGTATTCACATTCACATTCATGAGATCAGATCGTCGGAAAGGAGGATGATCGATCGAATCATCGAGAAAACAATCCCGTGTATCACAAAACAATAAAACAACAGAATCGCTGGAGTGAGTCTAGTAATATAAAGCAGCCGTCAAGGGTAACAAAACGATGAAAATGCGAACACACACAAAAAAAAAAAAAGAACAATCCATGAGCCAATGTCCTCCCATCTTGGCTATAGCATAACAATGACAGATCCGTCTAGGTCGGTCTAAAAGGGAACTCCAGGTCTAGATAGATCGATAAGAGATAGGAGGGGAATAAAGAGATGATAAATAGGAAAATCGAGGTAATAGGGGATGATGATGTGAAGAAAAAGAAAATGACTCGCTTAAAGCAGAGGGTTGGACTTGTACTCGGCGGCGGTACCCTGAGCGTCCTGCTTGACTTCACCGTCGACTTCCTGGGTGGCAGGCTTGACAGCGGCCTTCTCGGTGGAGGTGGCGGGCTCCTCGCCGGACTCGCGCTCGGCGATGTACTTCTCGGCCTCGAGAGCGGCAATGCAGCCGGATCCTGAGAGTTGGGGTTAGTGAGTTGCAATTGATGGATGAATTTTGGGGATTGGGGAAAGCTTACCGGCACTGGTGATGGCCTGGCGGTAGCGCTTGTCCTGGACGTCACCGCAAGCGAAGACACCCTCAACGCTGGTGTAGCTGGTACCGGGCTGGGTGACGATGTATCCGTCCTCGTCGAGCTTGATCTGGCCCTTGACCAGGGAGGTGGCGGGGTCGTGGCCGACAGCGTAGAAGAGACCGTTGGCGTCCACAACCTCCTCCTCACCAGACACGACGTTCTTGACCTTGAGGTGGGTCATCAGGCCGTTGGGCTTCTCCTCACCGAGCACCTGGGTGGCGACGGAGTTGAAGCGGACGGTGACCTTGGGGTGGGACAGAAGACGGTTGGCCATGGCCTTGCTGGCACGGAGCTTGTCACGACGGACAAGGACCGTGACGCTGCTGCCGTACTTGGCCAGGAACATAGCCTCCTCAGCGGCGGAGTCACCACCACCAATGACGAAGAGGGGCTTGTTGCGGAAGATGGGCACGGCACCGTCGCAGACAGCGCAAGCGCTGATTCCGTTCTGCCAGTACTTCTCCTCACCGGGGAGGTTGAGGCGACGAGCGTTGGCACCGGTGGCAATGATGACGGCGTCAGCAGTGTGAGCGGGCTCGTCGGTGGGACCGTCACTCCATTCCGTCCACAGCTTGAAGGGTCTCTGGGAGAAGTCGACCTTAGTGATGGTCTCGGTAATGACCTCCGTGCCGAAGCGAACGGACTGCTTGCGCATGTTCTCCATCAGCTCTCCACCGCCAATGCCGTCCGGGAAACCGGGGAAGTTCTCGATGTCGGTGGTGGTGGTAAGCTGACCGCCAGCGGCGGTGCCGTTAGCCAGCATACCCTCATAGAGGACGGGCTTGAGTTCGGCGCGGGAGAGGTAGATGGCCGCAGTGTGGGCGGCGGGGCCGGAGCCGATAACTGTGTAACCGGGTTAGATTCTTCCGTCGTTTTCCTTTGCTTCCCATGCGTTTTTTCCTTGGGGAAGAAGACTGATTCACTTACTAACGACGTTGGTGTGCACCATTCTGGAGGCTGAGGTGGAATTGACGCGCAGGGGCGCCTTGAGATTATTCGAGAGGACGGAGGCGGACGGGGAGGAGTTTTGTTGCAGGGACGACGCAGCGGCGGCGGTCAATCCAAGAGAGGAGCGAAGGGTGGAGAAGGGAAAACGACGAAAGGCGGAGGAAAACAGATTGGCGGTGTTGAAGGGGAAAGGGGAGGAGGATTGGGTTTTTTAAGTATAGAAAGGAAGGAGAGAGAAAGCGGAAGAGCGAAGAGGAGGGGGGGGTTAAATGAATTATCCTGAGCCAAAGACAGAGACGGAGAGGCGAAGGAGGGGTGGGGAAAAAGGGCTGGCCGGCACGGATTAGCTAAGGAAAGGGCAGAATTGCACCGAGTGGGGCACAAAGAGAAGGAGATTGAATGAGATTGAATGAGCTGATTCAGACGCACCTTGGGAACTGATTGATAAGGTCGAAAGAACCAGAAGAACAGAGTCAACACGCAAGAATCGCTGGCTAATGTGAAGTGGTGGAAGCCGTCGAAAAGTGGCTCACAAATCATTTGCGGCGAGACCAGGTCACGTGAAATTATTGCTTACCAACCGGGCAGGGCGAGACCCGATTATGTCATCCCTGCCATTATCAATGGGAACAAGTTGGGAATAGCATCACATCACATCAGATTAACAAGAATATATGCAGTCGTCACTCGTTAAATCATATCACACATCACAGAGCGTCTCGGCCCTGCCTTCTATTTGGATCGCCCAAACCACTTCTTCCGCTTCGACACCTCCTTCTCCCCTTCTCCCATAACCATTCCCTTTCCCATTCCCATTCCCATTCCCATCTCTCCTGCATCCGGGCTCACAGGCACCAGTGTCTCTGGAGGCAACACGCCTCCTTCAGCAATTTCAAATCTCCCTCGTACATCATCTTCATCATCGAACCCATCATCCCCGTCCTCCTCGTCTGTCATGCCCTGCTCGACATCGGTATCTTCCACCGGCGCTTTGTCGGCCTTCTTGCGTCGCACTCCCAGCCATTTCTTCCATCCTTTAGGCACCGATGCCGCAGGCGGGTCGTACTCCATGTCTTCGTAGCGTAGGATCGGCACGAGCAACTTGTAGGGGGTCGTGATTCCCGCCGGGTCCCTGGAATTGAGCTCGAGATTAAGCGTGATAGCCAGCCCTCCTTCCAGGTTAATCAACGCCCCGAGCCCATCATCACCCCGTTTGGACGCCTTCTGACTGAGGTTAGTGGGTCGTCGTAGGAAAGGCCCGGGCCTGGGTTCGCCTGACGCAGCGAAGTCTGCATCATCCGTGTCCGCGGTCGGGAAAGCCCCATCCATGCTCATCCGACGCGCAGGTGGTGCCTCGCCCAGATTGAAATCCTTGGTGGGAGGCGGGCCCCGGAGGGAGAGTCGTCGCAGAAGCCCGGTCCGGGGAGGTTTCTCTCCACGAGTGAGAGACAATGTTCTCTTGAGCTTGGCAGGTCGGGGCTCTTCCTCAGTAGGGGCGTCGGGCGGCGTTCCGGGTGGCGTGGTGCCTATCCATCGGTCAGACACAATAACTTCACACCCGTCTCAATCGTTAGGTTGGACCAACTTACCAGGCTTATACTCCCGAATAGAGCACCAATTTCGGCGTGGAAGCAACCGCTTGTTGTTGCGGGGCTTGTTGTTAACATCATGTGTGAAG
Source organism: Aspergillus brasiliensis CBS 101740 (assembly GCF_001889945.1). NCBI lineage: Eukaryota > Fungi > Ascomycota > Eurotiomycetes > Eurotiales > Aspergillaceae > Aspergillus > Aspergillus brasiliensis. The sequence goes on from NW_027137444.1 coordinate 1,592,851, forward strand.
ATGGGCACCATATCCTCGTCCGTGTTACTGTCCATATGATGCACGCGATTGCGTTTGTTAAGCATGTCGGATATCATATCCGTCTCGGGCATGTCGGCGATCGCTGAAGAGATGACGTTTGGCATGTATCGGTAGTCGCGGTCTTTGGGCACGTCCAACTTGGGGTTCGAGTAGAATTGGCCAATCGCAGCCAGATGTACGTCGCCACTGCAAATAGTCTTGGTCAGATATATCGTGGACAGCAGAGGCAGGTAGTTAGGTCTTACCTTAAAATGGTCACCCGGACGGATTTCTCTGCCGCGAGGTCCTGAAGGTCTTCGATCAGATACGTCCGCTCAGCCTTGTGCCGCTTTGATGTCCAGTGGTCATCAAAGATCTCGACTTTGGCGCCGGTCTTGTTCACTAAACTGCCAAAAAGCCCTGCCTTCCCAAGCGACTTGCGGCTGTTGAGGATGTTCTTGACCATGGCCTGCGGAGGTATTAGCATAGTGCGTATAGGAATTAGACAGCAGTCAGTGACATACCACTCGTGGGTACGCCAGAGGGATGCCCAGTGACACGATCAAGTGTCGGGTTTCGCCCCGAACAATCTCCTGATGGCACCGATCCCAGATCAGTTCGCCAGTTTCTTCCGAAATAATCTCGTCCGTCTAGCGTTTCACTGTTAGCAACAAAGCCATACCAAAAGTGTCATCAAATCCTTACCATTCGTTCTGTCCGACAATCCAAGCCGAGGAACGCTACCCCGTCACCCAGCGACATGAACAGATGTCGACTGCGTTGGTTGATATAAGGTCCTGGCTTAGCACCAAGCAGCCAGCTAGGTTCCTCGGTCTCCGTTTCTTCGGGGACACTGTGGTGTTGGAAGAGCAGGTAGTACTTGAATGCAATGTTCCCCAGTCCGGAGATAACAGGCGAGTTCATGAACTCCTCCGGGTAGGAGCCGAATCCCTCGATGATCTCGTGGTCATTCCACATATTGATCATAGGGATCTGAGAGTTGGCGAGGGAGAACAATCCTTGCGAAAACCAAGAGGAATAATTCTCCAGGTAAAAGTCTTCCAGTTCCGCCTTGAACTCTGCAGTAAAGGGCGCCTCGTATTTCTCGCTCAGGTTCTTGATCTTGACCCATTCCTGGAAGTGTGCTGTTTCCGCAATCACCTTGTCGTTAAAGATCTGATCACCACCACCGATCATGACGTGGAACGGACGGGTCTGGTGCTCATTCAGAACATCACGCCAGAGAGGGTCCGGGCCACTGAGCTTGTTGGAGTCCACCGCAGGGCTGAATCCATTTCCCGTATGGAACATGATGTTCATTGACTGTCCCCTGGCTGGCACCCAGAAGCCTAGAGCCGGTCCGTGATTCAGACGGTACGCAACTCGCTGCTGAGTCGGACCCAATTCGATCTCAATGTTGAACCTCCAGAACGTGACATCCCTGCCTGGGTCGGCATACAAGCGAGCGCCTGTGATCTCTTTGTAGCTCCCTGCAGTCTCTCCATCCATGGAATGGATACGGTTGGCCGGCATTGGCTGCTTGACCCCCTCGCTGCTGTAATCGAGAATGCTGGCGGACATTTCAAAAATACCATCGTCATTCTCGACAGACGAGAGATCTTGCGCCTCTGCAGTATGCTCTACAGGCTTGACATACAGAGGTCGTCCATCCCGGCCCAACTTCATCAACCCAGCGGTGGGGTCAACGTACTCTGGTGCCAGTTGAGCATCCTCCCCTCCTACCTGGACGGGCGGAGGAGCGAGGAGATCCATGGGCTGGGCAAACACCCTTAGAGTCGGACGCGGCTCATAGGAGGAGAGCGAGTCTTGTGTGACGATGAGGACACTGCCTCTCCAGGTCTCCTTGTTAAATGGCCCATTGGGACCATCAATGCGGACACGCTTCAGGCCGGCGTAGCGGAGCAGAGGCCCGCTTTGTAAGAAAATCGATGGCTGAAAGCGTTTGTTACCTGTATAGTCCAAGTGGTTAGCCAATTATATGGGCTCATGAACGATTATCTACCGTTGGGTGCTTACCTGTTGACTTCTGAGCGGACGGCTTTTGGGCAAAGTTGTTGGGCAAGGCCCGACTGAGTCTGCGGTTGCTGCTTTCGCCAGTTTCCCACCAGGCCTTACTCCGATCGGCATCAAATCGTTGGAAATCAAAATCAGAGGCTCCCAATCGAGCCACGGCTGCGGTTCTCCACTCAGACAGGGGAGGGGGTGTCGGCGGGGGCACGTTGAACGAGACCTTGGGCTTGGATGGCACATTTGCCTCCACCGGAGCAGTAGGAGGCACGATTGAGTTGTTCAAATACAATCCACTGTCTACGCTCGCCTTGGCAGGCGCCGGGAAGACAGGTGCAGCTCCAGTAGAATTCTTCAACACTCCCTGCTGAGTAGTCGGTCCTTGCATGGAAGCCCCCCTCTCCGGCAGATTACGTTGTGGAGGCGACCTATTGTGATGAGCCGCCGGGTTGGCAATTGGTGGCGCACGGGAGTTGGGCTGATTCGGAACGGCCTTCCTGGCTGGGACAGCCATTCGAGACTGTTCAGGGAACGCTGAATCCGGGGCCGCAGAAATAGGTGGATATGGTTGTGCATCCCGTTGTTTGCCCTGATTCATCGCCCGCGGGCCCATCGGTATTCCTTGGGGAGGGTGGCTTAGAGATACTGTTCGCCTGGGAGCGTTGCCAGTTCGTGCCATCGACCCATCCGGCCATCCCCCATTGAGGTCCTGGGTCTCATCGAAATCACCCTTTGCGGCGTCGTGTGGAAGTGGCACTCTGCTACGTGGAGGTCTGGCTTCCTCGGATGGATCTGGCCCCGAGGGACTGTATCCTGCCTGTCCTTCGGAAGCTGCATGTCGATGATGCGATCGCTTTGCGCCCTGCGCCGGTCTTGGTACGGCCGTTCGTCCAGGGACTGCTCGTTGGTCCACGCTCTCTATCGAGTCGGAAGGCTGCGCTGCTCCTATCGCACGACTTTCAGCCTGCCGCTTCATCCGTTCCTTCAATTTCATTTCAGCCTCTAGAGCCCGTGCCCTCTTTTCCTCCTTGCTCGCACCCGTATAAGTGACCTCGAGCTTTTGGAGCGGCGAGCGATCAGACGCCCAATCCCGTCGCTGTTCGGTTGCAGAGCGAACCGTACTCGACCGACTTATTGGGGATGGCTGACTGTTCGAGGATAAAGAGGCCTTGAGCGCCTCGTCGCCATGCCTGTCGGGTCTCGTGGCCGACGATTTAGAGCGCTTTTCAGACCATACCGGGCGGTCCGGCGATGGCAGGTTTTCTCCTCCCTCCATGTTGTCTTCTGGGTACACGTTTCTCCTGTAGCTTTTGCTTCTAGTAGAAGATGAACGCGACCTATGATGACTCTGGACTCTGCTAGAATTGGCTGGATACGGTGGCGGTGGCCTTGAATTGGTGGGGTTGGCGTAAAAGTCGTTATCCTCGTAGTAATCCGGCGCAGCGGACTTCACGACATGGGACGGCTGTCTTTTGTGCGATGGGGCTGTATAAATACCATTGGTGGACACCTGCTGCAGATTCGTGGGAGCTTCCGTGGCAGGGGCGGGGAAGCGATCTGTAGCCATGTTTGCGGTGTAACACGCAGCAGCATGCGATGTACTTCGTAGCCTGGCCAGTGATCGATTGGAGGCGTGTGTTTCAGATCGGTGTTAGTCCTTGGTTGGTAGTTGATACGTAGTCACTGTGGCGCATTCAACCAACTCCGACAAACACCCTGTAAATGATAGCGGTGGGGATTATACAATGATTTTGGATTGATCGGAAACGGGAATAATGCCTCGATTAGAAGTATATAGCATTGCAGCTTGAAGGCAGTGTTGGCAACAGTATGCACTGCAGGTGGCGGAAGCCTAGTAGTGGCCTGCCTAGTTGGTGGTTTCCTCACGTTCGGGGTATATAAGTCGGAGATAATAGTATAAACTGTATGCAGTATGTGATGATAGTAAGTAATAACTACAGATCGGCCGGTGGAGTAAACAGCCGCCAAAACAATGGGAAAGAAAGGAAATGGAAGAAAGGGAATGTGAGGAATGTAGAAAGAGGGGGAAAGGACGAAGAGAAAAGAAAAATATGGAGCACGGGGCAGAGACAATGCCCAACGAGAGGCGTAATGCTAATATACGATGGAAATGGGGATTTGATCGTTCGGAGGGGGGACGAAAGGGAAGTACAACCAAAATGTCAATCTAAACCGGTGGCTGGTAAAAAAGCCCAGCCCTCTCTCTTCTTCTCTCCTTCTCACCTCACGTTTTTTCTCGTTACTGCGGGGCGTCCACCCATGAGCTCTGCCAGGTACACACTGACTCGGCCTTTTTCTTCCCGCTAACTTTTGTTCTATTCTTGTCGATTCGGATCGTCATTGTGAGGATTTCTGTAGAGTTTCGTTGAGCAGGTGTTTGACCAAATTACTGCCGTCAACGTCGCCCCCGTCTGCCACCTCAGAATGCCTCGTGTACATGTTGGACAGTGTTGTCAGTTTAGCCAGCCTTGAAGGAAATTTATCGTCAATCGAGCCCCTCTGTCATACATCTGTCACCCAACATCATGGTCAAGAGTTAAGCAAGGAATCGAGGGTGGAAGTATATTGTGCAGCCTAGACAACTTGCATCATGGCTGTGCGGGTGTTGCACGGGCTTGGCATGAAACACCTTACTGGGACCATCACCACTCGATGGCTGAGGTCATTGTGCACGTCCAACTCTCGAGCAGCACTGATACTTGACAGTCCTAGTGGTTACATGTGTGACTAACAGTTGTAGTTCAGTTCTCTGGCGATTTCCAACTTTCAGGTCTGTTACGCCAGTGCTCAGTGCTGTATCTGCTGTGTTGTTTACGGCTTAGCTCTGGTCACATGACTCAGTATACCGGCCTTACCATATGGGGTAATCCAGCGTTGCCTTGTGCTCGTATCGAATCTGATATCAGCTTGCCTTGCGATACTATCCTCCTCACTAAATAATCAGTGTAGAATCTGAGTCTCCGACATCTTTAGAGACCTGGTCCCATCCATTGTCTTTATCTAGCTCTCATGGGTTGTCCGTAGGTGGTATAGAAGATAAACGATGCCACTTCAAAATGAACGGGGAGACTGTACTTAGCACCGGCAGAGATGGCCTCGTTCCGATGCACTACCAGCTAAATCACCAAGTATGTACCCTCATTATTTACGCCAACATTAGTCTTGGAAGCCAGGGATGGGCTTGGTCTACCAGTTCCAATTGCCACGTTGGATAGCAAGAATGTGCGATCCCGAGATAGATGGAGTAGACTGAAGGGAGCCTGCATCTTCGTAGAGATGTCAATGGTTATGCATATTCCTGAAAAGTGCATAATAACAGTTGGCTCTGCTGTAGCGTCACATTGGAATTATGGTCACTGTGGGCTCCAGCATCAAGAAGTATATACTACTACTAATGAATATCCCTTAGTACTTGAGGAGCTAAGTATTCGGTGGAAAATTGCCTAAGATGGAGACGACCACGTAGAACAGAAGTCGAGTTCTTCCTATTTGAAGAAAGGTTGCAACCTTCTACTGTAAGGCACACCGATGGATGCACAATCAAAATCAAGAGTTAGTAATTGATAACGAAGCGGTGAGAAAAAATTCCAAGCTAAAACTGATCAAAAGAGAAAGCATAAGCAGAGTTTGCCTCCAGTGCAATGAAAAGGTAATGGAAATCCCCAAAACGGACTTTATCAGACACATCACATGTACCTTGTTCGCTCGTTCCCCTTCATGCTATCCCATTCATGTATGTATCCACGCTTCAGTGCACTTACTACTTAAGGATCATACTCCATCTTGTAGCTAGTGTGATCTATACTCTATCAAAAGCCTACTCCGGAGTACACTCCTTCTTTGCATATCAATAATTGGATGATGATTTGCCCCCACAACGAATGGGGTTTGTCGCTCATCTACTGGCTGTTCACTTGACTAAGATCCCTGCCCTTTTATCGTATTTGATGAGTCGCTTTGTAACTTTGATAGGAATGATCAAATAGCTATAGCATCAAGACTGCTATTCATAAAAGGTAGTTGACTTCAAGGTATGCACAGGTGATCATCTGTACTGGCCCGACGGGTCCCTTTAAGGCAGCTGCTGCTTAGGAAATGCTATCTTACATCCATTGAGTGGCCACGTCAGCACACTGGAGCTTGTGTAAAGTAGGCTGATGTTGAATAAGTACAAATGAGAAAACGTCGAGAAAGGGGAAGAGTTACCTGGACTGATGGGATGGCCAAACTTATGTTTATCGGGCTTCTGTGGTTTTGTTCCGCGCCCCGTTAATTCAATTTGTCATGCGCTCTTATGAACAACTGAATTGGTTAGCTAAATGAACCCTTGTGCAAAGGCAATCATGTTATCAAAGCACGGAAAGCGTCCCGCGGTGGGGCTCAGAGTTGCTTATCAGCGATAACTCTAAGTAGTAATAAATGCAGCCTTGTTATACTATCGCATACTATAGCAGCCCCTAGCAGAAACGCCAGTGGTGGATCCTTCGTCTATGGGAGGATGCATGTACGGACATCTAAAGCGGAAAAGACCCCGACTTGATTACAAAAGAATCAGAAGAATAGTTAATATGTCAGCAATGCTTGTAGAGGACAACTTGTTATGCTTACTAGTCGATTAGCTAGTCAGATATCACTGCAACAGTGAGTCTTTCACAATTGAGACTAAGCTCCGAACAGTCTAGCTCATCATTGATCTCATTAAAACAGCCTGAACAATTCCTGAACTGTTATTCTTGAGGCTGTCGCTGGTTGACAATTGATCTATCTGGCAATCTCTTTCTTAATCCAAGGCTGAAAAACCATCTCTGGAGGGACACAAAAATGCAGTCAGAAGGAGAAAAAGACACATACAGACCAGGCGACGTCGAAACCACATCCTCCGAAGGCGTCCGCAGCGATGAAGCAGCACATGCGCCAACAACCTCTTCCCCCCCACCCTTCACCACTACTCGCGCGAATTTCACCATCGCCGCTCTCACGGGTGTCAGCTTCCTCAATACAATGGGATCTGGAATCCTGACCGTGGCCCTCCCACAAATGGCGATCGACCTCCACTTAAACGAAGATATCCTACTATGGCCCGCATCGGTCTACGCGCTCGCAGCGGGTTGCACTCTGCTGCTCTTCGGATCCATCGCAGATGCAGTGGGAGACAAGATAATATGGATATCTGGCAGTATTCTGTATGCGATCTTTACTTTGGCTTGCGGCTTTGCACAAACGGGGAATCAGCTCATTGCGTTTCGGACTCTATTGGGTCTCTGCATCGCAATGTGCTTGCCATCTGCAGTCAGCCTAATGACACGCAGTTGCCCCTCGGGGAAAAGGAGAAACATTGGATTTGCATCGATGGGAATGGGACAGCCCTTGGGCTATTCATTGGGGCTCATCCTCGGAGGTGTGTTCGTTGACACAATCGGATGGCGCTATGGATATTATATAAGTGCCATCATCAATGCCGTCTTATCGGCCACGGCTTTCTGGGCGCTTCCCGCCGTTAGCAAGCCTCACGGAGAGCCGTGGTATAGGCGCATGGCTAAGATTGACTGGATTGGGGCAGTCATTATTAGTATCTCGCTGGCATTGCTGTGTTTCGTGATGGCGTGAGTGGTCCCTTAAGTCTTCCTCGCTTTTGACTCTATTTGGCTAATGCAATGTGTCTTGCAGTGAACTCTCCGGAAGTTATCGAAACATCCGCACCGGTTATGTCATTGCTCTTCTTGTTGTTTCACTGGTGCTCATCCCCGCATTTATCGCGTGGATGAACTGGCGACAGCGGAAAGGCCAACCAGCCCTTATCCCCAACAGTATATGGCGTAACACCACGTTTACCTCGACATGCATCATCGTATTCTTTACCTGGGCGGTTTTTAATGCCTTTCAATACTTCTCATCACTCTAGTAAGGCCGACGTTTGTCTCTTTACGGATATATGACAAGTAGCTGACAATCATGGCAGTTTCCAGAACATTCAACATCACTCTGCTCTCATCTCGGCTGTGATGTTTCTACCCCTAGTAATCGTCGGGGCGCTCACCAATATTTTCACGGGCTATGTAGTGGATAAAGTGGAAGTACGAACTTTAGTTTTTGTCTCTGCCTGTATCAGCACCATCTCTGCTCTGTTGATGGCATTGGTCAAACCGAGCTGGGGATACTGGCGGGGGCCGTTCGTGGGGATGCTTCTGAGCCCGCTTCATCCGGATGGTACGTTTCACTTGGGAGTAACGGCTGAATGATGCGGACGAATCTGATCCACTAACCGGAGAATATAGTTCTTTTTACCGTCTCTAATCTGATCATTTCGCAGGCTTATCCGGGAGAAAATCAAGGGCTGGCCGGGGCTGTGTTTAATGCCGTCTCACAGATTGGAAACTCCGTCGGGCTAGCCGTCAGCGCTGTTATTGCTGGATCTGTTACAGCACACTCGGATGGCAATCTGCTGAAAGGGTACGAAGCAGCCTATTGGCTGATGTTTGCATCCATGATAATAGTCTGTTTTGTCAGCTTCGTGGGATTACGTTCTGGCGGGAAAGTGGGCAGCAAGAAGGAAGTGTAGACTGTTCTGTAGACTAACATCACTGTTCCTATTTCCATAAGCCCTAACACTGCGGAACACTCAGGCTCCGATTCCCTTATCGTCAGAAACTGTTGCGATTTAGCCACTTAGAGCAGGTACAGGGCGGGTTAATGCATTTCAGCGGCCAGGCCGTGATATTGGCCCGATCCAGACTGGCTACTCTGCCTCCGGTCTGACATTGCCGACGGAAATGCGTAGGAGATGCTTATGGAAGCGGGATTGGGCCGGCGATCCTTCATGTAGCGGTGGGCTTTGCAGACAATAGCTGCAGAACTCAGTATATTCCTCATTAGTGTTCTTTCTGGTCTTGTTGGCACCTTTCCACCTCACGTCAGACATGCACCAATATGATCCTACAGCATAAAAGTCACCAATTAGGTCATGTATGGATTGCCAAAGGACGATAACGACCTCTGTTGAGTCTACAATCCAACAGGCCGTAACGTCTCGATCATTCCCGCGTGGTCTTTTACATTGAATTGCCAAGAAAAATATATGAAAAAAAAAAGGCTTATTATTAGGCATCCTGGACTCCAAGGGCTGCCAGTCAGCAGCCCGCGTTCAACCGGCATACGAGTCCTCCATAATTCTATTTCATCATGCATGTGAGGACTCACATGTTCATGAAGTCCGGGACTTGGATGGACCTTTCCATTACTTATAATACATTGATGATGAAACCCGTTACACTTTGGTTTTCCCAACTCTTGTAGACTCAAGTAGGTTTACAGACATTAAGTTTGGCTTTTGCATGATTATCATTGAATATCCTCGGACCCCAATCAGCCACGCAACGTATACTCGTTCAATAGTCTATCCCTGTCCAGCGTCCAAAGCCTTTTGGCCCCATGAGCGAATACTCACTAGGCTCTGTTTGGGAGGGGTCCCAATCCTCGCATTCTTTTCCTGAAGGATGCCGGTAGCAGAATCCCACGGCGTCCAATTCAATCCAATGAGATCAGCTGTACCATGCTGGAGTGGCCAATCTATCGGCATTACTATATGGACAGTTAAGTTCCGAATGACCTCATCGGAATAGTGTCATATTCGTTGGCTCAATCAGGATGCTTCGGTAAAGTATCATGCCAGGACTGCGTGATAATTCCGGTTTTAATCAAGAGGCGGTCTACGCTGGAGGATTGGTTACACCTCTTGGATATAAAAGGGTACTACGATGCCCTTTTTCAGAATGCTAGTAATACCAGGCCATCACCCAGTGATTTGTCTCCCTCTCTTGTTGAAAACGGTCTCTGTATATTACTATGTCTTCATACAAGGTTGTTATTGTTGGGGGTGGCCCTGTCGGGGCGCTGGCAGGTTTATATGCGGCCCAGCGAGGCTTTCAAGTGGAGATTTATGAAATGAGGGATGGTGCGTCTTGCCTTACCTTTTGCTTCTGACATGCGTCGACATCCTGTTCTAACGGATGGTTGTGCATTCAGAGTACAGCCAGGTCCAGACAGCAACTGCCTTCTCTGCTAAGAGTATCAGTTTGACCCTGTCCGAGCGTGGCATCAAGGCTTTGCGGCATAGCCAATGCAGGGGCCTGGCAGAGAGGATTCTTTCGACAACCGTCCCCGTTTATGGTCGAATGGTGCACAGCAAGTATAAGAAGCGACTGACATCTAGACGCATTGCATATGATGTTCATGGGCAGGTATGCCAGGACCCTCTTCAGCTTGCTAAATCTCTCTCAATGTCTATCTCTTACATGCAACCATCCTGACACTCTCTCATTCATATGTAGGCCCTTTATGCTATCAGCCGCTCCGAGATTAACCAAAGCTTGCTACAAGAGCTGTCTGCCTTCCCCAATGTTCGCGTATTTTACAAGCACCGGCTCAATGGCTTGGACATGAGGCAGAAGTCTGCCACTTTCCAAAACATCTCTCGACCTCAGGATCCCAGTCATGAGACCAGGTTTGACCTACTGATTGGTGCTGATGGTGCCCACTCTTCAACCCGGTTCTTCCTCTCTCGCTATGCCAAAATCAATATTACTCAGAAGTGGGAGGATATCTTCTGGTGTGAGCTTACCATTCCTGCGGGACATGCCCTTCCGATGGATTGTCTGCACATGTGGCCCCAGCGCGACTTTATGCTGTTCGCCTGTCCGGACAAGGTATGCATGCTGCACAGATCATTCCACAAGACGATGTTATATTGACACCCTTCTAGGAAGGAACACTGACTTGCAATCTGTTTGCCCCGGAGAACGTCTTCCTGGAACTGAAATCCTCTGGAAGGGTTGCAGAATTCTTCGAGAAGAACTTCCCTGGTATCACTCCAGACCTCATCCCCACCGACAACCTCCAGAAACAATTCAAGTCGAAGCTTCACCACCCCATGATCGACATCCGATGCTCCCCGTATCACTACCAGGATTCGTGTGTTCTGATCGGCGATGCCGCACACGCCATGGTTCCCTTTTACGGTCAAGGCATGAACACCGGCTTCGAGGATGTCCGGATATTGTTTGAGGACTTCCTCGACCAACGAAGAAGCTTCCCCTCCTGGAAGGACAACCTCTCCTTGAGTTATGCGATGCAACAAAAAGAGGTATTCGATACCCCCGCAGCGATTGTAGAAGACTACCTCGAACAGTACACCAAGTATCGCCAGCCGGATGTGCACATTATCAATGAACTGGCGTTGCAAAACTACAAGGAGCTACGACAAGGCGTGTTCAAGATGTCTTACCATATTCGCAAGCGTATTGAAGAGTTTCTGAGTCTCCATGCCCCGCAGCTGGGCTGGGCAACGCAGTACCGCTTGGTGGCGTTTGAGACGATGCGATATACCGATGTTTTGCGACAGGTCCAAAGGCAGGGATTGATCTTGAGTGCGGTGGCGTGGACTTGCGTGCTGCTCTTTTTCCTTTTGTGTCTGTTGTCGCTTCGTCTGTAAGGAGCGAACTGATTGTAATACCGGGATCGACTGGACATACTACTTTGTGATTTATGTGGATAAAAGCTTGGACATAGTTTGATTAAAGTGTTAGTTATTAATTATTGTTTGATCGAAGTCTACACTAAATCGTTGCCAACCCTAATGTAACCTCATTATTTTTCTGTAGTTTATGGGGGTTTTAGTATCTTCGATACAGGACTCTCACGCTCCAATTACTATGAATCTATGATAGTATTGAGCAAGCATATTGCTACTGGTACTGGCAGTTGAGGGATTCTGTTCTTTAGATTTAGAATTGTTATACATCGTATGGTTCAATTAAGTTTAGGCCCTCGGGTTAAACAGTTATTAGAACATAAGTTCGATTTGACATGGTTTCCCAAGATCGACCGACCATCAATGCGGGGTATGACTTCATATATGGTCGATCAATTCTACCTGTATATGACACTATTACCACACGATGCAATAACGTCGAACAAATGAATGGACCCATGCATAATAGGCGTTCTATCACCTGCATGATCATACATAATACATACAGTTAACTATGCAATGTGACCGGGCCGGATTAACATGACCTCCGGTTCAACGGGGTCAAAAGGGGCAGCCAAGATCTGCTAGACCCAACCAGGCTAGCGGCCGGCCAGCAGAGGCGGTGATCTCTTTTGGGCGACGAAAAGGCAAAAAGTGGATCGGCGAAAGGCAAGTTGGAGTCGGGAGTTTGGTCTTCCGCCCCAGGGCCGCGTATTAGTCTAGCTCTCTCTCTATTCATTCAGGCCAACTCGTCAACTCTCTCCCTCGCTTTCATTCAGAATTCATTATTTCGTTTCACCGTCTTGCCATTCCTGCCACTTTTAGCTCCTATTATTGCTTTTGATTCTCGGTTTTCCTTTTTCCCCACTGGGTGGCGCTCCTACAGACCGACAACCTGGCGGACTTTCCTTGCTTCTAGCTGTACACCGGGACCCGCCTCATACCCAGTGCGTGCTGGTTCATGGCAAGCCTCCTACTTGGCCTGATCACATCGCCCTGAGAGAGAGAGTTCGCCCAAACTCTCCCCCCAAACGATGCGTCTTACAGGTGGTGTCGCTGCGGCTCTAGGCCTCTGCGCTGCTGCCTCCGCTTCTCTCCATCCCCATCGTTCCTACGAGACCCATGATTACTTCGCTCTACACCTTGATGAATCCGTCTCGCCGGACGACATCGCCCAACGTCTAGGGGCTCGCCACGAAGGCCCCGTCGGAGAATTACCTTCACATCATACCTTTTCGATACCCCGTGAAAACAGTGACGATGTCAATGCGCTGCTGGATCAATTGCGCGATCGTCGGAGGTTACGCCGTCGCTCCGGAGACGACGCCGCTGTCCTTCCCTCCTTGGTCGGGCGCGACGAAGGCCTAAGTGGTATTCGTTGGTCCCAGAAGCTGGTCCCCCAGAAAAAGCTCCATAAGAGAGTGCCGCCGACAGGATATGCTGTCAGATCGCCTGCGAATACTCAGAATGATCCCCAAGCCCTTGCGGCGCAGAAACGCATTGCCTCGGAGTTGGGCATCGCGGACCCCATCTTTGGCGAACAATGGCATTTGTACAATACTGTTCAGCTGGGTCATGATCTTAACGTGACGGGAATTTGGCTGGAGGGCATTACGGGGAAGGGTGTCACGACGGCTATCGTCGATGACGGTTTGGACATGTACAGCAACGACCTTAGGCCGAACTATTTTGCGGCGGGGTCTTATGACTATAACGACAAAGTACCGGAGCCGAGGCCGCGCTTGAGCGACGACCGCCACGGTACAAGATGTGCGGGTGAGATCGGTGCGGCGAAGAACGACGTGTGCGGGGTTGGTGTTGCGTATGATAGTCGCATCTCTGGCATTCGCATTCTCTCCGCACCCATTGACGATACTGATGAGGCTGCGGCTATCAACTACGCTTACCAGGAGAACGATATCTACTCGTGTTCCTGGGGTCCTTACGATGATGGCGCTACAATGGAAGCGCCGGGAACTCTGATCAAGCGGGCCATGGTGAATGGTATCCAAAACGGTCGGGGTGGAAAAGGCTCGGTCTTTGTGTTTGCAGCTGGAAACGGTGCCATTCATGACGATAATTGTAATTTCGATGGTTACACCAACAGTATCTACAGCATCACGGTGGGTGCCATCGATCGGGAGGGTCAACATCCTCCCTACTCGGAATCCTGCTCGGCGCAATTGGTCGTCGCCTACAGCAGCGGCGCGAGTGATGCAATCCATACCACGGACGTCGGCACGGACAAGTGCTCGACTACCCATGGTGGAACTTCGGCGGCCGGTCCGCTCGCTGCGGGAACCGTGGCGCTGGCCCTCAGTGTTCGGCCAGAACTCACCTGGCGTGATGTTCAGTACTTGATGATTGAGGCGGCGGTTCCCGTCCACGAAGACGATGGCAGCTGGCAAAACACCAAGAATGGAAAGAAGTTCAGTCATGACTGGGGATACGGCAAGGTGGACACTTATATGCTGGTGCAGCGCGCAAAGACCTGGGATCTGGTGAAGCCCCAAGCCTGGCTTCATTCCCCCTGGCAGCGGGTTGAGCATGAGATCCCGCAGGGCGAGCAGGGCTTGGCCAGTTCGTATGAGGTGACGGAGGATATGTTGAAGGGAGCTAATCTGGAACGGCTGGAGCATGTCACGGTCACCATGAATGTTAACCACACGCGCCGGGGTGATCTCAGCGTGGAGTTGCGCAGCCCTGACGGTCTGGTCAGTCACCTCAGCACGCCCCGGCGGCCAGACAATCAAGAGGTGGGCTATGTTGACTGGACCTTCATGAGCGTTGCTCATTGGTATGTATTCTCTTCCCCCCCCCCTCTTCTTCTACTCAGTTGTAAGATCTCATACTAACGCCTATCTAGGGGTGAGTCCGGAATTGGCAAATGGACTGTGATTGTCAAAGACACCAATGTCAACGAGCATTCTGGGCAGTTCATCGATTGGCGACTTAACCTGTGGGGTGAGGCGATTGACGGAGCCGAGCAGCCTCTTCACCCCATGCCTACGGAACATGATGACGACCACAGCTATGAAGATGGGAACGTGGCTACCACGAGCATCAGCGCCGTCCCTACGAAAACCGAGTTGCCTGATAAGCCCACTGGTGGCGTCGATCGCCCGGTGAACGTTAAGCCTACAACATCCGCGACACCGACGGGTAGTCTCACGGAGCCTATTGATGATGAAGAACTTGAGAAGACCCCTGCTACAGAGGCTAGCTCAACAGCGAGTCCTTCCCCGACCGCCGCGTCAGACAGTTTCCTGCCTTCTTTCTTCCCCACGTTCGGTGCGTCGAAGCGGACGCAAGCCTGGATCTACGCCGCGATCGGCTCCATCATTGTATTCTGCATCGGTCTGGGCGTCTACTTCCATGTGCAGCGCCGCAAGCGTATTCGCAACGACGACCGGGATGACTACGATTTCGAGATGATTGAGGACGAGGATGAGCTGCAGGCGATGAATGGACGGTCGAACCGTTCACGTCGCCGGGGCGGTGAGCTGTACAATGCTTTTGCGGGCGAGAGCGATGAGGAACCGTTGTTCAGTGATGAAGATGATGAACCGTATCGGGATCGGGGGATCAGCGGCGAACAAGAACGGGAGGGCGCGGATGGAGAGCATTCCCGGAGGTGAAGTGCAGTTAGATGAGCGTTTTGATCTTATTTCGGACAGTGTTAAACTCGTTGGATGACCTGCGTTGAACGATTTTCCAGCTTTGTATGCTGCATAGAGAGAGCGTGTATATACCATGCATGTGTGCACCATCTTGATTCATTTCATTCTCCATATCTTCTTTTGCCGTAGTGGTGAATCCCCGGGCTAAGTTGGGGGTCTTGGCGATGACGCTTCCCGTCGCTGCTTTGGAACTTCCTCCGCATCTCGTCTCTTCTGCTGTTGACCGCCCGCCAACCAACCTCCATCTCCTCACTCCTCCCACCTTATCTTGCTGTCTTGCTTCTAGAAACCCCCCAGTTTAATCTAAAATCCGGGTTTTCCCAGCTCCAACTACTGTACCTCGCGACTGATCCCCATCTCCACCCACTCCAACGCTACCCACCCAGCCCTCTCTGCCGGCTCCAGGCGGCAGGCAACCTAACCCAACCCCTCGATGGATCAGCACGACGACTTCGACAGCGTCTCATGGAGACATGACCCGGACAGCGATCTCTCGCGACCCACAACCTCCGGCACTGATACAGAGGAACAGCAACCATACCCCCACGATGTCAATGGCAAAAGGAGGATGAGCAACGCTCAAGAAAGCCCCCAGGCTGGGCCACTGGCGGATGCCGTCGACCTGGCGGGCATCGGCGACGGCGTGCTAGAGTGTCGGGTAGATTCGCCGTTGAAGGAAAACGACGGGACAAAAGATGCGTATATCTCATATTTGGTTACTACTACGGTGGGTTGTCTCTATTCTCAGCGATCTCGAGGGGAGATCCATGGGCGGCTGCAGTGTATGCTGACTAGAACTGTAGACCGACTTCAAGTCCTTCCAGAAACCCGAGTTCACCGTGCGACGAAGATTCACCGACTTCTATTTCCTATACAAGACACTTTATCGCGAATATCCGGCGTGCGCTGTCCCGCCGCTGCCGGATAAGCACAAGATGGAGTATGTCCGCGGCGATCGGTTCGGTCCCGAATTCACTACCCGACGAGCATGGTCTCTACATCGCTTCTTGAAACGACTTACCCTGCACCCCGTGCTTCGTCGTGCGCCTTTGCTCGCCATCTTCCTGGAATCTCCCGACTGGAATGCACACATGCGGTTGCGGTCTACGCGCACTTCGACCAGCACCTCGGACGGCAGCGGGGTTCCTGGTATATTCGACAACTTCACCGATACTTTTGTCAACGCTTTTACCAAGGTGCATAAGCCGGATAGACGGTTTATTGAAGTGCGGGAGAAGGCGGATAAGTTGGACGAGGATCTCAATCATGTGGAGAAGATTGTCGCCCGGGTAGCTCGGCGGGAATCAGATCTTGAGACAGACTATAATGACCTGGCTACGCAGTTCCGCAAACTAGTACCCTTGGAACCGGAGGTGGAGGTTCCCTTACAAGTCTTCGCAGCCTCGGTAGAGGAGACGGGGCGCGGGCTCAAGACGCTCAAGGATCACACCGATCAGAACTATCTGGGGTCGCTGCGGGATATGGAGGCGTACATTGTCTCCCTTAAAGCCCTCCTCAAGACGCGCGAGCAGAAACAGCTCGACTTCGAAGCGCTGGTCGACTATCGGAATAAGGCGGTTGCGGAGCGGGACTCCCTCGCCTCGAACCCCTCGTCCTACTATGCCTCCAACCCGCTAACCTCCTCTCCGGCCTCGTTTATTCGGTCCAAGATGGAGGACATGCGCGGCGTCGACCACGAACAATCACGGCGCGAGCGGGTGCGGAAGCTAGAACTCCGCATCGACGAGCTCACACGTGAGGTCGAGTCGGCTAAAACGACGTCGGAAATGTTCGACGAGGAAGTCGTGCGGGAGGTGGCGGACTTTGAGCGCATCAAGGCCGTGGAATTCCGGGATACGCTGGGAGCGTTGGCCGAGAAGCAGATCGAGTTCTACCAGGGAGTACTGAATACCTGGGAACGGTTTGTGGCTGAGATGGAGGGAGATTTGGAAGAGGAGCATGATCCCGGCATGGGGGAGAGGTGATAGCCATCAACTATTACCATTACTTTACACTTAGGTACTACTGATTATGACACTGTGATATCGCACTAGCCATGTTTTTTTTGATCCTTCTTATTACCATTACGGAAAGGAGACTGTTGCTTCATGAATGAATAATCTCATTACGGCGTTCCACTTTTTTCTTTGTTCTCTTCCTCCAATTATTTGTCCATTAGAAATCCACCCTCGCTCACCCTCACAAGTGATCATGATAAAATAACCCAATTAATTCCCCACCAACCTCTCCCTAACCCTCTGACTCTCCGCCCACTCCAAATCAAGGGGACTCGGATCCCTCTGCGCATTAGGATCCACCACCGCCGGATCCAACGCGCGAGTCGTATGTCTTCGCACAATGTTCTATACAATCATACACCGAACAGGCACTTTGATATCAGACAACTAGACCTCTTGCAAGTGCACAACACACCAACACGTAACAGAATTATGCGCAATGAGGATCAAGTGCGGTTAGTACTAACCTCCCTATACACCTGATTCGGCGTCTTGCTTCGGTTCTTGTCCTTGTGGGTCTTCTCGTCACCATCACCATCACCGGACGTTAAATGGAGGTACACTTCATGGTCGTAGTCGATTCTCTGTGAGGATGGGTTGGCGAAGTTGGCAGATAGATGGAGTTTTTCTTCTTGTGTTTGGGCTTTGGGTTTGGGTTTGGATTTTTGGGTGGTGGTTGATGAGGACATCTTTGTAGTTATGGTAGTAGGAACGGTAGTATAGTATTAAAGTTGGAGAAAGGGAAAATTCAATTGAGTTGTAGGGCTGTGTCTGGTACTAATATACTTTTAAAGTTCTTCAGGGCTTTTAGTTCAGTTATCTTCTTCTGCTTTTAGGGGGTTTATTTGCCTCGGAATGGAATGGGTGCATTGTGGCGGAGTGAGTGCATGGTGGCAGTGGCAGTGAGAAGTGAGAGTGAGTGAGATTCGGAGAGTCAGGGGGGCATGCGATGAATGGCATGTTGCATTTGGATGGTATGCTTAGATGTGTATTTCTTGGGGTTGATTATTATGCAGGAGGCAAGTTAGTATTTGGGGGCGAAAATGTGTAGTTTCTTGGGTTGTTGTGTTGAATGTTCTTGTGATGGTGGTTGATAGAAGTGGTATGATGTTTGCTCTGTTTGCTTTTAGTATCTGGTGATGGCTTCACGTTCCTTTCCATTTCCGGCTTCCCTCTCTTTCTCTCTCCCCCGTTGTTCACTGCCCCATTCTTCATCATGCGTCCTCTCTCTCGGACGGCCCTCCGTCCCTACGTCTGTCCGTCTTGTCAATTGGGCCGTCTGCCTGCCCGCAGGAGATATGCCTCCCACTCGCCCTCCAATGCTGCGGCTCCCGAGATCTACGATGTCGTCTGCGTCGGCGGTGGTCCTGCCGGTCTAGGCCTGCTGGCTGCTCTCCGTATGCTCTTCCAACGTGCTACTTGCATCCAATTGGCTTCTGGCTGACTTTTTTAGGGGCGTCTCCTACCACCTCCAAGCTGAAAGTTGCCCTGGTTGAAACTCAAGACCTGAACAAAGCCCGCTCGTGGTCCCTCGATGCGCAGAACTACTCCAACCGCGTCAGCAGCCTGACTCCCTCCTCCGTCTCGTTCCTGAAGAAGATCGGCGCCTGGGATCACCTGGACACATCCCGCGCTCAGCCCTACCAGGAGATGCAAGTCTGGGATGGCGAAACCGGCTCGCGCATCTCCTTCGACTGGTCCATGGAGACCTCTCCGTTCGAAGACCTCCGCACCGTCGCGACCATGACCGAGAACGCCAACCTCGTTCGCGCCCTCCTCTCCCACATCGCCGCCTCCGGAGACGACAACCTCTCCCTCTTCTCCAACAGCACCGTCTCCTCCATCACCAATGGCTCCGATAACCCCGACGGCCCCGACCTCTCCGCCTGGCCCGTCCTCTCCATCACACCCACCAACACTACCGCCTCTCAACCACCCACCCGCATCGCCGCGCGCCTTCTCGTCGGCGCAGACGGCATCAACAGCCCTGTCCGGCGCTTCGCCGACATCGCCACAGACGGATGGGACTACAACCGCCACGGCATCGTCGCGAGCCTCTCCCTCGCCGACCTGGACCCTGCTCCCTTCCCTCTTGGAATGAGAACCGCCTACCAGCGCTTCCTCCCCTCCCTAGGCGGGCCCATCGCCCTGCTCCCCCTCCCCAACAACAACGCAACCCTAGTCTGGTCCACGACCGTCGAAAACGCCGCCTACCTCAAATCCCTCTCCCCGAAGGCCTTCATCTCCATGGTCAACGCCGCCTTCCGCCTCTCCATGACCGACCTCCAATACATGCTGCGCATGGAACGCCCCTCCTCCACCACAACCGAAAACCCCTACGAAGACGAACTCGCCTGGCGTCTCCAACACACCCCGCAGCCCACCCACCTCCCACCCATGGTCACAGGCGTCCAAGAAGGCAGCGTGGCCTCCTTCCCCCTCCGCTTCCGCCACGCCTCTACCTACGTCTCTCCCCGCGTGGCTCTGGTCGGCGACGCAGCACACGTCATCCACCCGCTCGCCGGGCAGGGCTTGAACCTGGGTCTTGGCGACGTGGCGTCCCTCGCGCAGACGATCGAGTACGCCGTGCACCACGGCATGGATGTGGGTGATTTGCTCACTCTTGAGCGGTACGCGTGGGATCGGTACGGCACGAATGCGAAGATCGGCGGTGCCTGCGATGTTCTGCATAAGTTGTATAATGTCCCTGGGAATGGACCTGTGGCGTGGGCGCGCAGTCTGGGGTTGGATGTTATCGACCGGGTGCCGTTTGTCAAGGGGTTGTTGATGAAGGGTGCCGAGGGGTGGTAGGTTGTTATTTATGTATCCATTATCATAAGGTAGGGATGGGTAAGGATGGTAGTAAGATATATGTATATTATCATTTTCTTTAGCATCTTTAGTCGTTTGTTCATGTGTATGATTACATGCCAGGGTATACTATCAATCTCATGCGCTATGTACTACATCAAATGAAATAGTTGTAGAGATAAATCTACAAGATAGTAGAGAGTATGAATAATCTCGCGTCAATTCGACTGCTATCTATATACTGTATACCAAGAGAATCAAAAGAGAGAAAGAAACTGAAAAAGGAATAAAAATAAAACCCTGGGTATTGTATTTTTGAAAAGAATCTTCGTTAATATTTTCTTTTTCCTTTCCCTCCCTTATACTTTCTTTTTGGTTCTCAAATCGCTCTAAACCAAAGCTCGAAAACCATCTAAGCCCCATAGTATAAATTGGTTGTTATCTCTATGCATCAACCTTCATCTCACCCAGCTGCTGCGCGACACCTTCGACACTCTCCCCGCGCTTCTTAGCCACCCGGGCCTTGACCTCCGCCGGCAGAGCAGTCAGATCAACCAGTACACCTTCTTTCTCGGGGTGGCCGTCCTCCAGACCCATTTCCTTGACGCGGACCTTGCCGGCCGCGAGCTCGTCCTCGCCCAGGATGACGGCGAAGGGGACGCCGCCTTGTTCGGCGGCCTTGAATTGTTGGGGAAGCTTGGGCTTGACCTTGTAGGAGAATTCGGCCTAGGGATCATTAGTATATACGTTTATGAGGGAAGGGGGGCAAGGGCAAATGGGGATGCTTACCTTCACACCGGCGTTCCACAGAGTCTGGCACACGCTCATCCGCTCCTTCAGCATACCGGTGAAGCCCTTACCACCAAAGGCCATGACGTAGGCATCGACCTCGCTGCTGCGGAGGGCCTCGGCGCTCTTCTCCCGCTCCAGACGGGCCTTGGTGATGGAGAAGATACGGTCCACACCGAAGGACACACCCACGCAGGGAATCTGGGCCTTGGGCAAGAACATGCCCACCAGGTTGTCGTAGCGACCTCCCGCGGCGACACTGCCCACGCCCAAGGTCGGGTCGTTGGAGCGGTCATCGTCTTCCAAGTTGCCGTTCTTGGACTTGCTCTTCTTGCCGGACTTCTGCACGTTCTGGGCCTCCGGTGCGGAGGACGCCACGGCGGGGGCGGAGCCCTCGGTGACGACCTCGTAGATCACACCGGTGTAGTAATCGAGACCACGAGCCAGACTCATGTCGAAGGAGATCTTGTCCAGCACACCGAATGCCTCGAGGTAATCCATGAGCAGACCCATATCTTCCAGACCGGCCTTGGCGGACTCGTTGGCAGTCAGGCCCTCATCCTTGAGGAGGCTATCCAGGAGTTCGCGACCACCCTTGTTCATAACGTATGTCTCGATCTTATCAGCCACGGCACCGTCCAGACCCTTCTCCTCGACCATCTCCTTGCGCACGTCCGCCCAGGGCATCTTGTCCAGCTTGTCGACGGCACTGGAAATCGGACGGATCTTCTCCTCGGGCACACCGCACACCTGGAACACACCGTCCAGGATCTTCCGGTGGTTGATCTTGATGTTATACCGACCGTTCCAGCCCAGCTCCTCGAAGACTTCGGTGACGATGCGCAGGATCTCGGCATCGGGGACCATGGGGTCGAAGGTACCGGCGATATCGAAATCGCACTGGTAGAATTCGCGCATGCGGCCCTTGCTCACGGCGGGCTGGTCGCGACGGTACACCTTGGCGATGTGGTAGCGCTTCATGCTGCGGACGTCCGGGTTCATGGCGAGCCAGCGGGCGAAGGGGACGGTGAGATCGTAACGAAGGGAGCAGATTTCTCCACCCTGGTCTTGGAGGTCGTAGATGAGCTTGGAGTCCTCGCCATACTTACCGGCGAGAATCTCGCGCAGCTCGAAGACGGGGGTGTCGAGAGCCGTACCGCCATGGCGCTTGAAGACATCGGCGATGGTGGAGAAGATGCGGTGGCGGAGGAGGGCGTCGGAGCCGGACCAATCCTTGGTACCCTTGGGGGTCTTGAGGTTGAAGGAGAGCTTGGATTCCTTTTCTTTGGGCATGGTGGAGAGCGGACGAGAGGGATGGGGAGGGAGAATAGAGGGAGGGGAGGAGGGAAAAGTCGAGTGGGAGAGGGAGATGTGGTAGTGGCGGTGGTGGGGGATGGTGGGGGCTTCGATCGCCTGGCGGATGTTTGGCCGCACGCTGGTTTGGTGCTGCTGAAGGCTGGTTCTGGTGCTGCTGGTGCTTCTGCAACTGCAACTGCTCGCTGGGGCCCGGGGACGCTCCGTCAGGGCTCGTCGGGCGGAGCGGAGGATGCGTGGTTGGAGTGAGGGGTGCATTCAAGGAATTGAGGTCGGATTCTCCCGCGCGAACCGGCGTTATAGACGGGCAGCCTTAAATTCAGGAGCAAGATGTTCGAAGGCAAAGTCGAAGTCGGCGAATCGGTGGTTGAGATTGTGAGTCAGAACACTATCTATGAAAGGTAACCTATGTATTACTATTAAGGATACTACTCTTACCAAATTGACACTTTGGCCGAGTGGTTTAAGGCGCAGGCCTGCTACTACCTTATCGTACTAGCTGTTTAGCCTGTGGGTTCGCCCGCCTGGGTTCGAGTCCCAGAGGTGTCGCATATCTCTTTTTGTTTTTGCCATCTCCGCATGACCAATATGGATTGATTATATCCTACCTATTCCTTCGACTTTTTCGTCTCATATACTCCGTAGCTGGTCTCTACTATCTATACTACGAAGCGTCATTTTGAACCTCCGCCATCCAGCTTAGCGCTGCGGATTGTTTCTCCGAGTCCAACGCCATAGCAGGTCGCCGGATCAGAACAACTCACTTACATACATGGCCGCTGGAATGCTGGCTAGATCTACACATTCCTGGTCCACATCTAGAACCTCGTGGCTTGCGAATAGATCGAGGCTGCAAGCAGCAGGCGAGATTCAGGTCCATCGTTGGCCTCGGGTCTATGATAACGCCCAGAGTTGTTGGTGGATATTAGAAAGGGGGCCATCTTATGCATTGTCCGCTATAAGGGTCAATCGCAAAATGACGCTTGGCCAGAGACAAGCTAGGCTGAGTCGTGGAGTTCTCATGCCAAGGAAGTATTAATAGTAGTTAGTTACAAGTAGTTAGAGCAGGAAATACTTTGTATCAGCAGTCGATACTGAAGGATTACCATTAAAAGAAGAATGTCCATCCGGCTCGGTAGATCACCGAATGGGGCATGCGACAGGTTTCCAGTCTTACACAGTTATACAACGTAGTTAGTCGCCTGGTTTGTTAGTCCCTTTGGAATGTCTTCTTAATCAGCTCGGATTCGGTCCCATTCCGCCATCCGACCGAGGACAAGAGCGAGGTGAAACCGAGCACAAAGCCACGGCCACTAACGACTAGTAGTACTACAGTCAAACCTGTCCGACTCCAATCCCCAGCCCCCCCCAGAACTGGTTTTCTACGCGCCATTCCAGCCAGCATCCCTGATCACGCCTGTTGTGGTCCTACCTATTCCACGATCTGCCCCCGTGTAGATTCAAGCACATGGATAGATACAGTACTAAGTACTAGTATCAACCCGCATGGACAGGGCGCTTATTGGCGGGGAGAGGCAGTGGCTTTGATGTGAGGCAGACAGGCGTATGGGGTGATTGTACAGTCTGGTATTTTGCACACCTGACGTCTGTAAGTTATGGTGTTTTCCGGATTTGAACAGGCACTCACTCACTCACTGCAGTGTGCACACCTTAATAGTTAATACCAACAGTAGCAAACCTACTTACTTTGGACTAGACTCCGGAGTAGACCGAGCGCGGTGGAAGGTTCCATTTAGACGCCCGCAGCTCTTAGTGCAGGCCCTAGTGCCCTATGCCCACCCAATGACGTTATGGCCTGTTCTCATGAATCTTCCCCAAAGGCCATTGATTTGTTGCAGGCTTGAAACCCAGATCCATGGTGCTTATCAATGGCACTTAATAAGCTAAGTAACCCGGGCTATGATGTTACCTGTTTAGTTAGTTAATTACCTGGCGCTTTATCGGGCTGAACGGCGCAGAAGCGGATGCCATCGGTTACGCCGTCAATAGTTAGTCTAGTAAACTTCGTAGTAATCATGGTTGACATTGCAAGGGCGGCTGGGTGGGCTGTTCCTCGACTTGACTTGCTTTATGGGGAGTTTTTTATGCACGCGTATAATTTATGGTTTCAACTGCCGAACTCGATACAATTTAACTTTACCATGGATGCGATGCAAGTGGCAGCTTGTTCCTTGACAGAATCGGAAACCGACACGAGTGTCACTGGAACGGAAAGGAAACCCAAACCCTGCTGCTTGTACTGTGTAAGGCACAATTACATCCGCTCCGTACAACGCCTCCGGTTTGTATGACGCTAGTATCTCAAATGCTGGGGTGGATGGGGTAAGTGGGGCATTACAAATTATGCGATTGGTCACAGGACACCCTCCTGATCCTTGAGTTTCCACGTGGTTCTGGTGTAGCGTGATACGGTATGTATGACATCGTACCTATCCATGTTCGTTTTTTGTGTACACTAACCGCTTACTAGGTGGTACTGATCTTATCTAATAATGGTATGGTCCCGACCGTACCCCAGAAAGAGGGAGGGGAAGAAAGGTACACCGTCGTAGGCAAAGAACGCAGATGACGATTGCATGTACGACAACTGGGAATGACAAAGTTAACATAGAATAAGAACTGGATCGGAATGCTCGATAGTCTCCTGACTCCGTCCCAGTGCCCCTGGTACCTCCCCGCCCCCCTTGGGAAAATAAATACCCCGGACACAAAAGGCGTTGCGATAACTTGCCAACATGAAGCCACCGCCAAGAACGCCGCCAGGCCAGACTGGTTGCTAAAATCACGCACTTTATCCCGTGTCCATGACCGCTCGATAGATAGACTGCTTAGATAGCAGTGCTGGTCGAATCCTAACCTCTTATCCCTCTTAACTATCATCAACACCAGTCATGGCTATTGTAAGATGCAGCGTATTCTGCTCAGTTGGGTTTCCATGCCTGCAGTGAAAGCATAGCCACCACCCCACACATCTCAACGCAACCTATGTGCGTTTCAAGGTAGTACCGGCCGCAGAAGGCTCGTGGAAGAGCTAGGCCATGCCAATGGGCTGGCAACAAATCAGAGCGGTGGTTTCCGACATCGACGCAACCGCACCTCACGACTCGTATCTTCCATATTACCCGATGGCCACTTGTTCTGTGCAAGCTTTCCTTGCCTTTCTTACACATCAATCTTCTGCACGGCTTATCTTCTCTTGTGTTTGTCATACGAGTGCTTGAGTAGGAGTAGACAAGAATAGACGGATTCTTGGCGTGTCGAATTGTTCCAATCTGTACTCCGTGTGTCAATGGTCCCTCGGAATTAAGAGTACTAACTGGCGGAGTTTACGGCGGAAGGGGAGAACCACCGGGTATGTGCCAGGCCAGTGGATCTGGCCTCAAATTTCCCCTCTCTTCGTCTGGTGTTGGTATTGCATTGCATCGGTGTAGAATGGTATGCTGTGGATGAACCTTAATATATGGAACTGTGACGTAGGAGTGTAATGAGCTGAACCAGCTTTAAGAGAAGCCACACTCGCTAGGATCAGGATAAGAGAGAGAGAGAGAGAAAGGGAAGGAGTCAAGTAATGACGGGGAACACAACATGGGGGCTGGTTCACGGATGTCTCCTTTGGGAAGATGCGTGGGAGGAGTTAAATCTTGAAAACCGCTGTAAATTACTGAAAGAAACCCAGGTCTGAGGTTTACCGGCGTGGAGTGAGATTCGAAGTTGTTTCTTTGCAATCACCACAGTTTGCGGGGGAAGAAGAGCCAACATCCATCTAGACTCGGACAACTATGGGAATCTGCTCCCGTCCCAACGATGGTTCAAAGTCTCTCCTCTCTTTCCTACTTTGTGACAGTAGCACCCGTCAAAAAGCTGAACCATCTTTCCCCTCCTCGAAGCGTTCTTCTCCAAAAGTCAAATCGGGCTTGCCCCCCCAACCGCTCGGGCCCGCGCACCCGCCCGTCATTACGTCCAAGAGAACCCCCATGTAATATTACCCAGGCAGATGTGAAATGGTGTATCCAGGATAGTATCCACTGTATCTGGTGTATCAAACTGTGTACTGTGTATGGCTCGAGGTTCCTGACTTGGGGAATAATCCGGCTACTAACAACGTCGTTCCCCTACTCCCGCCTCTTCTCTCCTCTGCCTCTCACTCATTCTCTCTCTCTTACTTCTCTTGTTCGCCTTCTTCCTCTCCTTCTCTGATCTTTCAATCTGCCTGCTCGTCTTGTTGCTTATCCCTTCCAACCCCCGTTGGTTTCAATTCGCCTGTGCCTTTTCCCCTCCGACCGCAGCGTTCTCCACCTTCGATTTCCGCCGCCCGTTCACGTTCCGCCCCATTCCTCGCTCACTCATCCAATATCCCCCCTCAAGCCCTTTCTCGAACGCTCATCGGACCCGCGGGTTTAGAAAACCTTATGCCGAGCATCTAGACGCTCTTCTTTTGATTCTTTGTCGCTGTCCCTCAGTTGTTCCCAACCATCCATCATATAGCCGACCGTTGCTCTCAACAAACCCTCTTATCTCTACTCGACTTCGCTTACTGGTTCCTGCCGTCGCATACCGGCTGGCCTGCCTGCGCGCCGTCTGAACGCTTCACATTCACTCCCTTTCGGTTCCGGTGTCGGCTACTGTGTCCCGCGAAAGCTACCAGATGAGGTTGAATACTAAGGTCTTTGAGACTTTGCGATAAACATGGGGTCTTTTCTGAGGAGTTTCCGGAGAGATGTGGTAAGTCCCCCGATTTGCCAACCTGGCCGCGCTTCGTTTGCCTCTCAGTGTGACCCGGCCTCCTGCGTCTTTGTGGCATATAAACCCTCCCGGTCATGTCGACAATCCTTACGGGAAACAGGAAAGGAGATGCCGCACGCCCCCAAGCTCACTGGAGAGCCAACCTGTCGTGCCTCCATTACCATTCGCCACAACTACCACAATGCTAACTGTGTTCTCTTCAGGGATCTTCCACTCCTTCGGTCGGGGCGACTCCCGCGAAGAAAGAACCCCAGCCGCTTCCGATGACCCCGCTGGAGAAGATGTTGCAGGAAATGGGCTCAGATTCGGTTCGACAAGACGGTAGCGACAAGTTTTTTGGCATGGAGAACGTGAGTTGGCCCTTTTTGCGTCCTATCCCCCGGTTCGTCGGAGTTACTAACATCGGCTTGTGTTATCTAGTACGGAAATACTTGGTGAGTGGCCAATCGGTACCAACGCAGTAGAGGGGAGTGACGCCATCCCAGAGTTGTCGCTAATCGACATTCGCGCAGTTACTGTAACTCAATCCTGCAATGTCTCTATTATTCAGTTCCCTTTCGC
This sequence comes from Aspergillus brasiliensis CBS 101740, assembly GCF_001889945.1. NCBI lineage: Eukaryota > Fungi > Ascomycota > Eurotiomycetes > Eurotiales > Aspergillaceae > Aspergillus > Aspergillus brasiliensis. The sequence continues at coordinate 1,620,363 of NW_027137444.1, forward strand.
GAAGCCGTGCTCAATTATCCGACACGAACTCCGATAGAAAGCCTGGAGGCTGCGTTGGCGAAAAACCTTCGCTATCAGAACTTTGCCGCAAATCAGGAAGCCGAGGCACAAGCAGAGAGACAGAGGCTCGCCAACGCTCAGAGACCCGGCGCACCTCCCGCTCAGCCGCAGAAACCCGAGGATAAGGACTCGTCTGAGTACAAGAAGAAAATCGCCCTGCAGTCGCTGCCGTTATTAGAAACGAAAAACAATGCCGGCAGTTATGGAATGTCAGAGTCGCTCTTTACGTCACTCAAAGATATCTTCGAGTCGGTCGTTGCGAGCCAGTCCAGGATAGGTATCGTACGACCGCAGCATTTCCTGGACGTTCTTCGCCGTGAGAATGAGATGTTTCGGTCGGCCATGCATCAAGATGCTCACGAATTTTTGAATCTTGTGCTCAACGAAGTAGTCGCCAATGTAGAAGCAGAAGCGATGAAGCAGCCTATACCGAGCTTACCGCCAGCCGATACCATCGACTCCTCCCGGCAGTCGATCAGTTCGGGTTCCAAAACCCCAAACACAACGCGATGGGTGCACGAACTGTTTGAGGGCACCTTGACATCAGAGACACAGTGCTTGACGTGTGAGAATGTTTCTCAACGTGACGAGATTTTCCTGGATTTGTCGGTTGACCTGGAGCAGCACTCATCAGTCACTTCGTGCTTGAGGAAATTCTCAGCGGAAGAGATGCTCTGCGAGCGGAACAAGTTTCACTGCGATAACTGCGGTGGGCTCCAGGAGGCTGAGAAAAGGATGAAAATCAAGCGTCTCCCGCGAATTCTGGCACTGCACCTCAAGCGCTTCAAATATACGGAAGATTTGCAGCGACTGCAAAAGCTCTTTCATCGGGTCGTGTACCCCTATCATCTTCGTCTTTTCAATACGACAGACGATGCGGAGGATCCGGATCGCCTATACGAGTTATACGCCGTGGTGGTCCACATTGGGGGCGGTCCTTACCATGGGCATTATGTGTCTATCATTAAGACGCAAGATCGCGGATGGCTGCTCTTTGATGACGAAATGGTGGAGCCTGTTGACAAGAATTACGTGCGCAACTTCTTTGGTGATAAGCCCGGCTTAGCATGTGCCTACGTCCTATTCTACCAGGAGACCACATTGGAGGCTGTTCTGAAGGAGCAAGAAATGGAGAACATGGCTGCTAATGCGGCTGATGCGAGCGAAGCTGCTGTGAAACCAAATGGCTTCCCCCACCCCTCGGGATTGGCTCACGTTCATAGTGCCTCGCAGATCCCTGTGCAAGACGAGCCCCAACGACACACGGGCCTCCGACGAGCCCCCACCGCACCTCAGCTACCCACACACACAGAGCATACTGGTCCAGATATTGAGCCGTCAAGTCCCGCAGTAGCAACTCCACCTCCGGTTCCGCCAATACCTGAAACTGTCAACCAGCCTTTGAGCCCTAAGAAGAGTGACATTCAGTCTAAGAAGGAGCGGGCCAAAGAAGAAAAGGAGCGCAAAGCAGCGGAGAAGGAGTTGGAGAAGCAGCGTCGGAAAGAACAAGAAGCGAGGGTCAAGGAAAACCATCGACGCGAAGAAGCTGAACTAAAGGCTGCTCTAGAGGCCAGCAAAGCATCGAAAGCAGATGAGGATCGACGCAATCCTACAGAGAATGGAAAGGACGGCGATTCGAAGAGGTCCAGCAACGGTCTTAGCCGGTTGAAACGGGGCAGCAAGAGCTTCAGTCAACGCTTGGGCAAAGACAAAGAAAGCCGAGCTTCCTCGTCGTCCGGCCTGCCGTCAGTTCCTAGTGCCGAACCTTTAACGCCGAGCCCAGTGCCATTAGAGCCCGTCCAGCCGCTCTCCCAGCGGAGGACATCCCCACCAAAGGAATCGCACGTCGTTCATAAGTCCCTAGGCCAAGATGACGAGCCAGACGCTCTCAAGAGTCCCAAAGGCGATCGGGCCGGGCACGGGAAATGGCGGAGTTTCAGCATCCGAAAAAAGTCGTTCAGCATTCTTTCTTGAGGCCCCGCCTTTGGCCGATTGCTCCAAGCATGCATCTATTGTTCGTCTTTTGCACATAACATACGTGGACTTTTCGTACATATCTTTTCTTGATGTATCATCACATTTCTCTTCACGACCGGCTCCTTCATATGGCGATATTGCTCAGGGTGCGGGCATGTTGCCAGTGGATGCAAGGTTTGAAATGAGTCCGGTCCCTGTCTTATTTTTCACCCACGTTTTGGCTCTTGCCTGCATTGTGATGTCTTCGAACTTTGCTTCTGCATGTCGTTTTAGCCAACCATTGCTTCACTTGTTATTGCTATATATCTTCTTTGACTCTTTGATCATGTGATACCCGTGCCTGGGTCACACAGCTGGGCAAGTGAGGCGTTCGGTGAATGATGCGTTTTTCGGATTTTGGATTTTACAAATTATCTCAGGTTGTCGATTTTACCATTCAAAAATGGGTTGTGGAGAAATGAGGTTCGCGATGGGTTTCCAGAAAGAGACGGGCATCGTCAGTTGATGCCAGGAGCGAAACAGGGGACGCAGTTCTTCGTGTAGGAAGAGAGTGAAGCCGGAATCTGGACTGGTCATCCTGTCTGGTGTCTGGTCATGTTGAGCATTTCATCCTTCGGGTCCGTGGGATAGACCATATGTATCAACATTACGCGGTATATAGACCGATGCGAGTGCACGCATGTGATAGTAGCCCAACTATCAGCATTGAAAGCAGAAGGGTTCATCATCTGTCACCAGCTAGTAGCTACCTTAAGACTTGAGCCATGACGCAGACATATGAGTCTCGCCCTTTGCATTAGAGGCTAAACAATCGCCCCGTATCATTAGTACTCAAGAAAGGAAGCACTCATCCTTATTCTGTCCAATCAAATGTATCCATTTTCATCATACAAAGAACAGAATAAGAAGAGTAGAAAAAGAAAAGGTTGTCATACAAACACACCTTCTCTCTAAACCCCCCGGAACCGGAGCAAGAATTCCCAGCAAGTAGTAGTAGTAATCACGTATGTATGCGCTTATATCACAACTCCCCATCCCTTATCCCTTGATCTCCAGCTCAGCTTCCATCCCATTCTAACCCAAAATAAGCTCGTACACGATGATTATCGTATTAATCACAATAAGCGGTACTAAACATTCCCCCGCAGTTGGTTAGCTCATGTTTCTGTTTCCCTTCTTTGCTTCCGTCCACGCAACCAGGTGGGCATCAATGGAAATGAATCGGATGACATACTTCGCATAACAGTCCTCACACTCGCAATCAGATTAATAGTCTTCGCCTTAACGCTGGTGGTATCATAGGTTGCGCCGAAAGCTGGGTCGGCTTGTGTGCGGCCCCATCCGACTATTTTTTATTTAGTGAGTTATTCGTCCATCCATCTCATTGATTCCTTTATGGCAGAATTTAGGGGAGGGCGTACTTCTGGCTAGAAAGCGGTCTTCGGAGAGGACAGCGAGGGAGTTGATGAGGAGGATGATGACTGTGATTATGCGATTGGGTTAGTTTACTTGTTTGTCTTCTGTTGGATTGGACGTCACGGGAGTAATGGGTTATGCGCACCGTAAACGAGCTTCCCAAGACCGAAGAAGAACATCTTGGGTGGTGGAGGCGGAGGACTCTGGATTGAAGTGGTTCTTGAATTGGGAGGTGGTGGAAACGGAGATACTGAATGGAGATGGCGGAGGAGAGGCGGAGAAGCCGCGGCGGCAGTATCGCAGCATACGTAATTTTACCCGCTTTGGATGTTGTCCTTTTGAGTATACTCTTCTTGCTTGTTCTTCTTGTTGGATGTAATTTAGACAGACAAAGAAGGTGTTTACGGTATCATCATGGGGAGAGATGCTGGTAGGTGGTCACTAATCGTTCTCAATATTGTACGGTATACTGATCTACTCTTTCTAGTCTTCCTGCTTCTCCTCGCCGCAATCCCGGCCCTCGTTCTCCTCCATCTCGCCGCCGCTCCGTACACCAAGGTAGAGGAGTCGTTCCACATCCAGGCTATTCATGATATACTGTCCTCGGGGATTCCGACTCGCAATGTCTCTGAGATACTACGCGCAGAATATGATCATTTTGCCTTTCCTGGCGCTGTCCCTAGGACGTTCGTTGGCGCCGTGATGCTGTCTGGCCTGTCGCAGCCATTTATCTGGTTGAAGGCCAACATTGACAGACAATTCCTCGGTATGTTGCTTCTTTCTATCATGGTTTGAGCAGTGCTCTGACAATTGCAATCTCATCTCAGCACGGGCTATTCTGGGTCTCTTCAATGCTGCCTCATTGCTGGCATTTGCTTCTGGGTTGCGCCGCACTGCCGGCAAGACCACCGCAACCTGGTATCTACTCTTCCAAGCCAGCCAGTTCCACATCCTCTACTACGCATCGCGGACCCTGTCCAACATGTTCGCATTTGGCCTCACCACCCTGGCTCTGCGATATGTCCTTCCAGAGCCCGTGAGCCCTGCAGTATACAAGAAACGGGCCCGTCTCTCCCTCTACCTCATGACCGTTGCCGGCATCATCTTCCGCTCGGAACTGGCCATCTTTCTCGCAACCAACACCCTCTTCCTCTTCGCGACCCGCCGCATCACCATCCAGCGCGAGATCATCCCCGCCGGTATCCTCGGCCTGCTCGTTGGCCTCACCTCTACCGTCCTCGTGGACTCCTTCTTCTGGCAACAATTCCCCCTCTGGCCTGAACTCGCAGCCTTCAAATTCAATGTCATCTCGGGCCAAGCCTCCGCCTGGGGCACCCATCCCTGGCACTTCTACTTCACCAACGCTGTTCCCCGTCTCCTCCTCAACCCTCTAACCTACGCCGTGGGGATCCCACTCGCCCTCTTCCAGCCCTCCACCCGCGGCCTCGCAACCAACACCCTCATCCCTTCCCTGCTCTTCCTCGCCATCTACAGCGCCCAACCCCACAAAGAATGGCGCTTCGTCATCTACACCATCCCCGCACTCACCACCGCGGCCGCCCTCGGCGCATCATACATCTGGACTCATCGGACTAAATCCCTCCTCTACCGTCTCCTCTCCCTAGCGATGCTCGCATCCACCTTCGCCTCCTTCCTCCTCTCCACCTTTGTTCTCCTCCCCGCCTCGTCAGCAAACTATCCGGGTGCTCATGCCTTGAATACCCTCCATGCCTATGCCGAGAACACCACCTCTTCCACCGATTCTTCCTCGGGATCCATCTCCGTCTACCTAGGCAACCTCGCCTGCCAAACAGGCGTCACCCGCTTCCTCCAACACCCATCCACCTCCTCCCCTCTTTTCTCGGAGTCACTCACACCCTGGCACTACGACAAGACCGAAGACGAGACCACCAAGTCATCCCCCGCCTTCTGGTCACAATTCGACTACGCCCTCGTCGAACCTGGCGAAGAGACGGAGAAGATCCTCGCTGCGTCTGAGTCTGCGTCTGCATCTGGATCTTGGAAAGTCGTCGACACAGTCGATGGGTTCGCGGGGCTGAGGATTGTCCGGCCTGGTGATGAGGCTGTTGGCGCTGTGGAAGAGAAAATAATAGCGTATGTGCTTGGAGACAATGGAGTGAAATTGTTTGAAAAGGGGAGGGGAGTTGTGAGAGATGTGATTACGAGAGGGTGGTGGGTTGAGGTGAGGATGGAGCCGAAGATTAGAATTATGAGGAGAACTGGGTAGATATGTATGCTGAATACAGATCTATTGCATAAGTATAGATGAAGACACTACTACCCTTGTTGGATCGTTGCAGTAGTAATAGTAGTAGTAGTAGTAGCAGCAGTAATCGACTACTCCTTCTTTGAGATTACCAAGACAGAAAGAAAAGCCATGTCAAGCCGCAATCCTAGGATGATGATCTGGCGCTAGATACTAGTCTAAGGTAGAACACAGCAGGGAACTGCACAGTGTCACCAGATGAACTCAAGCAGGAACTAGTAGTAGTAGCAAGGTCCACGGTGCCAGCTGACTAGTCGTCTGCATCTATTCAGGCCCAACTCCCTCAGCTCGCCCGCCACCTGGGCTTTCGGAAAGAAACTTGACTGATGCCCTATTGAACTTATGTCCCCTCATTACACAAGAGCTATTTTCGAGCCCAGTGAGCCTTGAACGACATTGGGATGTTCTGCAACAGACGAGATGGCACACAGATCCAGATGTCATAGATCCATTTGGAAAGGGCTGTCGGACGATGCTGCAATAAAACATCCGAATATACGAGACAAAATCAAGGCAATGAGGAATGACCCGAACCGAAATCAGAAGCTTTTATGATCCACTAGCAAGATTGACTGGCCATAAATGGCTTCAGGATCGATCGCCCAGTTCCACCACAGCCTCCTTTGAATGGCTCAATTTCTTTTTTCAATATGGTGTGTTATGACGTCTCGTTTTTGAGCTGCCTTCAACCCTGAGCTGACTTGTAGTAGGATGTAGAGATTGGTTATGCCAGCCAAAATCCCGAACTTAGCTCCAAGGAGGAAGGGAATAGCTCTGAATTCGATGATAGCGTCGAAGGGGTGACGTTGCAAAGGCTGAGAAATGGTGCGAGAAGGCACTGGGACCAAGCTGCATGCGCGAACAAGATATTTGGGTGCAACGGCTCGCCGAGACATCTGAGTATGCTGATAGCCACAAGAAGGCGTTCAAAAATATGGCAGGAGGTAAGTTCCAAGGGTGTTCTTGCTTCCTTCAGTCAATGTCAGCTAACGTTTGCTTGTCACTTATCCAACCCGAAGACGAGTAAGTTACTGCAGAGGATGGGAGACATCGACCTGGAACGACATGGGGAAGTGCTGGTTCGCCTAGCGTCACTGGCCAGGGACGAGGACCAAGCTTTGCAATACCTCAAGAAAGCCCTGGAACTGAGCGCCAACAATAAAACAATAACGACGTACGGTATGCGCTAATCAAACGTTTTTAGTCTCGCAACTACAAAAAGGAGCTGGACGACCTGGCTTTTGAGGCACTGAAGCTGTGATTCAGATGGCCATCGAAGAGTGTCAGTGTCAGTGACAATGTCTCTTTTATAAGAAACGGTATAGCAGTGTTATGTGTTGTTATTGGTATGAATAGTCCGCTTAGCAAGTGGGATGAGTACTCAGTATTGACGAACTACATTTACAAAAGAGTTTGATTATATGCTTATCATCGTTCGCGTTTATTCTCCGACATATCTCCCCGATTTACGCACCCTGCCCCTCCAAGCGATCCAATCTAGCCTCCAGATCCCGGACCCAAGGTTCCACAAGCTCGATATTACTCTTCATGGCTGCTTCGCCCTGACCCATCTTCTCCTCGACGACCTGCAGACCCTCGCGCCACTGCTCGATCTCCCTTGCCATGTCGGCCTGTCGCTTCTCCAGCGTATCAAGTGACTCGGAGGCTTGCGCAGCACCTGCATGAATAGCGCGGAGGGAGCGGAGTCGCTCTAGCACGCTGGGAAGGATGGGATGGAGGGATTGAATTGTCGGGAGGGTAGCGTAGAGGGCCTGGATCTTGGTGGCTTGTTCGTCGCGCTGGGTAGCGGCCGGGTCGACCTCCGTGGCGGAGGAGGATGAGACGGACATGTCGGAGGGCTCGAGGGCGGCGGATGCGATGCGCGCGTTCTGTGCTGCTTTGGCGGCATCCACGGCGCGTTTGCGTGCGGATGCAAGGGCTTCTGTGTCTGCGGTGAGTTTGCGGACGCGAGTGGAGAGGGTCTCGAGATGCGGAGTGGTGACTGTGGTGGACGGGGGTGCGGAGCCCATTGTTGGCACGGCGGAGACGGGGTTCGGGCCGACTAGGATGTTCATGAGGGTGGTGAGGCGGGATGTGAGATGGTCGACGGCTGGGAGGACGGGCTGGAGTGCGGGTTCGGAGATTCCGTCGCTGACGAAGGGGTTGGATGAGCTGGAGATGCCCATGGCGGCTTCGATGAGGGCGAGTCGGCCGTCGAAGGCTGCGGCGTGGGCGAGGACGCCGGAAGATGGAGGTGTGGGTTCGGGTTGTGTGGTGGCATCTGCGTTCTGGGTGCTGGGGGCAGCGGTTTGAGACGTGGATTTGGTTGCGATCTTTTGTGCTAGGATTGCAGCTGCGGAGTGTGGCCCCGTGTTGTCGCTGCGGGAGGTATAGAGGTTGTCGAGGGCGCGGCTTAACTCGAGGACTCCGTCGTCTGCTTGCTCCTTTTCTTCTGCAGCTTCTGGTTCGGTTTCGGACTGACGAGCGGCCATCTCGTCTTTCAGTTCTTCCACTTCCCTTCGAAGGCGGGCGAGCTTCCTCTCTAGACTTTCATCTTCGCTGTCGCTGATGTCTTCTAGCTCCTCTGAGCCGTTCTCGTGTCGGCGCCGGCGACGGTTCTTGTTCTTATACGCCTTGCGCTTCATCGCAATACTGTCGGAGAAGTTGACATCGCGCGCGTCGACCGTAGCTCCTAAGAAGTGGGCGCGTGCCTCGTCTGCGTTGATACCCTGCCGGTCGATGTCGGAATTGGAGCCGGCATCGTCGTCTGCATTGGATGCGGTGCGGATAGTCGTAGTCTATGGGATGTAGTATCATGAATGAGCAGCTGGGGTCATTGAAAAGGGCCGATTCACGCGCCAGACGGGGTAGCTAACCGGAACGGTGGATGCTTCGTCGGTCAGATCGGGGGTCTCGTAGATATCGGGAGCGAGGTCCTGGCCCAAACAAACGATGTTAGTAGTCGGCAGATAGAGATGGGGCAGGAGGGAGGAATGATGGGCTTAACGTACCAGGTCGGGAAGACCAGCATACTTCCTATTGAAGGACATGGCCAATTGCTTTCCTAATAGCAAGCTAATTGCCGACTGGAGGCAAGGACAACCAGGGTATAATTACAGAAGCACAGCAGGAATTAGTAGAGTTGAAGCTGGATGGGTTTGGGGGGCTCCTCCGCGGGCGGGCACGTGAAAGGGGCATCATCATTTGTGGCCTGAGGCAGGGATGTATAGTCAAGAGTGTACCAGACTTTCAAGACGGGTACCTGACCATGTCTCAAAGTGTGTTTATCTCACACGGAATATAGACATAGTTAGTAGTGAACTTGATTGTGAAGTTTTATGCGTATCTTGAACTATTATGAGCATGGGGTTAGTTACTAGTTAATAGTTACATGTAGCAATTAGTCACTTGGATCTCCCAGTCGGTCAGCAAATACTCCGGCCCATTATTTACAGTTTGGAAATAAATAGTCCGCAACCGAGTGATCCATCGCACCATTTCAGCCAGACTGAAGGAGGGTCTACTATCACGGTGAACCATTGCACGCATACCAGTACTACCAGTACCACTTAGAACTGACTATCGCCAAATCAGCTTGAAATGGACGGTGGCACGTGTCAGATGCCTCGGCGGAAGTCACAATCCGGCGATGGAAATGGAAGGAGCCCATCACATGAATCCCCATCTGGTACTCCTGCAGCCATATAAGTAGTAAGATTGTCGGCGCTGCTCCACGCCCACTTTTCTCTTCCACTCTCACAGCTGAATCTCGTACGACCACTGTCCATTCCTCATCAATCGTCTTGCGATCAGACCAATTGTCGCTACAATCACCATCCCACTCATCCGTTCTTACCTATAATCGCATACTTTCAAGTCCCGTATCTTATCAATCTCACCCCTCATTGTACCATCACCATGGCTGCTCCCGCGGACATCAGCCTCAAGAACCTCAATGGAGAGTGGACAATGGTACATTGGTTCCTTTTTCTAGTATCGTAAGGTATATATTGACAACATATTCCAGGACAAAGCTCTCTCCGACCCCTCAGAGCCCATTCTCGAGCTGGTAAGTCCCACGACCCGTCCTTGTGGGCTCTAGAAGCCAACTATGCATACTACTCAACGCAACAACTCCCTTGCTAATATACGGCCATGGATGGATTAGCAAGGAATGGGCTGGCTCATGCGTAAAGCTCTCAGCGTCGCAACAGTAACCCTTTCCATCAAAGAGTATCCCGATGCGGCGGAACCAACTATCTGGCACATCGACATCGATCAGACTGTCACTGGTGGCATCAAAGGTACGACCGAGAGGCGTATTAGTGACAATAAGCATCGAGAGCATGAAGACCACATCTTCGGCCACATTAAGGGTCGGTCACGGTTCTTCCGGGGTTCGAAGGGCGAGGACGGAAAGGTGCGCCCTTATACAGAATTCGAAACCAAGATCGACGAACCCCAAGTCTACAAATTCCTTAGAGGCGAGGTTCTAGCCGACGGAAGTGCATGTGAGGGCTTTGTCGTTGACGCGACGGGCGAAGAATTCGGCGAGGGAGAGGGGCTCTGGTATATCAGCTCTGTGGAGAACCTGGACAACGGCTGGACTGCCGAACAGGTTCGTGGTCTTCTGTAATATTTCCTCTTTCAACGTTTGCTGATGCAAGAACAAACAGGTCTGGGGCTTCGAGATCATTGATGGCAAGCGCTATTACACTCGCCGTGTCGCTGTTGTCAAGGGCAAAACCTACAAGCTGGCCCGGCTAGTCTACAGCTTCATCAAGCCACGGACTGAGTAATGGCATCCTACGTGTGATGCTCTCTACGGAACTGCTACGCCCAATTGGGAGGATGTATGTTTAGACAGGGTAGTGACCGCCCTAACACTAATTCCCTAGAGACAGGGCTCCATTGCAAGACATGCCTGCAGTTATGCTGTCCGCACTAGTTTTGACTAGGGATGTCCCGCGAAATGAAATATTATTATGTCCCTAGAAAGCACCAAGTTTCAATACCCTAGCCTTTCCGTTTCCGTAAAGCATCCGCACATGTATGACAATCCTGAATCGTAAAGCACATGTTGACTCACACGTCCATTTGCCTCGATCAAGACGCCACAACATTGAATGAGGAAATATTATTCGAATCCGCGAGAGAGAGAGAGAGAGAGAGAGAGAGAGAGAGAGAGAGAGAGAGAGAGAGAGAGAGAGAG